>NC_043713.1:63401507-63425174 GCF_006229205.1 Suricata suricatta | reverse complement strand
CGCAATAGTTCATTTTTGCTTTCATTTCCCTTGCCTTTGGGGATGTGTCGAGTAGGAAACTGCTGTGGTTGAGGTCACAGCGGTTGTTTCCTACTTTCTCCTCCAGGGTTTTGATGGTTTCCTGTCTCACATTCAGGCCCTTCAGCCATTTTGAGTTTATTTTTGTGTACGGTGTAAGAAAGTGGTCTAGTTTCATTCTTCTGCATGTTGCTGTCCAGTTTTCCTGACACCACCTGCTAAAGAGGCAGTCTTTTTTCCATTGGATACTCTTTCCTGCTTTGTCAAAAATTAATTGTCCGTACATTTGTAGGCCCAGTTCTGGGTTCTCTATTCTATTCCATTGGTCTAGGTGTCTGTTTTTGTGCCAACACAGTATTATATTATATTCCACATTAGCCACACTGCCTAGCTTTCTGCACTCCGGGTGTACTGGTTAACTATTGTGGCTGTAACAAGCTACCTCAAATTTGGTGGTTTAAAACAACACAGATTTAATCTCTTATAGTTTTGGAGGTCAGAAGTCCAATGAGTCAGCAGGGCTGATTCTTTCTGGACTCTCCAGGGCAGAATCTGTTTCCTTGCCTTTTCCAGCTTCTAAAAGCTGCTTGTGTTCCATGGCTCATGACCCTTTCTCCCTATTCCTAGCTAGCTGGTAGCATTTTTAAATCTCTCTCTCTCTCTCTCTCTCTCTCTCTCTCTCTCTCTCTCTGCCCTCTTCCTCTCTCTCTATTTCCCTCTCTTATCTGTTTTCCCATTATCACATCTCCTTCTCTGACTCTGACCCTCCTAGTTCCTCTGATAAGGATCCTTCTGATTACACTGGGCTCACCCAGATAATCCAGGATAATCTTCTCTCTCAAAGCCGTTAACTTAATCATATCTGCAAATCCCTTTGCCATATAAGTTAACATACCCACAGGTTCCAGGGATTATGGCATGGACATCTTTGGGGGCCAATACTCATGTTACACACCAAGCATGCACATATCCTATAACCTACTTATGGTTGTCTGCTTTAGAGAGACTCTCCCATATTTACACAAGATGATATGGATAAGGATGTTCAGTGTAGCAACCTGCATAATGGTGAAACATTGGAGATAACTTCTTTTTTCCAGAATAGTGGTTAAGAAGATAACTCCCAAAGCCAAACTGCTTTGATTCAAATTTCAGCTCAGCCATTTACTAGCTGAGTGACCTTGAGTTATTTTCTTAACTTCTCTGTAACTGTTTTTCTTATCTCTAAAAGGGTTGTCACAATAGTTCTTATATTTTAGGGTCTTTTTGTGAGCCAAACCACTTAATACAAATAAGGTGCTTAGGCAATGTCTCACAAATTTCAAGTGCTGGATGAGTAGTTGGTGTAGTGGTGGTTTGTTCATTTAATACCACTCTCTCCAACATTTAAAATGAATAAACTATTTCTCATATCAGTGGAAAAATCTCAAATATGTTAAACGTAATTTTAAAAACACAAAGCAATCATTCAGATTGTTACAGATATAATAATAATTAATAAATGTGCAAAAAGGGTATAATGCCCATTAACTTCACAGTAATATTTATTTGTAGGGAAGGAGAGAGTACTTCGCTTATATTTATAATGTTTTTTTTATTAGTTCATCCATTCATTTTTCAAAATAGAAAGATATGAAACAAATTAAGCAATACATCAGTTTCTAATTTGCCAGTGATATTAGGTGTCATATTATTCTTGTATTTATATGTTTGAGTTGTTTTATAATTGAAAATTTGGGATGTCTGGGTGGCTCAGTTAGTTAAGGGTCTGACTCTTGATTTCGGCTCAGGTCATGATCTCCCGATTCATGGGTTCAAGCCCCACATCGGGCTCTGTGTTGACAATCCAGAGCCTGGCTGGGATTCTCTCCTTCTCTCTCTCTGCCTATTCTTCCTCCTCCTCCTCTCTTCCTCCTCCTCCGCCTCCTCCTTCTTCTTCTTCTTCTTCTTCTTCTTCTTCTTCTTCTTCTTCTTCTTCTTCTTCTTCTCTCTCTCTCTCTCAAAAGAAATAAATAAAGATTAAACAAATAAAATTAGAAAAATTAAGAAAGAATGACAACTTGAAGCTATGTATGTACAAGTGTGCAGGTCTTTTTGTCCTGTGTCCTGGGAGACAGCACTGAGTCATGACCAGGACTATGGCACCTTTCAGCAGCAGACTCTGGTGCTGGTAGGTAGAGTTTTTCTTGAAGGCTATTTGTTGGCACTAAAGGAGACCTTCTCTCCTGCTGAAATGCTAGTGGTAATGGGAACCTGGTGCTGGTTCTCTGCAATAGCCTGTGACAGTTCTGGCCACCTCCACCATCTTCCCTTCATCTGTTTTCCACATGGCATCTAGAGTTATTAAAAATGAACTTCAGATATATTCAGATTCTTCCAGTGACTTTCCAATCTCTCAGACTCTATCTTATATTTTCACAGTCTTGAGCCTTTACAAGATCTCTCCCATCTCATCCACTGCATGCCAGGCACACACTGGTCTCCTTGGTGTTCATCTAGCAAGCCATGCATGCATCTGTCTCATGGCCTTTGTACTTGGTGCCTGGAACTCTTATCTCAACTCCCTGGTGGGGCCTTCATTTCATTCAAATCTCTGTTTCTGTGTCCCATCCTCTGACAGCCTCTTCTGACCACCTTTCAAAAGCAGAATCCTACCCTCTGTCCCATTATCCAATTTCAGTTTTCTTCAAGTGTTACCTGTACTTTTAATATACATTTCTTCCAATTATTTGGCTATTGTTGAAAGCGCTGCTATAATCACTGTGAGATGTATATATATATACATACCCCTATGAATCAGCACCTCTGTTTCCTTTGGATAAATTCCTAGTAGTGCTATTGCTGGGTCATAGGGTAATTCTATTTTTAATATTTTGAGGAACCTCCACACTGTTTTCCAGAGTAGCTGCACAAGTTTGTATTCTCACTAACAGTGCAAGAGGGTTCCCAATTCTCCACATGCTCACCAGCATCTGTAGTTTCCTGAGTTGTTCATTTAAGCCATTCTGACTGGTATAAGGCCGTTATCTCAGTGTGGTTTTGATTTGAATTTCCCTGATGATTAGTGATGTTGAGCACCATTTCACGTGTCTGTTGGGCATCAGGATGTCTTCTTTGGAAAAATGTCTGTTCAGTGTTCTCCCCATTTCTTCACTTGATTATTTGTTTTATTGGGGTGTTGAATTTGGTAACTTCTTTATAGATTTTTAGTATCCAAAATATGTCTCCTATATGTAATTGGCAAATATCTTCTCCCATTCCATTGGCTGCCCTTTAGTTTTATTCAGTTTTTAGAGCCCAAATGTCCATCAACTGATGAATGGATAAAGAAGATGTGGCTTAAAACATGGAAAGAGCTTAAATGTCCATCACCTGATGAGTAGATCAAGAAGATGTGGTATATATACACAATGGAGTACTACATGGCAATGAGAAAGAATGAAATCTGGCCATTTGTAGGAAAGTGGATGGACCTTGAGGGTGTCATGCTAAGCGAAATAAGTCAGGTAGAGAAGGACAGATACCATATGTTTGCACTCATAGGTCTAATAGGAGAACAGGAGAAACCTAATGGAGGACTAGGGGGAGGGAAAGAGGAAAAGAGAGTTGGGGAGAGAGAGGGACACAAAACTTGAGAGACTATTGAATACTGAAAACGAACTGAAGGTTGAAGGGGGAGGGAGGAAAAGAGGTGGCGGTGATGGAGGAGGGCACTTGTGGGGAAGAGCACTGGGTGTTATATGGAAACCAATTTGACAATAAACTATTTTAAAAAAGAAGATGATGCTTATATATTCAATGGAATACTACTTGGCAATGAGAAAGAATGAAATCCTGCCATTTGCAACAATGTGGATGGAACTGGAAGGTATTATGTTAAGTGAAATAAGTCAATCAGAGACAGATATATGTTTTCACTCATATGTGGAACTTGAGAAACTTAACAGAAGACCATGGGGGAAGGGAAGGGGAAAAATAGTTTCAAACAGAGAGAGAGGCAAACCATAAGAAACTCTTAAATACAGAGAACAAACTGAGGGTTGATGGGGGGCAGGGGAGAGAGGAAAATGGGTGATGGGCATTGAGGAGAGCACTTGTTGGGATGAGCACTGGGTGTTGTATGTAAGTAATGAATTATGGGAATCTACCCCCAAAGCCAAGAGCACACTGTATACACTGTATGTTAGCTAACTTGACAATAAATTGTATTAAAAAATATAGGTCAGAGAGAACAGGTCAGAAAGAAGTGTCAGAGGGCCACACAGTTGGGCACTTCATCTCTCTGCTTTTATGACCATGCTTCCTTGCTACACTATTGCCTCTAGTTGAGTGTCCACACATGGGGGGTGACATCTCTGGAGAATAACCCTTGGCTGCTAAGGAGGAAGGTATCTTGACTGCTCAGGGTGGGAAAGGGGATTCAGTAGTTAAATCACTCTCTACACATGCTCCTGTTCTGAGTCTCATGCCTGCCCATTCCCCGTCCCCCTGCCACTCATAGGTTTGTGTGACAAATTGACTCACTGATTTACCCACCTCTGTGGTGTTCTTTTAAGCTTCATCTTCTTTCTATTCTCCAAAAATTCACTGAGATGCACTGAGCTGTCTCCTCTCGTTGTTTCAAACCTCACAGGTTTGCACTTTTTCTAATCTTTTATTATCACTTCAGCAGGACTTTGAGAGGGGGAGCAATAAGTACAGGGCTAATCTACCATGCTTAACTGGAAACCCAAGCCCCTTGTCCTACAAACTAGTTTTTGAGAGAGAGAGAGAGAGAGAGAGAGAGAGAAGGGGAGAGGCAGAGAGACAGAGAAGGAGAGAATTAATCCTAAGCAGGCTCCATGCTCTCAGTGCAGAACCCAACTTGGGGCTCGATCTTACCAACCGTGAGATCATGACCTTACCTGAAATCAAGAGTCAGATGCCCAACTGACTGAGCCCTCCAGGGCCCCCATACAATATTGGTAAGTCAATATTGATACTTACTTATTAACATAAGTCCATAACTTGCTTTAAGGCTCACTCTTGGTATTGTACATTCTGTGGGGTTTGACAAATGTATAACGACATGTATCAACCATTACAGCATCTATTCATATAGAATAGTTTCACTGCCCTAAAAATCCCCCATACTCTACCTATTCATTCCTCTCTCCCCTGAGCTACTGGCAACCATGGATTTTATTTTTTTTTTACTTTTTTTGCCTTTTCCAGAATTTCAGATAGTTGGAACCATATTGTATGTAGCCTTTTCAGATATGCTTCTTTTAGTTAACAATGTGCATCAGGGGTTCTTCCATGTCTTTTCATGGCTTGATAGGCCTTTGTATTTAGTTACCAAATAGTGTTCCATTGTTTGGATGTACCACAGTTCATTTATTTATTCACCTACTAAGAGAAATCTTAGTTTCTTCCAAGTTTTGGCACTTATAAATAAAGCTGCTATAAATATGTATGTGCACTGGGTAAATACCAAAGAGCATGATTACTGGAGTTCAGTTTTCAAAATTGTTTATAAAAGTTTGGTTTGGCTGCCATTTTGCACACCTGTGCTTGCCTTAGTTTTTGGATAACTGCATCCCTACATTGTCAACATATATTTTAATTCACTTTACCTTAAGATTAACAAAGGACATAAACAATGGTTATTTTTGAGTTTACTGTAATCATACCTTTATAGTCTTAAAATTTTTTTTAAATTTATTTATTTATTTTGAGAGAGAGGAGAGTGAGCAAGGGAAGGGCAGAGAGAGGGAGAATTCCAATCAGGCTCCATACCATCAGCATGAAGCCTGATGTGGGCTTCAAACTCATGAACTCACGACCTGCGCCAAAACCAAGAATCAGGTGCTTAACTGATTGAGCCACCCACGTGCCCTGTATTCTTTTTTTAAAAAAGTAATCTGTACCCCCATCATGGGGCTTGAGTCCATGACCCTGAGATCAAGGGTTGCAGGCTCTATGGTCCGAGCCAGCCAGGTGCCCCTATATTCTAGAATATGATTTAAGATTGTCAACTTAGGTGATCAGAACTTGAGTATATGACTCACACAATTTGGATAGATTAACCTTTACTTTTTGTTTCCTTTAGATTTATTATACTCTCATGGCTTTTTATAGCCTTAATATGCTTCTGTTGACTATAATGAGTACTTTCCTTTTGAAAAAGCAATGCAGTATGGTCAGTGTGGGTTCTTTATTTTATTTAGCAATATCTCAAAAACAGTTTGGAAAACATTCTCTGGCAACCACCAAGTGTCTTGGGCCCATTTTGATTTTTTCATCCTTAACACAAATTTAATGATCTTTCCAGGATTTTCGAGCCCTATTTGTGGGGAAGGTAATAAAGACCAAGATGTAGGTCTTGGGACTCTCTGTGAGTATAGGCTGTAAACTGCTATTTCGCCCTGGGGTACGGGGCCCAGTTACACTTTTAGTGATAGAATTAGAATTCTATGATGCTGATGTTTCTCATTCAACTCTAACTTTCCCAAGCCAGTCTTTATTTTGTTCTAATGCTAAAATGATTTTAAATTAAATTTTGTCTTTTTCAAACATACACAGATTTTTTTAAATTGCTTCCACCAAAATAAACTTAGAAGAGCTTTGTCAGCTAGATATCTTTTATCACCTTCTTAGAAGGTGGCTTTTTCCAAGCTAGCATCCATTTCCAATACCTTCAGACCCTCAAAGTCAATTTTTAAAGCTCAATAAATTACAACACATTTATACAAATCACACAGCTACAAGTCACACTTCATTGGCAGAAAATACTCTTGTCTGAAAAAGCAGAGGTTTTAACTCACACATACTAAAACAGAATTACTCACAGTCAACAGTGATAATATTCATCCAGAGTGCCCATTAAAATGAAATTTTCCTGTAATTGGTCTCCCTTTTGTGGTCTATGGGAAGGATTTAGTCTCTGAAAATATGAAGCTTTTTTCGTCTTCTCTCTCACTCTCTCTCTCCTTCTTCTTAATTGAGGAGGACTCTATCAGTTATTTTATACTGTAAACAAGTCCCTAGTTACCAGAATCCTGGCTTCACTGGTGGTAGGGGAGTAATTTGCCCATACCTGTGGCGCCTTCTGTGTTTAATCTTTCATGTCAGCCGTGGGTCTGGACTCTAGCCCTTTACTTCACTCCCAAGCCTGCTTTGTGAGCCAATGCTTTACTTTCATTTTTAATCTCTTTCTACATCTAGGGCAACAAATCCTCAGGACTGTGTGAAAGAATATCCTTCTAGTTCCACTGTACTAAATTTTCTAGAAGGCCCTAGAATTCCCAGGCAGCCAGATATCAATGTCTCCATTAGGCTGTCTTGACAGCTTGGGGCTTCATTCTCCTTGCTTTCATACCACTTTCCAAATCCCATAATGCTGCCCTTACCATTAAGCTGCAGTGGTTATATAAAGATTTTGAACTGATTTCTGTTAAAAAGTCATGCCCCCAGATTTTAAAGAAAGCAAGTCTTTATTAAAGGACACAGTTGTATCAATGAGCCAGTCAGTTGTTTCTTGGAGCCCCCTTATCCTACCCTGAATCCACGGTAGCCTGTAGGTAATAGGTTTACTAGTGTGGAGAGTCCCTTTGGTTAGTATTCCTCATTTTTTTGCTGCCAGCTGCTGCTTGATACAGAATAAAGAGGCTACCAGCCCAAATCCAGAGCATCCTTCTTCTGTGTGACTCCTTTGCTAGCAACGGATTCTCATGTCCCTTGTACTGAACAGATAGATCTTAGAGCGACTATACAAAGTCCATCTTCTGGCATCTTTATATCTTGTACTTCCCACACAATGTCCAATGTCTAAATCCAAATTCACAGCATTCCCCTCCAGCCTGATAGCTCCTGGTGATCCTTCTGGATGAAATACTACCATCTTCCATGTGGCTGTCCAAATCAGATGCCTGGAGGGCATTCTGATGCCTTCTGCAGCTCATCACCACTGTCATCTGGATAATTCCCAGGTATTCCTCCATGCCTCATGTCCACCACATTCCATTGGCCACATACCCATGATTCTGCCTTTGGCCTCACAAGACAGCCCTGCTGTGGACCATTTCTCAACCACTCTGTCCACAGTAGTTGCTGTGCATGCCCATGTGCTGTGTCTGTGTTGGGTTTTGTGGCACAGCAGTAGACTCCTAGTGCAGATTTTGCCAAGGGCAGAGACTGATAGCAAACAGACCTTCTGTTAGCTAGTGATGTGTGAAGAATGAAACAGAACAGAGGGGTGGAGTAATGATGCGGGAAAGGAGTGATACGGGATCCTGTTTGATCTCAGTTGGCAGGGGAATGAGGCAACAGAAGCAGACAGGCAGGGTTGGGAAGTTGTCACCCAGCTGAGCTCTAGGATAAGAAGATAGCAACACTGGAATGGTACGCTCAAAGGTGAAGGGTAGGAGGAGAGCATCTGGCTTGGTGGGGGAGCTACAGGGAGGACAGAATGTGTTGGGAGCAGAGGAGAAGGCAGGAGAGGCCAGAGAGGTAAGCAGAAACTATGTAGACTCTGGGAAGGACTTTGGGTTGGATTCCAAGTGAGATAGGGCCATGGAGGTTTTGAGTACATTCTTATTAGGTATCATTCAGGTTGCCTGTGAGAAAAGACCACAGAGCAGGGAAGTTAGGGAGCTGCTGTAACTGTCTAGGCGGGAGTGATTGGTAGCTCATGCTAGGAAGGTGGCAGGGTGGTGAGAAGCACTCAGATTCCGGGTGCGTCCACCTGAGGCTCTATCCAAACTAAGTCCATAATCTAGCCAGTGTAAACTTAAAAAAAATTTTTTTTATTAAAAAAAATTTTTATGTTCTTTATTTATTTTTGAGAGACAGAGAGAGACAGTGGGAACAGGGGAGGGTCAGAGAGAGAGGGAGATACAGAATCTGAAGCAGGCTCCAGGCTCTGAGCTAGCTGTCAGCACAGAGCCCGACACGGGGCTTTAACCCACGAATGTGAGATCATGACCTGAGCTGAAGCCGGACGCTTAACCCACTGAGCCACCCAGGCGCCCCCAGTGTAAACTTTTTAAAACGGAATCATGCCATATCACTCCTGCTTCAAAACTGAGCAGGAGAAGGTGTGAGGATGCCCACCCACACCCACCCACAGGGCACTGCTTTCAACTCCAGGTTATCTGGTGGGGATGCAGGGCTGAAGAGCTAGGTCTTCTCATTTCCCAGGAGAGGCAGAAATGTAAACCTCTGGTGTGAAATCTTCCAAATTCTACCTTTTAAGTCATGAAGTTCTAACGAGACATGTCGTTAAAAGTTTGACTTCAGTTCATAGGAGGTAGTTGCAATGTTTGCTGGATGGAAAAAAGTTATAGAATGAGTGGGCATAAAAAAGATAAAATATTTACATAGTTTAGGTATTTAAAAAATTTTTTAAAAATGTTTATTTATTTTGGGGGGGCAGGGGTGGGGGAAGGGCAGAGAGAAGGGGACAGAGGATCTGAAGCAGGCTCTGCGCTGACAGTAGTGAGCCAGGTGCAGGGCTCGAACTCGTGAACTGTGAGATCATGACCTGAGCTGAAGTCAGACCTTAACCAACTGAGCCACCCAAGTGCCTCCAAGTTTAGGTATTTTTAATATTACTGTTGGTCTTCAAACTTTTCCCCTTGACACAGCTGAGGAAACGTGTGAAGCAGTGATAGTGACTGCGACAGGAGGGGGTAAGGGGAAGAAGGTGGAGGGCAAGTCCCCAGGCAATGTGGGATATGTCAAGCCCTCTGTAAGGGGTGGGATTGAAAGGAGCCTAATGACAGCAGCATCCTCACATGGTTAAAATCACCAGGCACTGTCCATGTCTGTCCTTAGGTATAAGGACAAAGACAGGGAGGGCAAATAACTCTTAAAGGAGGACTGGATTTGCATCCTTGACCCTGGCATGATGGTGTTCAGATCAGCAATTTTCAAGAGTTAGAAACTTTGCTCATTATGAATGAGTGATATTAAAGCATCTATAGTGGTTTCATTAATTTCAACCAATTTTATAGCTTCAACCATTTTTTCATTTAATAACATTATACTACACATGTAGGAGGCCATGTGTCTCCACAGGTGATATTTTAATGTTAGAGAGGCAGGGACAGGTAACCGCTCTGGACAGCCAACTTCAAGACACGGAGATGTGGCAGGAAGACATGGGTCTGGGATTCAGATGCCAGATGTAGTGGTTGTATGATGCGTGCATATCATTTCATATATGTGAGACCCAAGGTTTGCTTTTAAGGATGAAATAAACATGTAACTTCTTGGCATGGTGTCTGTGTGCTCAACAAACAGTAATTGGTGCATAATTATTTTAACATAATTGGCATATTTATTCATCTAGTACAACAAAGATTATTATCAGAATCTCCAGAATTTACTTCAGTGTTCTGCTGATACTTTGATATACTATAAATAATAAATACACTGTTGGCCTGACACGTCATCCACTCAGCCTACAATTCACTGCGTCCTTGAGCATATGTAGGACCAAGATGCGTTTTATGACTGTTTGGAAAGGCAGCTGCTTACACTGTGTGATTACAGGGACATAAGGAGGTTCGTCAAAGAACTTTTCCAATCAGCTTACTGATGCTTAAAGGTCATAATGAGAAATTAATTTATTTAACTTTGTTTCATGTTAATTAATCTCCTTGGATTAAACCTTACAGCCATTTAATGTGAATGTTGTTAGTGCCTTTTCTAGAAAGGGCAGGGATGGAGAATGGGTGGGGCATATATGGAGGGTGACACAGGGGACAAGACTGTGATGCTGATGTAGCTGATGCAAACTTTGCCAACTATATGAAATCCCCGAGAAATCCAAGAAATTCCTAGTTCACAGTCCCCCAAATTTAATCTGGACATGGCTAGCTACTATCTGCAGGCATATAATTTACTGAAAGTTTCAGTCTCAGGGCTAGCTAAGACTTTATTTATATGTTGGCATGTTGTTTTCAGATTAAAATTATCAATTACTACTGTCCTCATAAGTAAATTGGTAAAATCTTTCTGGAAAACAATTTGGTAAAATGCATCAAGAAGAGCTTTGAAAGACTCTTGGGCACATTTATTCAACTTCTAAGAACACCTTCTAAGGAAATAGTCAGGAATTCTGAAAAAAGGTGTAAAACATGTTCATATTGGTGTATATTACTTTATAGACACACACATACACACAAAAGAAATAAACATGATATCTAACAGTAGAGGAAGAGTTAGACAAATTATGGTACATCCATAAAATAGTAACCAGTATCTTAATTTTTTTAAATGTTTTTTTAAAATTTATTTTTGAGAGACAGAGAGATACAGCACAAGCAGAGGAGGGTCAGAGAGAGAGGGAGATACAGAAACTGAAGCAGGCTCCAGGCTCTGAGCTAGCTGTCAGCACAGAGTCCGATGCGGGGTTCGAACCCACAAACCGTGAGATCATGACCCAAGCCGAAGCTGACGCTTAACCAGCTGAGCCATCCAGGCACCCCATTAACCAGTATCTTAAAATATGTCATTAAGAAGTCTTAATGAGTTGAGGGAATGTTTCTACTACAATGTTAAGTGAAACAATGCAGGTTACAAAGCAGCACGCAGCATCACCTGTGTTGAGAGGGCTGGTACTTCTCTGCACAGATGCTGGACTTGGTGCTGCTTCCATGCCAGGGATGGGTGCAGGGAGCGGCCAAGATTTAAATATGGCTGACTTGGCTGGAGTAAATATTTACTGGTTCTTTTTGAGAGAGACAGAGCTTGTGCGCAAGTGGGGAAGGGGCAGAGAGAGAGGGAGAGAGAATCCTAAGCAGGCTCCACACCCAGCTCAGAGCCCAACGTGGGGCTCAATCTCATGGACAGTGAGATCATGACCTGAGCCAAAATCAAGAGTCGGACACTTAACCTACTGAGCCATCCAGGCTCTTTTTTATTCTTGACTAAGCAGTGTTCCTTCTGCCTTCATTTGGTCTTAGAAACACTCTTCTCTATGGAGCCCATTACACAAGGGTGAATGCGGAACTTAGCCCTGAAAAATTATTTTCCATTTTCTTGCTTTGGTAATTGGATCTTGGGTGAACATGTGGTCATCCAGGCTAGGGTTCTCCCAGGACCTTGGGATAGATGTACTTTATCACGGGGGCTGTGAAACTGCTGACAGGATGGTATGCTGCAGCAACTAGGGGCCACTGCTACCTTATGGGGAGGCCTCGACTGAGAATCAGACCCAACTGAAGCATAGAGAGGGAGGGTGGCATGGAGAGAGACAGACGCAACTGTGACATTTTCCTTGAATACCTGGCTTCAGACCTGCCTAAAACCTCATCTAACACTTGAAATTCACAGATAACGTGAGTCCAAAATTCCATTTTCAGTGTCACTTTCCTTTTTCACATGTCTTATCATTTGCCATCAAAAGAACCCTGTTGAAAAAGAACTTTGAGGTTTCAGATGCTTAGTTATAGGCTATTTGCAATTGGCTGCTAAAATGAATTCACAGATATCAGTTTGCACTAACCAGACTACTATCTCCACAAAGGTGACCAACCTGATCTAATTGGTGAAAACCACACATGACATTGGGCTGGGTTTTGGGCACCGGACTGCAGGAGGAGCTTATCAGCCAGAGTGTCTGGAGAAGAGTGGCCAGGGTGCTGAGGGAACTCAAGGCCACGGCACAAAAGAGATGACTGGAAGAACCACAGCTGTCTAGAGAAGGAAAGCATGGCAGGCAGGAAAGAGAGATGCACTCTTGCTCTGGCACAAGAGCCAGGGCAATGGGGAAAAGCCTGCGTGGACCCTGGTCTCAGCTCAATGCAAGACCCAGCTTTCCAAAACTCAGCATGGTCTACGGGGCTGCCCAAGAAAGTAATGAGTTCGAGGACAGTTTGAAAACCACTTGGCAAGATTGTAGTTGCGAGATTTCTGAGACTGGTTTACCTTCAGGGCACTTCCCCAGAGATTTTAACATTTTATAAAAATGTCAAGCTATTGGCTCCTTCTTTAATTGAGATTAGTTGGCAGCTAGCTGAGAACAAGTTGCCTGCTTAACATTTTTGGCCTAATCAAGGGTTGGCCTTGATTCTAAATGTTTTTTAATCACTCCTTCAGTGGCCAAATGAACTGAAGAGAGGGTCTTGCCCAAAACAGCAGAAACTGAATGAATTGAGTTTCTACCATTCCTCACAGTCCTGGCTCTTCCAAATCACACTTACCAGTTTTGGCTTTCCAGTGTTTTTGGTGGGTGAGGCCATCCATGGCCATGGTGGGGTGGGCCTGACCTGAGATTTCACTTGGAAAAGGCAGGATGAAGCTAGTGGGAGCTAGAACAGGCTAAAACACCCTGTCTTTTTGTTGTTGTTGTTTTGTTTTTATTTTATTTTTTTAAATTTTTAAAAATTTTTAAATTTATTTTTGAGACAGAGAGAGACAGAGCATGAGCGGGGAGGGGCAGAGAGACAGGGAGACACAGAATCCGAAGCAGGCTTCAGGCTCTGAGCTGTCAGCACAGAGCCCGATACGGGGCTCGAACCCACGGACAGTGAGATCATGACCTGAGCTGAAGTTGGAAGTTTAACTGACTGAGCCACCCAGGTGCCTCTTGTTTTGTTTTTGAATAGGAGGCCTCTTTTTCCTGAACTGTCAAATACTCCTATGGAAAATTTGAGTCCAGTGAGAATAGACATAGCTGCAGTCCCAGCGGCCTGGCTCAGGGCCTGGCACAAAGTATGACCTCAACCAATATTTGTTGAATAAAAGCATGAAACGTCATAAGGGACCTCTGAGATCATCTAGTCTGTGTCTCTCATTTTCTAAAGGAGGCATTGTAGCTTAGAGAGGTAAAGTAATGTGCTCACATCTGCACAGCTAGCCAATGGCAGCCCTGGGTTTCTTGATGATGTTTTCTCGTTTTTATAGGGGTCTTAAAGGGAATGATGATATTTTTATTTATTTTTCATATTTCCTAACTTTTTTTAATGTTTATTTAATTATTTGGGAGGGGGTGAGGGGCAGAGAACAAGGGAGGAGAGAATCCCAAGGAGGCTCTGCCACACTGCCAGGGGATGGCCCACCTTGGTGCTCTATCTCATGAACCACAAGATCATGATCTGAGCTGAAATCAAAAGTCAGTCACTTAACCAACTGAGCCACCCAGGTGCCTCCATTTTTGTTTTATTTAAGTAAAGTCTATGCCCAATGTAGGGCTTGAACTTATAGCCCCGAAATCAAGAATCCAATGCTCTACCAACAGAGCCAGCCAGGTGCCCCTGAATTGGTGAGATTTTATTTTATTTATATATTTATTATTAAATTTTTTAAAATGTTTATTTTTGAGAAAGAGCGAGAGACAGAGCATGAGCGGGGGAGGGGAAGAGAGAGAGGGAGACACACAGTCCAAGGCAGGCTCCAGGCTCTGAGCTAGCTGTCAGCACAGGGCCTGACTTGGATCTTAAACTCACAAACTGTGAGATCATGACCTGAGCCAAAGTCGAACCCTTAACTGGCTGAGCCACTCAGATGCCCTGAAATGGTGAGATTTTAAAATATTGCTTTCTGCATCAGTCCTCAGCTTGTCTGTACATCTGAATCTGGCTCTGTCCCTGAGCAGAAATGTCCTGGGGCTCTGGCAGTTAGCCAGAGCTGTTCCAGAAGCCCGTTAGTGTCTGTAAAAGCTTGATGTCTGGTAGGCTACATACTCAGCTCCTTCAACCATTTTTCTTTTCCCTTTGAGAAATGATTGTTAACGAGGCAGGACCAGGCAGGACAAAACACATTTGGTTGGACAATATTTTTATATTTTAACTTACTGTATTAGTTTTAAGTTGCCAAGTAACAAATTACCACAAATTTAGTGACTTAAAACAATGCCCACTGATAAGCTTGCTGGTCAGAATTCCGGGCACGGTGTAGCTGGTTTTCCACTCAGGGTCTCATCTGAGGCAATGAAGGTATTAGCTGGGTGGAGGTCTTACCTGAGACTTGAGAACCTCTTCCAAGCTCACGTGATGGAGGCAGAGCTCCCTTTCTGTGGCTGTAGGACCCACGCTCTAGCTGGCTATCAACAGGGGTTTCTCTCAGATTCCAGAGGCCTCCCGTATCCCTTACCATGTGGCCCCGTCCATCTTCAAAGGTGGCACTGGAGATGCTCCCTCACTTGGAATAGCTTGCAACGCTTTTTTTAAATGTGTATTTTGAGATAGAGAGAGAGTGAGAGTGAGCGCACACACACACGAATGGGGGGTGAGGCAGTGGGAGCTGCCAGCACAGAGCCTGATGTGGGGCTCCATCCATGAACCCTGAGATCATGACCCGAGCCCAAGTCAAGAGTTGGCTGCTTAACCACCTGAGCCATCCAGGCGAGCCATCGATGGCTCTCAATGCTTTGAATCTCTGCCTTCCTTTTCTGCCTCTGGCCAGAGGAAGCTGCTTTTTGAGGGCTCTTGTGATTAGTTTTGGGTACCCCTGGAGAACCTCCCTATCTGAAAGTATATGGTAACCCAATACCAAAGGCACCACATCATCCTATTCACAGGTTCCACCTAGGCGCAGAGGGGCATTGTTTGTGGGGATGTGGGGAGGGTTGTTCTGATGCCCCCACATATTTAACAAACATGTTCCCATATTTTCTTCTTTCCTTTCTCCTCCATTCAAGCGGGTAACTTGCCTTGTACTTCAATGGATTGGCAAGACACATGGTAGGTTGAAAACTCAGGCACCCTGAGTTTTTCTGGTTTCTGATTTTCAAAACCGTAGGCCTCTAATAGAGCTCAGAGGAGGCCTAGAGAGGTAAAAAGGAGAAGGGATTTGTGGATGAAGACAAAGTCCTTCTAGGATTGACTCAAAGAGCTTCTAGAAGCAAATGGAATCATAGGCAGGAGCAAGAAAGACACCTGGGTCCATGGGACAGGAGTGGTAAGCTGTTGCATCTCAGGTGGACATATAAATGGCAACAATGGGTGGCACAGCAGGAACATTCGAGGTCCTCCAACCCCACCTTTCCCAAATGCCCAAGTGTGGTGCCAAAATTCAGAGAGAGGGGAGCCCCAACGGCTGAGGTTAAGTTTCCCACCAGCTCTGCAGAATGGAATCTGAGGGTCAGAAATTATACTGAGTCATAGAAAATAAGATTATATTATTGCACATCTGGGTTTGTGGGCCGGGAGTCATACTTCCTACACAAGGAAAAAGATGGGATGACCCTTCAGGAAAAATGTGCTAAAGAGAGAATATAGATGTGTAGATTCAGAATGTGTGTATGTATATGTGTGTTATGGATATGGATGCAATAATAGCAATATTAATATACACACACATATATATAAGAATGTAAACCCACATGTGTATTAGCTGTGTTGACATATATCCACATATATATTTTTCATGTAGCACTTTACATTTTTTACTTTTAATATTCATGAAACCATTGCTATATAATAAACAGCCAATTTATGATTTGAACTGAAATTGAACAGAATGCCTAGTTCTTGAGTCTGATGGGTTGAATTGGACGGAGCCCTGAGGTCCATAATCCAGACCTCGAGTCCCGTGATATGTTCCAAACTCTCCACGTAGAAGAGGTTAAAAGAACATCATAGAAGCTTCCATGGGGCATTGCCTTATTGATAGAAAGATGCTATCAGGTACAGGCTCTTGTCTTCATGCCTGTGTTAACATGTTATATGGGTGGATGGACCTCAGGTTTTCTTCAGCACAAGCTAGACATTCAGTCAGGAGAGGTAAGTCAAAATCTTCTGTATGGCAGGGGGAAGGTCTGTGAGGTGTTTGTGGAGATAGTAGAGTAGACATAGTTCCTCTCTGAGGCGCCCCCTGTCTGAGAACTGGTCTTGCTACTGAGCGACCCATCTGACCAAAGATCTCCTACATCCAATCCTTCAAAACTTTCCATTTTAGTGTATAACACGTATGTAAAACACACTGATTTAAACTGCACAGCTGATGAATTTTTATACATGTATACACAATTGCAACCATACCCAGATCAAAATATAGAACACTTTCTACCCCTTACCCTCCAGAAGGTTCTATTTTGGCTCTTCTCACTTAATACCGCCCAGAGGTAACCACTATACTAACTTTCATCACTGTCATCTAGCTTCTCCTGTTCGGGAGCTTCACATAAACGAACATTAACATTAACATTCTTTTGTACTTTCTGTCACTCAGATAGGTTTCTGTGACATTTATCCATGTTGTGTGCTAGCAGTTTTAAATGTTTGAAACTGCTGTGTGGTCTCCCATTGTATGAGTGTACCACAATTCATTTATTCTGTATGCACTGGTGGACATTTGGGTTATTTCCAGTTCTTTCTTTTCAATATTAATGAATAACCTGGTATGAACATTCTTGTACTTACCTTTTGGTGGACATCAGCACACATTTTTGCTGTGCTCTCTGGGGAGTGGAATTGTGGGGTATGCAAGTGAGTCCTGGTTGTGCCCGTCCGTGTGAACATTTAAAAATGTCTATCATTTAAATTTTTGCCATTCCAGTGGATGTTCTATTTCATTATGGTTTTACTTGACATTTCCCTAATGAGTTGAGTTACAGGTTTATTGGTTATTTAGTACCTTCTTTGATAAAATATTTTCTCAAGTGGTTCGCCTGTTTTGGGAGGAAACATCTTTTCTTAAAGAAAGCTAGATAGAGGAGGGTATGTTTTCTGCAAACAACCAAATCTAGCTAAGATAGGGACATACACAGGTGTCTGATTGTTAGTCAGTCAGGGTTAGATCATAAGACACTTTGTAAGTGACACAGAATCAGGATTTATTATAGGCAACTGTGAGAAGCCCATGGAAGGCCATGGAATCTGGGTCTGGCAGGCTTTGCACGTGGGCAGGAAAGCCAACCATGAAGTGGGAGAGAGGAAGAACAGACTGGCACACAGGGACAACCTGGAGCCCATGAAGACAAACAAATCATGGCTGTCTTTTGTCCCTTCAATTTCAACGATACAGGTAAGCTGTAGAAGAGGCTACCAAAGGGCTACACACACTGTCACCTGATACAGGACAAGGGTAAGGGGCCAATGGGACAGAGCAGGTCAGGGACATGTATGGGTTTCACAGTGTTTTATGCCCCACGCTGCCCTGCAGGGGCCAGCCACTGCTTCGCTTACCCTGACAGCACCCTTAATCAGTATTTCAAAAAAAGATTAAAGAAGACAATCTGGATGGTACAAAAAACTTATACATTTCATGAAACGGGCAGTTTCCTATTGAAGAACCGCAACATGGGGCAAAGGCAAGCAGCTTTTATAGGATTAAGTATAAAGAAAAAGGAAGAGACAAATGAGAAATACTTTACGGGCTTGTTTGGGATGAGAAGGCCCGTGTTGGCTTGGCATCTGGGGACTGGCTGACTGGATATCCTGCATTTCGGATCAAGTGCTGCATTTACAGGGACACGAAAGTCATTTAAGTTTCCCATTTGCTGATGTGGCACCCAGGGCAGGAGTGGCTCCTTCTTGGGCCTAGAAATTTATTGCAACACCTAGAACCCCATAGGAGAGGAATTCTGGGAAGCATGGTTCCAGCATGGCTACATTATCAGAGTACAAAGTCACCAGAGAGCCTGTCTTTGCTGGCAGTAAGAAGGACTAAAGGAAGCTAATATTTATGGAGTTCATTTTTGGGCCAGGTACTGTGCTAAGTGTTGAACTGCACAATGGAGACCCTAGTAGAGAGCTGCCTGGACCATGTGTCAGGAAAGCAATGGAGTAGGTGGGGCCACAGTGGCCACTTTACACCCAGCTTCTGATCATACATCACATCCCAAAGGCCCTTAGGACGCTCTGCCTTCGTGTGGGTTACTTGAGGCCACCTGGCACCAGAAGAGGCAGAAGCCGGGAACCGCTGGAGTCTTTACCTACTAAGGACGCCTTACTGTACTTTATAGTTAAGTGGTTTAAAAATACACATGTCATCGCCCAGGGACTGTTTCAACATTTAAAAAAAAAGATTTTATTTTAATTTTTAAGTAATCTCTACACCCAATGTGGGGCTTGAATTTAACAACCCCAAGACCAAGAGTCACATACTCCACTGACTGAGCCATACAGGTGCCCCATTTTCCCGTCATTTTTGTTAACTGACATGTAAATACCATATACAGGTGTGTCTGGTTGGAGCATCTGTGAAGTAATCGTTTACTTTTCTCTTCCTTGCCATATTTTTCATTTTCCTCTACCTAATCCTCCTCTCTTTAAGGAGAAAGGGCAGACACTGGTTTTGTTTTTCCCAGGAAGAGTATTGCAGCAAAATTGAAAGCAGAAGTTGTCTGCAAAACATTTTCCTTTCTGTCTTTTGTGATTTTAAACTGAAGGGGAGCAGAATGTACCACCCCAAAATATGCCCCTTTGGCATAAGAAATATTTTAGGCTGATTATTTTTTTAAGGCAACAGACAAGAGAGAGGTTCTGAAAACCAGGCGGAAGTACCCTTTTGTAGGAGACATTTACATGTGTAAGGGTAATCTCTCTTTGTAACGGTGTCTCCACTCTGTACTAGGAAGAGAAGGGTAAGTCTAAATCTCCAGAAACTGTTCTTAAGGGAGATGCAAGGCCTTAAATACACATAACAACCCCTACCCTTGATTACTGTGCTTTTCCAGGTCTCACCCCATAACTCCCCCTACCAACATCTTTTGTCTTTGGCTAGAGATGTTTTTTAAGGTCAAGGCTTGGGCTCTGTCAGAGAGTTACTCAGGTTTCCTGGGTCTCTCCCATGTACCGGGTGGGGTGGGGGTGGGGGGGCCAGAGTTGGCATGTTACTAAATTTTTGTTTTTTCTCCTGTTAGTTGGTCTTTTTATTACAGAAGTGTTTTAGCCAAGAACCTAGAAGGGTAGAGGGAAGATTATTTTTTCTCCTCCATAAAACTTGCAGCCATGGAAGAGTAAAATTTGTGGGTCCTGGAGCAGTGGGGACAGCAGGATCCCAAAGAGAGTAGTATGTATGTAGATAGGGACATGACCCTCACAACAGACCCTGTGAGGTAGGGTTTATTACCTCTGGTTTACAGACTGGACTCTGAGACAGTTTGACGGTGCGGAGTAGCAACACGATGAGATGCGCCTATGCTATCATTGAGAACTATGGGACTGATCCTCGTCTCCTGGAGCTGAGCTCATCCATGGGTTCTGGGCCTAAGGATTTAGCCAGACTGAGACGCTCACTTCCCTAGAAGAACCTGCAATGCAAGCTTCTCTTTCTCACTTCCTCCTCCCCATTTCTTATTTAAATTAAAATGTACAAAGAGTAGGAAGGATCATTTTGGATAGCTTAAGCTTCATCTAAATGTTATGCAGGAGATCCAAATAACATAATTATATTCTCTGATTCATATGTATTTTGTGGTCTGTTGGGGCCCTCAGAATCTTTTTTTTCCCCAACATTTGCTCACTGTGATATCTAAATGTGGTGTGTCTCCCAATCTAATGGGCCCCTCATTGGGTGGAAAGAATTCACCTGAGGCAAAACAAAGCAGAAAGAAATTTATTGAATACATTACAAGGGAAGAAGTGGGGGGGGGGGAGCCAGACTGTAGAGGAGAGGCTGCCTTCAAGGAGGCCGTGAGCGGAATTGTTTTAAAAGGGGGAAGATCTGGTGCAGCTGCTCTGGAAAAGTGTGGAGGCTCCTCAAAAAACTATCGATAGAACTCCCCTATGACCCAGCAATGGCACTGTTAGGGATTTACCCAGGGGATACAGAAGTGCTGATGCATAGGGGCACATCTACCCCAATGTTCATAGCGGCACTTTCTACAATAGCCAAATCATGGAAAGAGCCTAAATACCCATCGACTGATGAAAGGATCAAGAAGATGTGGTTTATGTATACAATGGAGTACTACATGGCAATGAGGAAGAATGAAATCTGGCCATTTGTAGCAAAGTGGATGGACCTTGAGGGTGTCATGCTAAGCGAAATAAGTCAGGCAGAGAAGAATAGATACCATATGTTTGCATTCATAGGTCTAACAGGAGAGACCTGGCAGGGGACCATGGAGAGAGGAAGGGGGAAAGAGAGTGGGGGAGTGTGAGGGGCACAGATCAAGGGATACTACTGAATACTGAAAATGAACCATGGACTGAAGGGGGAGGGGGAGGGAGAAGGGGGTGATGGTCATGGTGGGGGCACCTGTGGGGAGAAGCACTGGGTGTTATATGGAAACCAATTTGACAATAAACTATTAAAAAAAATAAAAGGGGGAAGATGAGAAGGTATGGCAATGTATGGAATTTTCCCTTTTTTGGTAACTGTGCCTGGTTGAAGGTAGCCCATTGGTTAGTTAGGGCTTATGGATATTTTGCAGTGGGTCCCGGATAGACCTGTCTGTATGCAGCCAGGTGTGGTCGCTGTGGGTCCTTTCTACATTCCATGGCTCTGCCTAAAAGCAGCCACTATAATCATGTTTGCCTTTTCTATTTTTGTCTCCTTAGATAATTGACCTTCTTTGGAATAAATATTGTTGGTATATAATCGACACCAGATAAACCATAATGGATTTATACTGAGAAAGAATTTTTCTCACATCCCATTACTTGAACCAAATTTCAGTTGATTTCTGCCCAATTTAGTGATATTTTACCTCAATATTACTTATTTATTTATCCCATTAATTCCCCAAATAGCTCTTTAATCCTTAGTGAGGGTCAGGCATAGTTCTGTGTGTTGGGAATACACATAATCCACTATTTCGAGCAAAACAAAGTCTTGGTCTCCTGTGCTTCAGTCTGGGTCCTTGGAGAGAATGTGATGGATTACTAATGGGCAGGGTAAAGCTAACATATAATTGTGTTGAATTTTACAGAGAGCAAACACACATCTAAATGCCTCTAACTCTCTCATTGCCATAATGTGTGTGTGTGTGTGTGTGTGTGTGTGTGTGTGTGTGTGTGTGTAGGGGTATGAGAAGGAACAGCTGAAATGGAAAACAAATACAGAGAGGACCAAGTGGAAAATGCAGGGATAGTTTCCTGTCATGGCTATTTTCTAGAAATAGAAACAGAGACCTGCAGTTTCTAGTTATAAAGTGAAGAAGACAAGAAAAGGCAATGCAAGATGAACTAATATTCATCATAAATGATAACACTGAGGTTAAGATTTTAAAACTCAGCTCTCCATTTAAAAAGTTTAAATTATACACAAGGAAATCATGGACAAGTGAAATAGAAGGATAAATTTTTCGTGGTCTTAGTAAAAACATTTTCTTCTTCATTATCCCTAGGAAGTTTCTCATTTAGAGGAAAACGTTATTTTACTTCCTACCCCACGACCGCAAAAACACAGTTTCTCCAACACCACCGCATCTGAGCTGCTGTGAGTGTGGTATGCCTTCATATATATGAAACATAAACTAATACGCATATGCTTGCAAGGTTCAGATAACCTGTACTAAACACTTAGTTCATTGCTCATTTAATAAAAGTTTACCCTCGCAGCCAGATTTAAAGCTGTCCTTGTAGACTCAAAGCTCCTCTGTTAGCCTGGGACCTGGGCTTTCTCTTCAGCTGCCAGCACAGCTCCTGGCCTAGAACAGATACTAGCAGTCCCTTGTTACGGGGCTGAGCTGAACTGAACTGGATGTCAAAGCTACTGTAGGTAGGTGGCAGTATGGTTCAACTCCCAAATTTATATGTAACCAACCAGTTAGGAATTTTAAACCCATCTCTTTGTGGTCCAGGGACAAGTTACCAAAATCTTTTATAGCCTCAACTTTCTTGTCTGTAAAATAGGAAAGTACTGGCTGACCCAGTTATTGTATTAAATAAGACAATCTATTTCATGTGGGGCTTGGCACAATTAATGGTAGCTACTCTATTACATATGAGAAATGTCCAAATTCTACATAACAACTACCATGATAAGCTGAGGAGAGCAGGTAGTTCTTTAAAGAAAGCTGAATTAAGCCAATGCTTCACTAACCAAAATATTACTGACAAATTATTCATAGTCTTCAAAATATTCTCTTCTCTGACATTATAGGAAATTGAAAATTAATTTAATTAGCTGCACCTCTATTAGATCTTGCCTGAAACCCCAGGTTAGTATATTTTGGTATATCTGCAGGGGTTTAATCTAGGCAGAGGGGAATTATCTAATTTTGGCGACTCTAACAAAATTGGGTTAAAATGTCATATGCCAAGGCAGTACCCAAACTGCTTGGCTGTCAATTCTGTTACTTCCGGAGGGCAAAATGCATTTTGTGTACCCTCAGGCAGGGTTCAAGTCCTGAACGGCCACCAGAAAAGGAGAGGAAGGGTCGTAGCAGGAAGAATCCAGATGATCTTCCATTTTGGAGACATTACCCTTTATAAAGGGCGGAGAATCCTTTAAGGGGGTGACTCTGTGGGGTCAGGAGTAGCTCGGGCTGGGCTGACTCAGCTAGGATTCATCGATTCCACTACGTGTCCTGCAGCCCTACTGTGTGTCTCGGACTGGTATCCAAAGGCCCGCTGCCCTTTGGGCCCTGGCAGCCCGCGAGATAACTTGGCGCACGGAACGAGTCGGCCTGCTCTCCCCCAGACCCTCCGGGGCCCGCCCCGGCGAGCCGGCTCCTCCCGGCGCGCCAGCCGGCAGCCTTCCCTCGGCACTTGGAGTTCCCCGGCCGGCCGGCGGTGGGCGCGCGCCCCACGAGGCCCCAGCCCGCTG
>NC_043713.1:63363809-63401407 GCF_006229205.1 Suricata suricatta | reverse complement strand
GAGCCGCACTGCAGGCGGTCCCCCGCCTCCGCTCCGCAGGGGCGGCCGCAGGTGAGTGCAGATCCGAGGTGGCTGCCGCGGTCTCGGCGTCTGGCCCAAGTGGAGCGCTGCGCGGGGGCGGGGTGGAGGTGGTGGTGGTTGGGGAGGGCAGGGGGCGGAGGGCGCGGGGACTGGACGCTCAGGGAACGGGACGTCCGCGAGCCTGCGCCGTCGGCGGGGGCCGGAGGGAGCTGCCCGGCCCCGCGGGTTCTCCCCGCCCGGGCGGGTCCCCCAGAGACGAGTGCGTGAGGTCTGAGGCGGTATAGCCGGTGGGCACGGCTGCGTCCCGGCGGGCTCGCCCGGGCCGGGTGTGGGGAGGGCAGCCCCGCACTCCCGAACCGAGGCCCGGCCGCCTCCGCTTGTGTGGTCTGCTGGAGGAACGTTGCCGACCTAAATCTCAGTGCCCGGTGCGGGGGGTCCTGCGGTTGCAGGGTTTAATTCTGCACCCCCCGGGGGGCTGGGGTAAGCGCCGAGGTAACTGCCCAAACTAGAGTCTCGGTTCCCTGGGGCCTGTCAGCGAACCTCTGAAGGGGGGTGGGGCGGGGCGGAGGGTACTAGAGGTCAGCGGGAAGCGGGAAGATTGCGCCGGACCTTCCTTGGGAGTTTGCGGGAAGAAAAAGGGGCGGGAGCGGACCTTACCCTGCATCCCGCTGCCGGACAGCCCGCAGCTCCGCGCCCCAGCACCCCGCATCTTGCGCCCCGCGCCCCTCGGGCCCGCCTCACCCGGCGTCTGCCCCGGTCCCCCTGCGCGCGTTGACGTCGGTCGCGGGGCCGCCCGGAGCTCCCGGCATTGGCTGGGAAGTCGATTGTCTGGGGCGGCTGCTATTACACTTAGGCTGGGTCTCCGAGCCTCGGAGGAAGCAGGCGTGTGTTGAATTTCTCTTTGACCCTCACAGTGGAATAAACAGGAAACGACGAGCACCCAGCCCGGGCTCGGCACTTGCCTTTGTTGTGGGGTCCGCTTTGCTCAGTCGCGAGCCGGCTTCCCCGCGACCCCTGCCGGGTGCGCCGCCCAGGGTGGCGTTGGGGGCGCGCCCCGTAAGTACGCGGCTGGAAGACAGTGGGCTCCGTTCAGGTTAACTCAACGTGGTGGCGGAGGGGGCATTTGCTTGTTTCAAAACTTTTTTTTTTTTTTTTTTTTTAACTGGAGAAGGACGAGGCTTCCCTTCGAGGCAGAGATTTTCCGGAGGACTACACGGAGGTGTGGTGGGTGGGTGGCACCTGGAAAAGGCGCGCCAGTTAATGCCCCGGTTCTGGGTGTAGCTGGCGGGGCATCATGCCGCCCTCAGAACAGCGAGAAACTCTTTAAAGCAAGCAGGGCTTCCCTGCTCCTAGTCGGGCATAGGAATGATTGCTGAGTGGCATTGGCCACATAAGCTAGCTTAATTTTTGTTTTCCCCAAAGAGTCTTTTAATTAGCTAGAATTGGATAATTTTGATTTGCTTCTTTTCTCTTTCTCTATGCCCCAACTATTCCCTTGCCTTTCTCGCTTTGCAATTACTTTGGCGACTTATCTCTAGACCCCACTTCTGGTTCAGTGCTGCTTTCTAAATGTTAATTAAGATTGTGGTAAGTATTCATTGATGACCTACTATGTGCTAGGCATTGTGGGCTGTGAGGTGAGATGAGCTGTTACAGAATGTTGAGACCAAGAGCTACTCATAGTACGTTTCTTGCAGTGGAGGTGGGTAGTGATGATGAGCAGCCTTGGTCCTTAAAAATATACGGGTCCTGTGGCTGGTGTGGAGGTCAGTGCCTTCCCTCATGGCTAGTACTAGGAAACTTCCCTTTAAAATGGCCCTTTCCACTTGTTTGGCCAGCTAAGAAAGCTATTCTGCCGTTTGTACCTTTCCTGCAGCTTCTGGATTGAGCTTGGAATTAACAGGGAAGGTTCGTTCTGTGGTGTCTGCTCTGAGAAACTGCATTGCATCAAGCCGTATTCTGCATTTTGTACAGGACTGTTTAGTTCTTTCTAATATTTATATTGAGTTTATTGTTATCTGTACCTCTGTGTTTGTGCTCTGCAGTTTTCTCTTGCAACAGATTCTTTATGTTCAGTAAAGGATCATGTCAAATTTGAGTGATTACATAGACAAATGAGTAGATCTGAATATTACCCATGCACAACTATTGAGCTATAATATTTGGTTTCCTATCGACCTTTGAATGCCATTTGATGGTCGTTTCAAAGCAGTGCTTTTTAAAACATAGGGGTAAATTCCTCATGATCTTTGGAAGCTTAATTCTTTTAAGAGCTTCACTTTGCCATTGACATTGAACACACTGTTAGGAATTAGGGCCAAGACTCTAAATGCCAGTAAGGATTTGCTGTAATGGAGTTGTAGCTACCTTCCTCCCTTGTTTTAAAAGACTCTTCTAATTTCTTAATGTTCCTTTGTTGCCCTGGGAAGAGTTTGTTTTCACTGGCCATGGTTCTATTTCATGTAGCTTTGTATTGACCATGGAGAAGACTTTTCCCAGCAGGGTTTTAGGGCTGTCTCTTGGATCCTCCTGGGGGCTTGGTTTGCATGACCACAGTCCTGCAGAGGAACCCAGCCAGTGCCACCTGCTTATTAAGGGATTTTGTGCCAATTTGTTGGCGCATAATTTGAGAATCAAAGTCCCCCTCCCCCTGCCCGCCTTGTCCCCCGCCAGAGTATATACATACATAGACAAATATTTCCCCCTAATTGCTGACAGTGTTCTAAGAATAGTTTTCTTGCCTGGTGCGCTGAGAGCAAGGACCTGTCTGCAGAGGTGTTTACAGTTTGGGACTGTGCTGTAGTCTTGGTTGACTTAGCAGCCTGGCAGAACAGCCTTGCAGCTGATGGGACACTATTTTCATCTGGGCTGTGGAGGGGCAATTCCCAGCTGGACAAGGGAACATAGAGAGGTGAGAATGACTTTTGCCCTATGAGGGTAGTTTCTGTCCTGATGTCAAGTAGAGACCTCTTAGGCTCTGTCTAGATTCCTTCACTTTAGCGTAGTTAGCAGTCACCCTGTGACTGGCCTAGGCTTGAGATGACTGCTCTGTGTCGTCATGTAAAACCCAAGCACCATCAGGGCTGGGGTAGGGACACTTGCTGTTGTGACTGGTCAGATCTCTCTGGTAGTCCTTGGCATATTTCTTTTCGCCTTTCATCATCTAGGCTTGTGGAGTTTCTATGATGTGTCTGTCCTTTTGGGTAAGAGTTAGAGAAGAAAAACAACTCAAGGAGCAATAGCTATAAAAAGGATCATTCCATATTAACCTGGAAAGTTTTTAGGAACATTAAGTATACTTGATGAAGTCACATGGCTATTAAATGTAAACAGTAGCAAAATCGCTGTGTGGTCCCATCTTGCCCTTTTCTCCCTTCTTACTCCTCCCTTTCTTCTTCCTTCCTTCCTTCCTTCCTTCCTTTGTTCCTTCCTTCCTTCCTTCTTCCTTCCCTCCTGTCTCAGAAAACACTTCTGGAGGCCATTATTTTTTGGTGTCAAAGTGACTTTCTGCCTACATGGGATTTGTTAGTCTAGAATTACACCTTGACCTATATTATGGGTGTGCATGGAACATGAATCTTAAGTTTTAAAATAGGAAGAATGTAAAGCTTCTTTCCACTATTTGGAAACTTAGACCACAAGACCTGCCTAAATTTTAGGGAGATTTTGTGTGTGTGTGTGGAGTTATTCACTCTACTATTAGGCAACTAAAGCAAACGGTCCCAAATACCTACACTATTAATCGTTACAGAAATATTGGATTCATATTCACAGTTACTATCGCTTTTTTCCCTCTGTCATAGGAGAAATTGAAAATAGTGTTTGTGTTGTCTCATATCCATGTGATTTAAGTATGGATTGTTTTTCTTTGAATTTCCACTAAAAATGGCACTTTGGCCTTTTAAGCTGTTTTTGTGAGGACTTTTCTTCCCACCAGGCTTGTTTTCCAGATAGGTCTTGGAAATTACGAAGAACATAGCTATAATTTCTCTCTTGATTGGCAGCTGAGAGCTTTCCCGGACAAAAATAAGGCTACACTGTGCCAAATGGTTGACTTTTCTAGAATAAAAACTCTAAAGGGTATGCAAAAAGTCCTCTGGTTAATATATTGGCATTCCCAGAACCCACTAAAACTCCGGCAGCCTGCCAGACACCACTTAATGAGGATGCAGAATGTCTGGCTCAAATCCCCATGAGCAGGAGGGGGTGGGGAGCTGATGTCCACACCCTTTATTAATTTTTAATGACTGTACTTTTGTTTTGCAGATTTTGCTCTGTACCCCCCCCATGACTGACCCCCATCATGCCACCCCTCCCCCATCCATTTATTTACTCATTTACTCGCATTGGAAAAATGTTGAGACTTTCAAGGTTAAGAATCCTGCTGAGGGATCATTTCTGTTTGCATAGGTTCTTTTGTTGATGCTTTTCTTTTTTTCCCCTCCTCCCTCTTTTTTAGAAGAGGAAGAGAGAAAAGGAACAGAAAAAGAGATGACAACTTTTTTTTTTATGATGCTTTATTGTCTGCTGGAAGAGAACCATTTACGAAACTTTAAGTTTGTCAGACAGTTTATATGACAGTGCAAGTTGGTGCTTGCCAAGCTCCAGACAGATTGCTAATGTTACATGACAGGGATAAATAAATTACCGCTGTCTGCAACACGCTTGCACTGCAAACGCACTCCGCAGCCGGCGGCCGGGCGCTGCGCACCCAGGGAGCCTGTTGGATGTGCAGCTGGGAGGAAGGCCTCTGCCTACTGCCTAGAATTCTGTGACTTGGTTCGGAAATGAAAAGGGTGTGTCTCTCGCTTTTATTTTTGGCAGTGCTGCAGGGCAGTAGAATGCACGTAGCAGCTGTGTGTCCTTCGTTTTGCTGGGCAGCTCTGCCCCATTGCCTTGCCCTTCCCCTTCCTCCTCTCACCCCACCACATTCTTCCCTGTGTACCCTGGGGCATGGCACCTAGTCTTCCTCCCAGGGACCTGCAGTGGAAGTAACTAAACTTTGTTCTTAGCTGCTTAGGCCCTACGTTCTCTCAAAGCCAAGTTTCAAGCTGTTTATGGTTGCGTTCTTTCTACAGGTGCAGACACTGAGAACAAATTGTCTGAGATAAGTGTATGGGTGCTGCCCTGAGAGGGGGCCGGGTGGCACTCGTTGGGTATAATGTACTTTTCATCTCTGGCAATTTGGATAGTCAGCTGGCAGAGTGACAGGTGTAATGAACTTAATGGTCTTGCTCTAGTTGTTAGCGGACACACTGCTCTTATTACAAAGCCACCTCCTAAATTGAGTCTCTGCCAAATGACTTGCTCTTCTCTTTGCAGACAAGATTCAGGGCTTGGACTGCTCCAGTAACGTTAAGGTCAGGAATTGGGTAGGTGTGAGCAACATCTGTGTGTCCTCATCCACATGGTCCCCTTTTCTGCAAAGTAAAGTCGTTGCATCCATTTTGCAAAAAAGATCCACCTCATCTGTCCCTGGCTAGTCATCCCTCCTTGAGAGGTGTGGCAAGGATCCTCTGTGTAGGTGTGTGTCTGCCGCTGGGGTTTGCAGAATGGCAGGCTTCCTGCTGTGCGGAGTCAGTCCCTGTGCACAGCCACCGTTCTGCAGAAGTGGGCTTGGGCTTGTGGCTGGTGGAGGCTCAGCCGGGCGTTGCTTTCATTGTCTGTGGCCCCGCTGGCCTGCAACCTCTGCACAGAGTTGGGGAGGGGATTTCCATAGTAAAATCTCACTGTTTCCGGAAGGAAGGCAAGAGTGGAGAGCCCACGGCAGGAGGCCAGGCTGCTCTTGGAAGTGCTCCTGGACCTCTGGCGGGCCCTCCTCTACCAGGGCACTTGGTCAGAGAATAGTAGCAGCAGTTCCAAACACTTGCATAGCACCAACTGTGTGCCAGGCTGCTCTTAGTATTGCACATATATGAACTAATTTAGTCATCAGTGCAGCCGTGTGACATCTGTACTGCAACCATCCCCAGGCTGCAGGAAGGCAAGAGGAAGCCTGGAAATTGCCCAGTCACACTCTTTTAATAAGATGTGGAGTCGGTCGGACGAAGCCCAGGCACTGAGGTCTCCAGGATGCCTGAGGCTGGGCCCAAGTCAGAAGTTCTTCATAGGGATCGTTCATTCCCAAGCTGGGAGGGGAGGATAGTACCTTTTCTGTCCCTTTCTTTTCCTGCCTTCATCTGCGACTCTGATTATACCCCCCTCACTTCCATTCCCCATTCTTATTTCTAGCTTTTGCTTTTCGTGCCTGTCTTGCTGGTAACAGGAGCCTCAGTTTTGAGAATTGGGCCACTGGTGGCTTTGTTTTGTCCACATTGAACCTTGAGTCCCTTGAAAGATGAAGTAAAAATCAGCAGCAGTATTATTGCCTGAGGTATTCTGTACGATTACTTAAAAACCTCTTCTGATTGTCTTATCTGGGCGTAGATTGTGGGAGCATTAGGACCTGTTTTCTGGAGGGGGAGCTGAGGCCGTTGGAGGAGACATCCAACGTCTGCTGTGAATCTGGGGGTGAGGCTGGGTGAGGTCCTATTCAGTTGTTTGTTCACTCAGAAGGATCCAGCTCATCCCAGTATGTGGAATGCTACAGTTTTTGAATGAAAAAATAATCATATCTTTAAGATTCTCTACTTTACTTCGTGATGGCATAGATTATCAACCACGTACATCACCATGTACTTTTCATGAAATATAGTCCATCTTGGACAAACCTAAGTGTTTGAGGTTATGGGACCGAAGAGTGAGTACAGTTTACAGGCGATGCAGGTTTACTTGCTCCTGGTAGGATGGTTCTTCAGCTCTTTGCAAACCTTCCCATGGTAGTGGGGCAGGTAACAGCAACCCATCAAAGCCTGAACTCAGCCAGGTGACTAGGGTGGTGCTGTTGTCATCCCCAATATACTATATTTTCGTGCCCACACATTGTGTGGGACTTGATCCCAGCAGTTACCTGGATAAGGTCAGAAAAGTGCTGTCCTTGGGCTTGAGGCAATGCAAGCCCCTGGAAGTTCCTGTTCTGATCTGTGCTCTGTGCTCCCCATCTCCACAGCACTGAGCAGCCATATTTTCATGTGGCGTACCCCAGAGTGCATCATAGCCATCCACCCCCAGGATGCGCCCAGCACTGCCTGTGTGGTGGGTGTGAGCACCGCCTGTCAAGGACAGATGTGGGAGCCTGGGCGCACTGGCCACCAGTCCAGCTCTGCCCACTCTAGTTGAACCTCAACTTGTTATTCTACAGTCTTTTAGGCTAGCTGAACCCATTTTCACAGATCCAGTCTCTAAAATTCATTTTTTCCTGATTATATTCTTACTGAAAAAAATTAGGAAAGTGAAACAAAGAAGAAGAAGAAAAAAGAAACAAAGAAGAAAATAAAAATGATTAAAATTATCTTTGATTCTACTACCTTTAGAAGACCAGTGTTAATAGTTGGGTAGATTCTTTCCAGGCTCATTTACCAATTAAGTATAAAATCAAGTATAGATTTTATATATGTTTTCAGACTTAGCATTTTATCTTGAACATTTTTCCATGTAATTTAAGTATTCTCCAAAAGTACCACTGCTGATAACTACCACGTTCTACTCTATGGTTATATTATTCTTTTTTAAGACTCTGTTTTGGGATATTGAGGCTGCTGCCAGTTTTCTCCATTATAAATGATACTGCGTTGAATATTTTGATTACATCCTTTGGATAGATTCCTAAAAGGGAAGTTCATGGGTATAAGAACTTTTAGAGGGTCCTCCAAAAGTTATCACCAGCTTGCTTTTCAGAAAGGATGAGGCATTTTGCATTCCCACAGATATGAGGGTGGCTCACCCTTGCTAATACTGAATACTATTACAGAGCTTTGCAAATTTGGCAGTAAATGTTATGATGTTTAAATTTTCCTTTCCATCCTTTTGTTATAAGAATCTAGGTCTATATCATCTGAATCACAAGTGAAGAGAGTTTTGCTGTTTGCCAGAGTTTTGTTATGGGCAAATACAATGATATTTGTGGATGATTTCCTCAGGAGGGAGAAGACCTTTGTGCTAGTTTACTTTTATTTATTTATTTTTTTAAGTTTATTTATTTTGAGACAGAGTATATTTATTTTGAGAGTGTGTATGCAAACACACACACACACACACACACACACACGAGTGGGGTGGGGGCAGAGAGGGAGCAAGAAAGAATCTTAAGCAGGGTCCACACCTAGTGCAGACCTCAATGTGGGGCTCAATCCATGAACCGTGAGATCATGACCTGAACAGAAACCAAGAGTTGGATGCTCAACTGGCTGAGCCACCCAAGTGCCCGAACCTTTGTGATATTTTATTTTATTTTATTATTTTATTTTTTTAACCTTCATGCTATTTTTTTTAAACTGTCTTTATTTGTTTTAGAGAGAGAGAGACAGCATGAGAGGGAGGGTCAGAGAGAGAGGGAGACACAGAATCTGAAGCAGGCTCCAGGCTCTGAGCTAGCTGTCAGCACAGATCCCGTTGTGGGGCTCGAACCCACGAACCGTGAGATCATGACCTGAGCCAAAGCTGGGTGCTTAACCGACTGAGCCACCCAGGCGCCCCACCTTCATGCTATTTTAAACTGGAGATAAATTCTACTTGGGTAGGTTAAGGACACTAAACAATCTAATATATTTTAAAATAAAATTAGAGGATTTTATGGCTAAGAACTGCACCTGGTTTTCTCACCATCCTCACCCGACCCGCTGAAGGTAACTTGGACTTATAGGGGAGAAGTGAGGGTCGCGAGAGAGATTGGATTTAGTGGTCAGCTGCTTCAAGACTGTGTGACATCTTGTTGGGTCACTTCTCTCTGTTTCTAATGACTACTTTCTGAGATCATGCTCTTCCCTAGCTTTGTCCCCATGGATGCTGACTTAAAATTCTCTTACGTTTTACGTGATGGTTGATGCTCAACACTTGACGTTGGTGCCTCTGCAGAGGGCCCTCACTTTCTGCCATCCACAGATTTGGCAGTCTTCTGCTTCCCGCTGAGGCTACGTCCTTTCAGAGTCACACGCTGCTGTTAACAGTGTCTGGCCTCCTAAGCTGATTGTTTCTGAAGCTTGAGAGAAAAGAAAAATCATTTTTGAAAGTTTTGGTTAACTAAAGGCGAATCAGTTTTGTATTCTTTGAAAGGCAGCCTTTTCAGCCGAGGGGCTGGGACCGGCTGGCTGGAGGGGAGCCCATTCACAGGGCTGGCTGGAGGAAGCAAGACATAACACCTGCATCTTCGGGTCTAGTCCCGTTTTGCTTGTTATGTTCACATGTGCCTTCATGTATCCACTTATTCAGCAGGCGTGGGTGCTTACTGTGCTCTGGGGTGCATGCTGGGAGCGTGCCTCATCTGTGGCATGGCCCGGTGAGCAGTATGCGAGGTCTGTGGGGCCTAGGTGGGCACTGTCCTCTCCTCTGTGCTCAGGTGGTTGATCCCTGGCACCCCAGGCATGGATGGTGCCGGGCTTTGTGTGGACATTTGTCTCTTGGCCTGCATCTCTCGCTTGCTGGCCATGCAGTCAACCCCATGCTGCATTCCAGGTACAAACCCACTCTTGCCATGGCTGACCACGAGGGGTAGGGCAGTATCTTTAGGGGAGCAACTTGTGTGGGGTCCCTCTCTGCAATTGGGAGGGAGGCTTCCAGAAAGTTGTGTGCTAGTGACGCTACTGAGTAGTTTGCTGGAATATTTACTCAGGGCATTTTGGGTGACTGAAAAATACACCTTGTGTACTTTCCCCCTGTTTACTGTTGGCTGGTGTGTGCGGGTCTGACAGACTTTTGTTTAATTTGACCTCCCTGCATTTGGCTTGTTCCTTCAGCAGAACGAGAAAATGCCAGATTGTTTTTTTAGGAGGGACAGAGGGCCTTTTTGGGCATCATGCATGCATAATTTTAAAGGTAGAGGTAATGTTTACAGTTGGATGGCTTGAGTGAATGTTTGTTTTTGTGCTACTCTAGCTATTAGGATAAATATTGTACCTTTACAGAACTTAGCTTTCATCCTATTCTTATTTAAATGTGAGATTCAAAATCTTTACTTCTAAGCTAGAGATAGGTCCTGGGATTTAATTTTTTTATTTGAAGAGTAATGTAAAAATAGTAACTGTTGTATATATATATATATATATATATATATATATATATATATAGGCATAACTACATAATTATTAGTAAATTTAATCCAGAAAAATTGTGTTTGTTTTCTGATAAATACAGTGGGGCAGTAAATGGAGTTGGCGTTACTTAATGGAATTCATAGTGCATTACTTTGCAATGTGAGTGCATCTTTTTATTGTTATAACATAGTTTATATATTGGGTTTTAAAAATTGGGGCACATGTGCGTGCTAAGGGGATGGCTCCTGTCCTTGACCCACCGGAGGAAGTGATGTCCAGGTGAAAACGTGGGCCTGAGCACACTGTCGGCAGCACCCTGCTGTCCACAGTGTGTGTGGAAATATCTGAGTAGACGTGTTCTGAGGGGGGTGTTGTATCTTCTGAGCTCTCGTCTGGCTGAGCCTTTGTGAGGCTGCATGACCTTGGGAAGATCAGTTTGCTCTTCTCTAAAACAACTATTTGCCTACCTCTTAGGTTTTGAAGAGGATTAAATAAGATAATGCTTATGTAAACCAGTTGGGAGAGGCTCAGTGAACTACCATGGTGAATGCCCAGTAAATGGCAGCTATCATTACGTCAGATAAGGATTTGTGAGACATCTGCCCAGCCTGGTATGGAGATCCAGCTCCTGCCCTCTGGAGATTTGGAGACTCAAGGTCAAGAAAGACTATGTGTATGGGAAGCGGCCACCAAATAAGAGCAGGCAGTTTACAATCAGGTTTCAAGAGCCACCCCAGTGGCGCCTGGGTGGCTCAGTCGCTTAAGTGTCTGCCTTCCCCTCAGGTCGTGATCTTGCTGTTTGTAGGTTCAAGTCCTGTATTGGGCTCTATGCTGATAGATCAGAGCCTGGAGCCTGCTTCAGATTCTGTCCATTGCTCTCTGCTCCTATCCCATTTGCACTCTGTCTCTCTCTGTCTCTCAAAAATGAATAAATGTTTAGGAAAAAAAGAGCTGGGAAACTCCATTTAAGCCCTGAGTCAGAAAGTCTTTGTACATGGAGAGAGCAAGATGGCTGGGTGTGAAGGGCAGTGAGCTCTGCCAGCTTACCTCTCTTACCCTGTGCTCTACTCCACATTCTTGTGGAGCACTGTGGTGCCCAGGCACTGGGCTCTGTCCCCACACTGCGGGAAGGCAGGTACCTCCATGGTTGCCTCACTGGGTGATGGCCTTGCCAGAGTACTGGCAGCACCAGGAGGTATAAAGGCCCTGGAAGAGCGAGGAGGACTACTCGGTCAGTCAAGGAGGACTTCAGGAAGAGGCTGACTTTGGGCTGTGACTTGGTGAAGGAACACAGTTTTGCCAGGTGGACAAGCAAGAAGAGAGTATTCACGGTCGGTGGCTTCCAGAAAGCTGTGTGCACTGGGGTCTAGAAAGTAAATACCAGAGCTTCAAATTTCTGTGTGTAAGTGTACACTACATTTTTTACTATAGTACATGTGTTAATTTATAGATAAATATACATGACCTATGTGTGTGCTTATGCTTTTCTGCTCATAGAAGTATGTTCTTAAAATTGGGGTACTGGACACCTGGATGGTTTAGTAGGTGGAGCATGTACTGTTGATCTTGGGGTTGTAAGCTCGAGTCCAATGTTGGTGTAGAGCTTATTTAAAAATAAAAAATCTAAGAAAGTTGGGGGACCACTGATGGGCTGTGGGAACAAGTGTTCAGAACAGGGATAAGAGAGAGCAGCTGTAAGGGTAAGCAAGGGGCTGGTAATTTCATAGGTTAGTAGGTGATGCATGTAGCTCTTGAAATTTAGAACTCTAACTGCACCCACCCCATGGAGGGGTGAGCCTACTGAAGAAAATCCTAAATTTGTTACTGTTTAAGTGCCACCAGCTCAAAATCCACGTGCCGTATTTTGCCACTTCGCTGCCCTCAGTATTGCGGGTACCTTTTCCTGAGTTTATGGCTGTTGTTGGAGTATGGCGAAGGGCAGGGGTTCGGTGCTCTGGTTTAGGTAATATGAAATGCTAATAGGACTGCTTTGTTGAGCCAGAGAAATAATCGTCAAGAAATTGAGATTTTTTATTCACGCTGTGAGTAGGGGTAACGTTTTTAGAGGTCACGTGCATCTATGAGAATGATGGCGTTCAATTAATATGTTGACCGGCTGTGGGGGCTGCAGGGTTAGGTAAAGGCTCGTTCTTATCCTGGCCTCAGAGACTGCGCATCATGGCCGGAGTTTTGTGTGTCAGACACACGTCGGGATTAGTCTGTGAGGCAGCAGGCAGGTAGGAGGGAGCTCTGTGCTGATGGCGTGGGGGGAAGGGGCTCTCCTCGGTGACAACTGGAAAGGCAAGAGGGCTCAGGGCAGATTTTGTGGGGGAAAAAATGACAGTTGACACGTGCTCTGTAGATGGGCAGAGACAGGACGAGAACAGCTTGCTAGAAGGGTGTGGATCAAGGGAGGGACCACAGAGGTGCTCTGGGTGAACACCAGTCTGTTGGAGGCTCTGTCATTATTCGAGCCGATAAACGGTAGCTCTTGTCATCATCATTTTTGTTCTTGCGTCAAGGAGCTGGATCCAGGTAGGCAAGACCAGTTCTGCTGTGGAGTGCTTCATCCCATCTTTGCTGAAAACCGAGTCAACAGCCAGTCACGGTGAAGAAAAACAAGCCTGTTGGGAGACCTACTTTCTATTTATTTCCTTATCTGTTTGTTTGCACTGGATACTCTGTCTTGACTGTAGACCTGTCACAGGCAATATTTGTTCACATTTCGCAGAATGCTTACGTTTCATTCTCCATGCGATTCACACCAGGAAGCCAGGTTTATTCCTTTCATATGGTAATTACAGTGCCTTCGATTTGCAAAACATTTGTAACTTTTTAAAGCTCTTCATAGACAATATCTAATTTCAGGTTCCTTGGCTTTAATGAACAAATAATTAATGAAATGTACATAGAAGTGTAATTAATGGACTCATTCCTTACTCTTCTCTAATGTGGCTATTCGCTGAATGTGGAATTCAGATCGGAGTGTAATGTACAAAACCTAACAGGAAAGAGATGTCCTTGTCCAAACTACATAACAAGGTACTTCTGAAGTTGCTGGGACCAAAGCTTTGCCCCTTGCTTCCTGGGCAGGTTAGGGTAAAGCACTCAAAATCCAATTCAAAAGTACAGCCAGACAACCATGCAGTTCTTTGTCAAGTGGACTGTGCAGACCAGAGACCTCACTGAAGTGACAGAGAGTGGGCAGCCTGGGTGGATGTGGGAGCCTCCTCTCATTTCTTCTCCTTTGTTAAAGGGAGGCTTGCCGGTGAGCTCTTTGTGGCACTTAAAAAGCTGTAGAAGGTTCTGACAAATCTTAAGTGTCCACCCGTTGTTAACAGTGGAGCAGCCGCACACCCTCTTGTGTGCTGTGGGTCCAGGGCACTTGGGATCTCTGTCCTCAGCTTGTGCTCCTTTTTTTCAAGGTTTTGGCCTCTCTCATGGTATCAGTTTGTTCAGCTGTGCAGGCAAGTTGCTGTCAGTTCTGTCTCTCTCCTTTTAGCAAAATAGTTCTCATTCCGAGTTGGGGCCCTTTGTCCGGGTTACATAAGGCTGCTCTGTGGCCTTAGCCCTTGGCCAGCACCTGGCCGCCTCAGCCCAGCCCTCGCCTCTACCTCTGGCGGCCCCTTTCCTCCACTCAGCTATTTACTGTTGTGTGTAGCTCTGCTTCTTCCTCTGTGCTTGCCAAGTATTCTGATCCCCTTCTTGTATTCCAAGTGGAAGTCATTCACACCGCCTTTCACACTTGCTTTGCAGTTTTCTGCTCTCTCTCCTCCACAGACCTCAGAAGTGCTGTGTCTAACTCTTGCTCCCTGAAGCCGTGTGTGGAGACTGCCTAGTCCAAGTGCTCGAGGCCTGTTTCAGCACTCCTAGGCCCATAAAAGAGACAGGCTGGAGTGTCTGCTGGCTTTTCTTGGTTTGGACACCCGCTGACAGTGGTGTAGATATCATTCAATAGCTTCGGTGGCAAATGAAGTGCTTTCTCATCACCTATCACCTTGGGTATTTAGTTTGCGTGATCAATAAGGACTGAGGGTTAGTTGGTAGGTGCACATGGCGAATTGTGTGGACAGGTTGTAATGAAATGGCCCTACCTCTGGAGAAAGTGTCTCCCCTGAAGGGTGGCACTGATGGGACGTGCTCTTTCTGTTGCTTAGAAAGCGAACGTGTCTCCTGTACCATTTGAATATATTCCCCGCTGTTGGAAAATACAGTGGTTATGTGATCTCTTAACTTCATTGGCTTTTCACTGGTTGAGAGAAGATGGCAAGATGTCAGTGGCCCCTTCTGGCTTGCTCTCAGAGTTGACAGGGGTATGGCAAGCAGAACCTAGCAAAGAATAGAAGAGCTGCTCTTGCAAGCTGGCCAAAGAACGGAGTGCCCTCTTGTTTGAAATACTCCTTTCTGTGACCTATTTGCCACTGTCTCTGGTGCTGTTTTATTGACAGCCTTCTCCAGATGCGTCTGAGCCCCTGGTCCCCCTACCTCTATGAGGAGGCCCGCCACACAAAGCTGCCGAGGAGGGTCGGTCTCAGAGGTGTTCAGTGGTGTCTCTCCCTCATCTGTCAGTGGAGGTTTCCAAACCTAGAACCTTATACTTATATCTGGGAAGCTTAGAGGCAGAGTTCTTTTGCACGGATTGAAATTGGTTTGAACAACATGGGCTTGAACTACACAGGTCCACTTACACGTATTTTTTCTTTAATTTTTATTTTTATAAATACTATACAGTACTATAAATATATTTTTTCTTCTTTATGATGTTCTTTTTTTAAAAAAAATTTATTTATGTAAGTAATCTCTGCACCCAATGTGAGGCTCAAGCTCATGACCCCAAGATCAAGAGTCCCATGTTCTACTGACTGAGCTAGCCAGGTGCCCCCTTGGGTTTTCTTACTTTTTTTTCTTATAGTTTATATATTTATTTTGAGAGACACACACACATACACAGAGTGTGTGCATGCAGGGGAGGGGGAGAGAGAGAGAGAGAGAGAGAGAGAGAAACAAAATCCCAAGCAGGCTCCACACTGTCAGCACAGAGCTTGGAGAGGCTTGAACTCACGATCACGAACTGGTAGATCATGACCTGATCTGAAATTAAGAGTCAGATGCCAACCAGCTGAGCCACTCAGGTGCCCCCTGCATTGTGATTTTCTTAATAACATTTTCTTTTCTCTAGCTTAAGTTATTTTAGTAATACAGTGTATTGTACATATGACATGCAGAATACGTGTTAATCAGTGGGTTATGTTGGTCAGGCTTCTGGTCACCAGTAGGCTTCTGGTGAACATTAGTTAAGTTTTGAGGAGTCAACTTACAGGTGGATTTTTGACTATGCAAGGGTCAGTACCCCTCCCTACTGCCTTGTTCAAGGGTAAACTCTTTATCTTTATATAGAGGATCTCACCCATAAACTCTGAAGTCCAAACTCATAGCTAACTGTCAGGTGTCTCCACTGTCCAATGGGCATCTCCAAGCTTATGTCTAACAGTGATGACCTGATTCCCAGCACACCCATCCACCTCATCCCTTTGGTTTCCCCCACCCGCCTTTCACGGTCCCTTCTCAGCGACAGCATATTCCAGTCTGCCCAGTGATTCAGGTCACACATCTTGTAGTCCTCCTGGACTCTTTTTCTTTCCATACCTCACCTCAATCCATCAATAGATGATGTTTGTTCTGTGTTCTAAGTCTGCCCTAAACCTGTCACTTGTTGGTGGCATGGCTGCTAGCAGCTCAGTATATCCCTTCCCTACTCGGGGTGGCGGGGGTAAGGAAGAGTCTCCTGCCTGCGCCCCCTTCCACTCTGGAGTCTAGTCTCAGCCCAGACTGTGAGCCGGGGCCCAGCAACTGCGGAGCTCCTCTGCCAGAGGCTCTGGGGTCTGGCAGCCTTCCCTTTGTGGCGCCTCCTCACAGGCCTTTGTGGTTGCTCTGCTGAAACTCCCTCTTGGTGGCCACACATCTGTCTCTCACTTTGTTCAGGCCTCAGTCTGGTGACCCTCCTCAGGAAGCTGGGCCTGACCTAGGGCCCTGCCCAGACCTTGTTCCAGTTTTTTTTGTCTGTTCACTGGTGCTGGTCGTCATCACCCACCCTGGAAAGCACGTGCGGGAGGGTGGGTATATTGCCTTGCTCCTTGTTCCGGGAGGTGCATGACCGCAGGTGAACTCAGGCAGGGCACAGGCCAGCAGGGGGACACAGTGCCGCTGGGCGAGCCGTCTGCTCCCTCCTGGGGGGTCAACCTGGGGTGCTAGGTGTCTCCCCTCAGCTACCGTGGGTCAGGTCAGACCTCAGTGCAAACAGAAAGTTCTGCCAGAAGGGCTGAAGCACAGCGGCAGGCATGAAAGGGGTGCCGGCGAGGCTGGCACATCCCAGACGACATCTGCGGGCACCCCTTTCACCCTTGTCTCCTATGGGTTTTCTGCTCACCTACATTAAAACTTCGTTTTGCTGTGGCTCCCTTCAGTAAATTACCTGTTGGAGGCAGGAGAAGCAATTGTTTTCCAGGCAGGCTCTTGCCTTCCTTCTCTCCTCCTGCATTTAATTCACTAGCTATATAAATTATGGACGAAGTAGATACTGTTTATATGTTTCAAGACAATTGATAAACCTGTAAAAGATCATCAGATTTATTAATTTTAGTAAAATCATCATAGATACACATTTCTCTTCAGACCATGTGTCTCTATTATAAGCTTGGTTTGTCTCATCTGTTTTCTTCTGTTCTTGGGATCATGAAAAGTTCAAAATAGAGAAAATTGTGGTCTGTGAATCTTTTTTCCATCTTTTCACAGAAGACTAAGTGTTCGACAGTTACCTGGAAGTCTGACTCATCTTCCCGACATCTGACTGTGCTTTTATTCTGGTATTAGATATATCTTCTTGAGTTTTATTTTCTTGCCTTGGATTTAAAATCCACAAGGCTGTGAAAACTACGTACCGAGTGGAAGGAGGCAAAAAGCCCAAAGAAGACAAATTCCAAATAGTGACGAGTGGTACAGCATTTTATTTCTACGAACGTTTTTCAGTTTGGTGATATATGGTCACCTGCTAGCCTGGCCTGTGGATGAGAAGGGCGGCCGTGGACAGGTCAAAGCCTCTCCTTCGCAGGTTCTTCCATCCCATCCAGACCTTACATCTAAGTCCTGGCCAAGCAGTGATGGCACATGTCTAGCCCAGGGTTGGGTGGCTTTTCTTAAGGGCGAGCTTCAGTCTTACCTCCATCAGGAATCTGATTTGAATGACATAGGCACATGCACCTCCATCCAGAAAACCAGAAGGAAATGCACCAGGACTGGATATCTTCCAGTGTAGTGCTATGGATGATTTAAAAAATTCTGTCTTTTTACCTTTTCCATGTTTCCTACAGTGAGCATTTATATAACAAGAAAATTCCCAGTGAACTTGGTTTACTCAGGGCGTGGAATACAAAGTCAGTTTCTGAAAAATTGTGGAAAACAATTTAATGTGTGTCTTTTTAAGCATTTTGGAAGCACGGGTGGAGTTGCTATGGGGATGGTAAGGTTTACTCTCTACAGAGAGTGGTTCCATCTGGCACCACATGCTCCCTGAGCCAAGCTGGGCAGTCCTACGCACAGCAGAGTTTCTCATTAGATGTGGAAACAATTACACATAGAATCACGATTCCATCTTTTTTTCCCCCTAAATCACCCTTTAGCTTTGATCTAATAGCAGGACACAATGCTAAACTGCTTTCCACAGCCTCTGACCTCTGCGCCTGTCGTCACCTCTGAGATGGGTGCATGGCTGACAGTCTGAAGGAGTTCTGTCTTTGCTAGTGGAGCAGGGATGTTTCCTGAACAGGGTGTACAACATCGTACCTTTATCGTAGTTGGAATTAATTTTCTTTCACATAAGTGCCGACATCTCTTTGAGAGGCATTGTTTTCATTTCCCTTGGTGGTGCCCCTCGAAACCGTGGCCTCCTTCCCTTCCTGTGCTTGCTTAGAACCACTAGGGTCTCATCTCAGTTAGAGATGAGGTTTTAACATTCTGCACTGGGGTCATGCTGGGGACATGATGCATGCAAATAAAGTTTAGTTTTACATTTCATGGAGGATGAAACAAAGTGATTAAGAAGAATAGTAGGCGTTCTCTTTGTCTGTGGGTCTTCAGTTGTCACCGGAGGATGCATGGAGCTAACATAGTGGTGGAGATGCTGGCTTAGGGATGGTTGGCAGCCAGCTGGTGGGAATCGGTGGTGTTCTCAGAATTCTGGTAGGGGCCCTGGACTACATGTCTGGAGACCCCATGTTGTTGCTGCTCTTGGTCTCCTTTTGGGGGTGTGCTCTTAGGCCAGTCTAAGTTCTGGTTCCCTTGTGTGGAAAATGGCATTGGCAATGCTTATTTTCTCATAAGGTTATTGTGACCATCAGATAAGATGGTGCAGGGGTCTGCTTTGAAAAGCAGAGGACTGAATTCTTGAAAGGTGCGTTGTCCCCACAGCCTGACTGCTGGCAGAGTCACTGCATGTCCTGCTGTGTCCTGCCCCCTTCCTTTGATGATATGATGGGACATGGCCCCGCAATGCCATCATGGATGGCCTGTTAGCAGCGCAGCTTCTAGCTTAGACACTTGTGATGATGGACTTGTAGACAATGGCTGGCTACTGTGCTGCTTCATTCTTGCCTTTGGAGACAAAGGTGATCATTTCACTCAGCCCCAGGACCAAGTGGAACTAGGATGGTTCTGCTTAATGGAAAAAGCAGTTGGAAGACATTCAGGAAACATGGGTTCTTGTTCCCAGTTCTGCCCCCAAACAGCATTGTCCCTGAGCAACTCAGGATCTAGTCTTTCAGTGGTAGGATTGTTTGACTGCCCTGGGTCAGGCACTGTGGAGACTCAAGACCTCTGGCCTCAGTGGCCCCATTGAGAACCCCCTTCATGTCAGCATCGCTGTCGAGCACTTACTGTGGGTTATTTTATTTGACCCATTTAATTCATTTATGGGGTTGGGTGGTATTCCAATCATACACACTGTTAAGATCTTGTCTCCAAATGAGTGCCTGGTATGGAGCCTGGTGGCTCTCTGGGCCCCTCCTGGCCTGAGAGGTCAAGGACTCTGCTTCCTCAGGAGTCACAGCTCTTGGGCTGATTGTGTAGGACATGGACGGTGGTATGGGGGCTGTTCCCATTCTGTCCTTACCCATTGAGCATGAGCTCTGAAAACCCATCTAAAACCCCAGGAACTACTGGGACCCAGAAACTTAATAACAACACCCAGAATATCTGCCTTTCTTGAGTTATAGCACCAAACCAGATCTAGGATTTCTCTGTTAGTTTCCAGGGTAGGAACTGGCAGCCATGACTGATAGTAGAATGAGGTGGAAGCACCTTGTCTTTGCTCTCAAAAACACACCCTTGCCTGGCTTGTGCCCTTCGGGAGTCAGCTCCTGCTGGAATTCCTTTGCTCACCTGGAAGGATATTGGAATTGCCCACGCTGTGTAATATTTTATTATTTTTAAGCCCTTTGGGTGGAGCTGAGGCTTTCTTTATTTGGGTGGCTATTTTTCAAACCAGAGGAAGACTTCAAGTCTTCTATATCTTACATTGTATGCTGAGTGTTTGTGATAAGTTGGATTATTTCAGAGAGTTCCTGGTTAGTTGAGGAAAGGGTGAGCAAGAAAGATGTGCCAATCAGGGAATTTATATACATAAAACCAAGAGGCAGCCTGATGTAGGGTTGGGATGTGGGCTGTGTAATCCCACCAATGTGGGTTCCAATCTCTGCTGAAATCTGTACCAATGGTGTGTTACTTTTTAGGATCCTGGAGAGACTAAACGAGGAGATGTCTGAGGTGGAGCTTGCACACGGCAGGTGCTATGGGACTGGTGGCTGCCTGTGTTTAGAGTGTGGAGATACACATTTATAGAACTGGATTCAGACTGCTTGCAAAGGCCAGTCTTGCCCAAAACCCACTGGTGCCAGCCGCTGCTCCAGCAGAGCTCATGTGGAAGTTTCTGTCCGGGGTATAGAAGGTTGCTGTTTGCTTGTAACCGTGGATTTGATGGAGTATTTGTGTCCTTGGAACCAGCTTGCTGGTGGGGGTGCCTGGTGGAAGGGGCGAGGGTACTGGAAATGTTAATGCAGCTAATCCAATGAGATTAGCCTCCTGAGCTGAGGGATTTGAGGGAACAAAGGGTATTGAAGGGACCACTTAGAAGTTTAAACAGACTCGGTTCTCCCTTTTCACCTACGTCTTGTATAAGGATTTCAATAGCTCCTAAATGAGCTGGCCTGAATGGCAATAGCGGCCTTTTAAATTCTAATTAGCTGGTGAATTAACTAGTATGAATTTTGATTAGTTAGGGTGAATTACAGGTATTAATGATTGTACAGTCTTAGAGCAAATGAAAGTAGTGGTTATCCAAAGGGGGCTTCGGCCAGCCTTCCAGCCATCCGGCCAGAGGACTTTAAATAGTCTCAGAAAGGCTGTGCTCTCCTTTCACACTGCATTCTTCACCCTTTAAAGCCCGGACTGAAGCAGCGTGGAGTGGGGACAAGAGGCGGGCCCCCTCTCTCTTCTTGGTGGCCCTGGAAGGAGCGGAGCCCACATCCATAGCTGGCGGGCCTCCAGACGCCCTTTGCAGTGTGCCCCGCCACGCGGCTGCACCAGCTTCCTTACTGGAAAGCCCGTGGCTGTCGCTGTTCCCTCCCAGGGCTGGCCTTGACCTGTTCTGGAGCAGCAGTGTTTATGTTTGCCACGGTTGGCACTGCAAGCCCTCCTTGTGCCAGTGTGGGGGGCTGCTCCTGTTTGGCCAAGGAAGGGAATTCATAAATGTATCAATATTTTTTTTTGGCTGTGTTTCAGATGGCCTTGCATATGGAGACTCAGTACTCTGTAGTTAAATAGGCAAGTGTTTAAAAATATCCAACCCAGACCCATTTCAGTGATGGGTCACACGCATGGTCAGGGTGCTCTGGAGTCACGGGCTCATATACAAAAGGCCTGTAGTACCAAAGTCCTCGCATAGTCTAACTTGCTAAAGGATCAGCTCCTGGTCAGCAGGTGCTGTGAGCTGGAGGCTCAGCATCCGGGCCCCTGCCCTCCTCCAGGCTCGCACTCCCTGCTCCCTGTCCTTCCTCTGGGTCTTCCATCCGACCAGGAGGCCCTGCTTCTTCACCTCCCTTCTTCCCCTAAGGCTCTCCAAGGCCACGTCTGCCCCCCGGGCTGGCAGTGTCCCTCCCTCCCCTGTGCTTCCTCAGAGTTTGGTCATAGGGTGTGCGCCTGTGTTAGTGTGCATGCATGTGTGTGCACGTGTGTGCATTGTGTGTGCATGTATACACATGTATACTCACACCATTGTTTCCTAATGGACTGTGCTCATGCCTGCCTTCCCCATGGACCATAAACTCTGAGTCTGTACTGTGTACTCTTACATTCCAAGGCACAGCATAGGGCCTGGTGTAGGTCTTCAGGGATCAATGGGAAAATGCGTACACGAGACACACAGCTTTGGGGGAGGATGGCAGATTGTGGCCTGCTCTCACACTTTTTGTCTAAGAGAGAATTGGACTTTTTTTATGCAGACTTGATCCCCGACTCCTTTGCTTTATGTCCTTTTGGGCACCTCATATGACGTAGTGCTAGTTTATGAGGACCCAAAGACGCGTGAAGTTCAACACTGGACATAGTGCTTCCTGTGTGATTTTCCATCACTGTGGATTCACGAGTTCAGCCAGAATGTTCTTCAGCAGTGACCTCCCACACTCTTCAGCAATTCTAACATGCATCATCCCTATGAAAAGCAAAGTTTTGGTACTTTGAGAATTGAGATTGTGGAGATGCCACATGGAGAGAGTGAGCAAAACCTTGGCTAAATCAAGTTTTCCATGGTCGGACCGTGGACACGTCTAAGGGACAAACATTAGTGCAGAGGGACTAGCAGGTGAATACACGCCCAAGGTTTTCTTGCCAAAAGGCTTCTGTCTGTGGGCCTTGATGGGCAGTCAGCCTCACAGCTTCTTAATGCTCACTGACCAGCTGGCTGTTGCGGGCGTGACCCTCCAAACTTTGGTGTTCCCTGCTGAAGTTGGTGCTGTGTAGTGCTCTTCTTTCGAAAGCAAAATATCCATCACTCTCCCTCTGCCCCAGCCCTCCCCCCACCCTGGTTCATCTCATGATGGAGCCTCCTGGATGTTGGTTTCATGGGACATTGCTAAGCACATCCTACATCCTAACCACTCCTGCTGGAGGCCAAGGCTGTAAAGACGAATACCTCACTGTCTCCTGTATCTCTGTATTTTACTGTAATAAATAAATGATGGAGAGACTTTTGTGTGCCACAGAGTAGTCTGGATTTCCAGAGAGGTGGATGACTGTCACATCCATACCTTCTGCCACCTGCATGAGATAGGATGACCTCGTAGGCTATCTGGAATGGTTTGTGTTGCCTGTGCTGGCCACCCTCTGCTGTGGGAATAGGGCTCAGGCCCCAGAGTCTAGTTTCATAATGTTGAGAGTAGCGTAGACTGAGGTCTCCATCAGAGAACGTGTCCCGTAGGAGAGCTTGGTAGCGTTCCTCTGTCTGTATTGCTTGTATTCTATTAATTTCTTTCTGCATGCCCATCTTTCTTCCAGAAGTGATTTAAAGACAGCTTACAAAATAACATATAATGTTAAAATAATAATAAGTGATTGAGGGTTTTAGGAAAAAGAAAATATGTGTTTAACAGTTTTATTAAGCCAAAGAAGTGCTTCAGACATGGTGACTTACTAGAATCCTTTACTTAACAAGTGTCCAGGAAATTCCATCAAACAATTTTGTTTAGGATTCTGGTATTTCAAGTTGTACCAAAGAGAAGGAGATTTCAAGTGGCCTCAATACCAGTTCACATTTCTTTTACAGATAAGGGGTTAAGGTTTTTAGGACGTGCTCTCTAAATATGCTGTTTAATTCCTACCGGTGTTTTGATTCAGGCCTGGAGCTGTGTTTGGGTGATTAGTGATATCTAATTATGAGAGGTCAGGCAAAAGCTTTCTAGACTCGAGTCAGATATAGAGAACTACCTTCAAGCACTTACTAGCGATTTTTATTAAGAAATGGATTTTTCAGAACAATATACAGAGATTGATAATATTTTACGTTTTAAGATATGGTAATCATGGAATATTATGCAGTCTCTGAAGTATGCAGAATAAAAAATAAGAACTAAGTGCAAAAGGTGTATTGTTTTATTCGCTTTACTAAAAGTAATTTCCAAGTAGTTTATTTTAATATCATCTAACAGTTTTGGGTGGCCTTGCTCTCAGCTCTGACCCCACTAGTCCCAACTTAATTTTAGCTGTTAAACAATTAGAGCCCCCGTTAGGTCCAAATTAGCACCGTCATCTGACTTATCTGGAGCAGCAGTGCGGCTGCCGGTCTGCCTGCTCTCCATTTTGCTGGGAGCATCGAGTCTGCTTGTCTGTGGAGGCTCAGCCCTCCCGGTGCACTTGCTCTGCCTTTGTGCCTTTGTTCCCGTATCCCTTGGTTCTGCATCCCTTATTTGAGTGTCTCTGAGCTCTCTTTTATGCTGGAAGCACTTAGAGCCTTTGTGTCTGATCCCAGCTGATCTTAATTTCCCAACCAGGCCTTGATTTCTTTGAGAGCCTCCTTGCCCTGGGCCAACCGGCTGGAGCTGTGCCTGGCCCCTGCCACTTCCGGCTCTTAACCTTGGGCATGTTACGAACTTCTGGAGAGTGGGCATAATGGCACCTCTCAAACTGTGAGGAAGAAAAGTGAGGCAAAACATGGGGACAGCACTTGAAACTTTACATCAGCACCCCATCGCTCCGTCCGCCCAACTCCACCTACCTATCATTTAGTAAACTTAATTGCCAAGCATAAATTAAGTTAATGTTATAGTGAGGGCCCCCAGTTTTCTCTGTTACCTATCTGTGCCTCTCTTCTTGCTGGTATGGTTACCAAATTAACTTTTGAAATCTTTAAAAATTATTTATTGATCCACATCGAGTGTATTGTGGTTAATATAATCACTTAAATCTACGCCTGCACATGTTGCCGTTGAAAATTCAGGTCCCTCTTCCTACCTTTCCCTGAAACAGACACACATACCTAGACTGACATACACTCATATGTGTTCAGATGCACACAAAGACACAGGCACATATGTAGAAATACATACAGTCTTCAGTACTTTCAGACACATGCATGGCATGCATATGTTCACACACTACACACAACTTGCGTTTGAGTGTGTCTGTGTGAAGTTTGAGCTTCTAGCAGGGCTTACGGATTAACCCTGTGGTTGAGATTTTCTGTGTTTATGGATAGGTGGGAATACTCATTTTAAAATTAAATTTAATAATATTTAGAAAGCATGTATTATATGCCTCATTAGCAATTTTGTTACATGCTCTGGAAGAAACAAACAAAAGCACATGTATTATCTCTGTCCCATGGACCTATTATTTTTGGGGGTTGTTACTTTTTTAATGTTTATTTTTGAGAGAGAGAGAGGGAGGGAAAGAGAGAGACAGAGAGGGAGCACATGCTCATGAGAGTGAGTGAGTGGGGGAGGGGCAGAGAGAGAGGGAGACAGGCTCCAGGCTCTGAGCTGTGAGTGCAGAGCCCAACACAGGGCTTGAACTCACAAACTGTGAGATCATGACCTGACCCGAGTTGGACGGCCACCCAGATGCCCCAAAGTGGGGTCACTACTTTTTAAGAACATGATATTCTTGGAGAATATTATCATCTGTCTCATTTTGCTGGACCTGCACACACTCCATTTGGTGGAAGTGATGGCTTCCCTAAAGTCAAACTGTGCCACAGTCAGCACCGTAGGGGAAATGTCAAGAAATGCTTTTAAGGGGTGAGCAGTTTGCATGACGTGTATACACAAGAATAACCCTGACTTTAGGGACCATGTGTCCCTGAATTTGGAAGAACACCACATGTGTCACCCAGCAGGTTCTGAATCATGTGGAGGGCTGACTATGGGAGGGATGCTTAATACCGCCCTAGCCCCACTGTTAGTGGGTTCTCAGTACCAGAGATAACCAATGGGACAGATTCACGGTGAGACAGGCAGGTGAGGGGAGGATTTTTTTTCATGCACTGGATTTAAGCAGTATCAGTTTGGGGAGCTGCCTACAGTTTTTGCTGAGTTTATTCTAGCAGGAAATGCTACTACTCCTAATTAATATTCACATAAACCTTTGCCAGATGCTTACTGTACAGATATTGTTGTCATCCTCAGTTTCCAAATGTGGAAACCAAGAGGTTGAGTGATGTGCCCAAGTTAATCTGGGCAAGAAGGTGTCCCTTAAGCCCACATCTTGTACTCTGGCTCTCTGCTTGTTCCTAAGGACCGTGAATAGAAGTTTCTCCATATGGGATAAAAGCCAGCAGCATGATTGTTCCTGCTTCAAGAGGAGCAAAAGATGTGGTATTGTCTCCCAGATCACCTGCACAGACTGCGTCTCCTGGCTCCCACATGTGAGCATGAGCCTGCTCTTTCTCTCTCTTCTGTGCTTCCACATTTACTTGTCTGCAGACCAGTGGGATTACTAAGGGAACAAAGCTTGCAGAGAGCAGAGGGTGTGTCTAGCATGTAGTGGGGTTCAGGGGCTCAGAACGCTGTAGCTGCCACTACTCTTTTCTGCAGAGTGGGTCTCTGCCTGGAATTACAAGGCGGGCACTGACAGATGTATAAGTAGATGCTCAAGAGCAAATTAAAAATGCATTGTTAAAAATGGATTCAATGTGTGAACAAAGATTGGCATGAAGGTTGGGTCCCTGTATTTTTAGAGGCTAATTAAAGTGCATGAACAATGATAAATGCAGATAACCCATATCGTGTAAAATCACCATAAAACTTTCACTAAAGAGCTAATTGCATAGGATGCTGTGCTGGCAGGCTGAGAGGTCCACGTGCTCTGCGGCCGGCACTGCCATCAAGTTCTGTCTGCTTTGTACAGAGATCAGACGGTGCCTAGTGGTCCTGGCCCTGAGCACCTCAGCTGTCTGGCACCTGGTGATGGGCATTCACTGTGTTTCTGCAGCCCTGAGTTTGGACACGTGTGGAATTCTCCCGGGCCACTTGTGTAAATCACTGTAATCTGTAAATCAGAAATCTGTGGTCAGGTTTCTGTAAAGTGCTTCATTGGTGATGGGGAGTGGAGGGGAGAGATTTATTCCTGATGCATGTTCACACACCAAGGTTACATGGTTTGCTTCCCTTTGTGTGGCCCCTGCCATAATGTAAAATGCAGATGCTGCGGTCTCCCCGCCCCTTGACTGGACCGCAGTTTATTGGCTTGAGTGGGCAGGGTTCTGCATGATCCATGGTGATAGAACCCCCCATGTTTATCTGTCTTGGAAAACTGGCCTCCAGAGGTGAAGTGGAGAGTGAGCTGTGTCAGAGGTTGTCTGCTGCCGTTGCAACATTTAGCTGGTTTACTTGGAGGACCTGGTTGTCTGCATTCCCGATGTTCTGTTAGTCACAGGTAGAAATAAGAGACCATGTGCACTTAGTAATCTCAGGGTTAAATAGTCGTGCAGGTAGATCACAAGATCTGTAACTCAAGATTTTAAAAAATTAAGTTGATTTTGTTCCCAAAAGTCTGTGATGCCTTTTTATCTACAATTACTTTAAAAATTTTTTCCTAACAGCAAATACATATTTATCCCACACAGTTACAATAATGGCATGCTGAGGACAAAAAGACCAGGGTAAACTCAAGACCTTTAAACATCGTAATTTGGAACACATCCATTCTTACCAGCCAGTCTGTTAAATTCCAACCTGGCTCGCTTTTAGATGCCAGGAAGTAGTTGGTATTATGGGTTACATCTTCAGGATGGCTGCAGGATTTAAAAATGCATATCCTTCTCCTTTTATCACTAAGCCATTGCTTTTTTTTTTTAACTTTCCATGAACTACTTGCAATAATTGTCGATTTGTGGAAGAGCTGCAAAGAAGGTTCAGAGAGTTCCTATATACTCTTCACTGAACTTCCCTGAATATTTACATTTTGCATAACTACCACATACTTATTACATTAACATGGTGATAATTTGATCACGTATCAAAGTAACATTGGTACAGAACTGCTAACTAATACCACAGACTTGGTTTGGATTTCACTAGCTTTTCAACTAAAGTCCTTTTTGTGTTCTTGGATCCAATCCAATATGCCACATTACATTTAGCCACTGCTCTTTTTTATTCTTTAAACAATTTTATTTTTAACTTTTTATTATGGTAAAATTTCAAACTCTCTAGAAGTAGAGAACAAGAAAGTAAGCCTGAATTGGTCATTACCCGTTCTCAGTCATGAACAGCATATGGCTAATCACACTCTGTCACCACCAAATCTCATTTCCTGTTGAGTAAGTTGGCCTTAAATGGGTCATTGTGATCCTTGGCAGTGCCCTCCCCGCGTGTGTACCCATGACCTGTGCAGTCTCGCCTGGCATGGTCATGTGGTCTCTTCTTAACGTTCTAGAGTTGCTATTGCATGCACCTTTAAATGCAGACTAGGTTTGATCTTTTTCCTGCTTTTTGCCACAATTTCCAAGAAGAATATGCCACATGCAAGGAATATGGGGTAAGGTTTGTTGGAAAAATCTCGCTGGAGCCTTTGTCACTTCCAGTTTCTGCTTGTTATTCATTGTGACCCAGCATGACCTCAAGAAAAGATCCATTTTTCTTGAGATGTGTGACAAAGAGCCAGGCTACAGGGCAAGGTCTCATAGGAGAACAGTGGCCTTCCTTCCATACTATACCTTCCCCAGGTGCCCTGGATCCTTATGTGGCCCCTTGGATGCTGATGGGTTGAAGAGTTACCCATTGTGGCAGATGTACTCCTTTCTCGTGGCAGAGCTGTCTTTCTTGTGCTTTCCCCCAGTTATTGGCTGGTGCTGGGCACAGTCATTATCCTCATTAGGTGTTATCTGGTAATTGTTGAATGAATGAAGGAATGACCACCAGACTACTGATAAATAGGTTTATGGGTTTCACTGCCAAGGAGTTATTAGCTAGTTAGTGTTTTCAGAATTAGCTAGTTATTCACACCAAGGTGTGAATAGCTAGTTAGTGTTTTCAGAATTGACCTCTTGAGATTATTTACATTTTAAGGAGATGGTATTTTGAGGAACAATTGCTTAATCCAAATGTGGAATTTCTGGCCTTTGGCCTCCAATGGGGGAGGCTAGGATGACTTCCTTAACTGGTCTTCAAAACAAGTGTATGGCTTCTGTGAAAACTCAACTCTGGTGACTAACTGATGCAAATAAAAAAAAATGTTATTTTTGTGGTTGCATAGAAATGATTATTCCAAGGGAACTTGGGTCTTCCAGTGAGAGACAGTGTGTTTTGGAAGTCTCATATTGGAGACTATAAATGAAGTTTTTAATGTAAAGTGGACGTCATTGCTGAAGCTGAAATGCAAATCTGCTTTCATACTGTCAACAGTTGTTTACTGTGTGCATTCTGTCCAATGTAGCCAGGTATTGGGGATCCAAGGGGGGCCACAGCCCTGGTCTGACCAGGTGACTGACCTCAGGTAGCCTTTGATGCACATGAGGCAGACATCCGGTAGTCGTTGCTAAGATTATTATGAAACCCAAGACCAATGATGGGGTTGTCACTGCAGTTACTTGATTGGGAGTTGACGGGTGCCCCTCGCAGTGTTAATTAAGCACTGAGACTGCTGTAGATGTGGGTGACAAGGTCCAACTTCTGTACTTAGTCATTTTAAGAATTGGGAATTCATTACAGGTAGACAGTGATGCGTTTTTCGTGTGCCTCTGACATACAGCTGAGATACTGTGTCTCTGTGGTATCACACAGTGTCCTCATGCGAATTAGTCCACACTTAACAGAGTGCAGTCTCAGAGATGATGCATGTGGCAAATATCTCAATATATAATGTGCAAAGGCTGTTGAAAAATGTGGAGAAGCCGGTGTGAGAAACTAGATGCCATTGGCTGATATGACAAGTAAGGCTTACATGAAACATTTCGAAGCAGACTGGTTTGCTCTTTTCCTTCCACGTCCACAGTCATGTCTGCAGAGGAATATTGGAACCTGGGTCCTGTTCTTGTTTAGCATCCATATACCCTTGTTAGGTTTACCTTCTGTTTTGTATCTGGGCGTTCTGCTTGTTTTCCAAACCACTGTCTGCTCCACGGGGTCTCAGAGAACAGATGGCATGAGACAAACGCGTGCTCATGTGGAAACCAGGGCAGCCAGAGGGTCCAGGGTCCATGCCTGCCTACTCTTGGCACACCACTGCTCTCAACCCCGCTCCCAAGTCTGAGTGATTTCTGGCTGGCCTGGGCTCCTGATGCAGGATCAGACTGCTGGCTGCCCCGGGGTGCCCTGAGTGGCGAGTGTTCGATGCCTTCAGTCTTGAGGCAGAGTCAGTGCATCTGGAGAGAAGTGGAGGGAGCTGCTGAGGACACAGGAAATGGGCAGCAGGAGCAGGGCCTCCAGGTGACCAGCGACAGTTGATGTGTGTGTGGGGGGCCGATGCTTTGTCGTATGCTGCCATTCTTAGCATGAATATGCTGAGGCAGTTTACTGAAGTGTGTCATTTGCTCCGTTTTTTTAGAGAGAGATGTGAGAATCTGGGAAGAGTAATATTTAAAAAATCCTTTTTTTCTTCTCTTTTCCCTCCATTATTTGATGAAATTTCTAAGCCTGCAGGTAAACTAGCATTAGATTGGCTAATAAGTCTTTCTCATGACTGATTTAATACCAGCAGGCAAGGCTCCTTTTGGGATTGATTATGGCACGTGATGCTAATGGGGGTTAATTTGTAAAGGGAGGTAGACTGTGTGTTACCTTGTGAATTCTGCACACAAGAGAAGGAAAGAGAGAATGAAAGAAGGAATACATTCAATGGAAACAGAAAAAGCTGGAATTCAGAATAGTCTTTTTGAGATTAAAGCTCTAATGATCGGGGTCTACGATATTTTCATTTTTTCTCTGTGGTAACGGACACAGGTTCTCTTGATTGGGCACAGAGCACGTGACCCTTTACACTCAGGTGTCGCTGACTGTGAGACCTTTGAGTGAATTTCTGACAACCTTCCTTCTCACTGACTCAGCGAGCTCAGCCTGACCTCACAGAGCTGCCTGTAAAGTGGAGAGAACGTAGGCATCAAGCAGTCCTGTGAATAGATGTAGACTGGCCTCTGGGAGAGCTAGCGGACGCAAGCATGAACGCAAGAGAGAGGTTCCCTGGTTTCCCGGCGTCGCCGGGGATTTCTGGAGGTGGAAGAAGAGCCAGCCCAGTACAGGGGCTCACACCAGAGGGAGGGGAACGGACTCGGCAGCTGGGAATGGAAAGCAGCATGGACAGGAGGTGCAGCAGGAGGGATAGGGGTTCCTGCAGGAGGCCCGAGGGTTTCCTCTTCCGAGACTGAGACTGTGGGATCTTGTGGGCTTTGGGAAGTCAGTGGAGTGCTTGAAGCTGCAGGATGCCAGGCTCTGGTCGCCTGTGCAGTGTAGAGTGGACAGGGATATGGAGGGTCTCCCCTTGCATGGTCCAGGAAGACAGGGTGCAGACAGAGCAAGGGCTGCTTTGAGGCTGCTCAGCTGATCTGGGGGCCTAAAGATACAGGTAGTGTTTGCCCTTACACCTATGTTATTCACTATTGTATTCCTGAAAAACTCCACTGTTTATGAAAGTGGGGATCTGAGTATAGGGGTCAGGGAAGGCTTTAGCAATCAGGTGACATTTGAGGAGGGACCCAAGGGAGTGGCCCATGCGGGTATTTGGGACAATTTCCAGGCAGAGAGAACTCTGCACAAAGGCCTTGAGCAAGGCCTCAGTGTGACTGAAGGGGAGCAAGGGGAGGGGAGAGTGAGAGGAGGGAGGCAGATGTGCGTGTGTGTGTCCTGGAGGGCTCTGGTGAAAGGGTGCCATTCCAGGCATGGAGCAGAGCGGTGTCTTGGCTGAGGTTCACGAGGATCTCTCTGGAGCGAAGTGGGGGATGGAACGGGAGGCTGTTGCAGTATCAGGTGTCTGGAGAGGATAGTTTCCCCCGCCAGGGTGTTCCAGGTGGAGAGAATGAATCAGGGCTTGGGAGGGTGGAGTTTTGGAGGATTTGCTGAGGGCTGAGAAAGACAAGGGAGCCTTAGAGCTTTTGGTTGAGCCACTGGAGTTGTATTTTATCAGGATGGGGAAGATTGGGGAAGGAGCCGTTTGGACTCTTGTTTCTTATAAGGAGACAATATTTTATAATAATAATAATTACTAGTAGTGGTATTTTGGCTTGCTTTTATTACTGTGGTTTGTTTTCTTCTTGTTTCTGCCCAATCTTTGTGCTTAATAACCTTTTATTTATTTTTAGTTTTAAATTATTTTGTTTTTTTTATAGAGAGTGCCTGTATGTGCACATGAGTGGAGGAGGGGCAGAGAGAGGGAGGAGAGAGAACATCTTAAGCCCAGATCTGCTCAGTCTCACGACCCTGAGATAGATCATGACTTGAGCCAAAATCAGGAGTCAGATGCTAACTGACTGAGCCACCCAGGTGTCCTTCGATGACCTTTCAGAAAACAGTGTGCTACTTATTTAGTACATTATGAGTGTTAATTGTTGTCCAGAAATCAAATGGAATTTTTTGCAAGATTCAGTTTAAAGCATTTGGATTCCCCAGGAAAAGGGGTGCTGCACACACACAAGGTTTTAATGTTCTTCTATTCTATCAAAAATTAGATCAGTGATTATATATGTTGACAGGACTTAGATCCATGAACTACCCTGAATCAGGTGGTGGGAACTTTTTGTGAATCTAAGTCAGTTTGCTTCCTTTAAAAACATCCTCCTGTATTTGAGGTAGGTCCTAGCTACGCTGGGAGTAGAGATCACTCATCTTTTAAGTTAGAGTCACTTTCCTGTCTCTGTTACCTGAGTTACCTCCTGTGATCCTGGTTAGAAATACAGGGTCCCAGCCCTGCCCCTGACCCACAAATCAGAACCTACCTTTTAACAAGATCTCTGGGGAGATTTGGGCACCTTAAAGTTTGAGAAGCACTGAGTGAGAAAAATTGTATGTGTTTCTGAAGCCTCCTGGCTTTTGGGGTCAGCATTTCATCAGGGCTGCTGGGTTTCAATCCAGAGCTGGTGTGAACAGGGTCAAGTTACAGAACACCCCCAAACAGCATCTCCAGCACTCTGGTGCCCTGTGGACGCTTTCTTAGAGGGACTTTTGCAAATGGTAAACTGGTGTGCATTCTAGCATGCAATAGAGAGCCTTCTCTTTTATATGGAGAGGGTCAAGGGACCCGGGGCGGGGGGGGGGGGGGGGGGGGGGGGGGGGGGGGGGGGGGGGGGGGGGGGGGGGGGAGTGGGGAAGTCCAGGTAGTGTCTGGGCATACAGTGCTGCAGGTGCACTTGGTAGGGTGAAAGGAAATTCATATTGCTGAAATGAAATAGCTGTTTGCGCACTTATTTGGAAAACATTGCCCATAGATCTCAGAACTGTTTGTTGCATTTTCCTTAAACATTTCTCTTGTCAGAATGATGAGAAAATTGCCTGTGTGGGAACTCTGAGAAGTGCAAATTTGTTAATACCTCCTTTGACAATGGTTTGTATTCAGAGCTGTTTATGAGCTGTCACAAGTCATTTCCAGTTAAAAATGTGCTGCTATGAAATCAAGTAGCGGCGGAAGAGTCTGGGAGGATACGCACAGCCTCATGGCCCCAGCTAAGAAGGGCCCAAGCTGTGTGCTGTGGCTCTGGTTTTCAAATTGGTGAATTGGATTGTAGAGAGTGAAAATGGCCTGGTTCCTGTGGAAGGGCTCTGTTTTGAAAGTTGTCTCCATTTTAATGATCTTCAGAAGCCTAATATTAGGCTTAAATTTGAGATTTAGCCATTCTCTCAATGGGTAGGAGACCGAGGAATTCAATGCCTCGCCTTTTGTTCCTTTATGTTAGTTTTGTCAGACTCAGGGGTGGTGCTGTTCTCCCTGTTCTCATCACTGCTAGGACATGGCATGCAGATGTTTCCCCCCTGATAACGGTGCATTTGCCCATCTGTCCTACCCCATCCACCTTGTGTTCATGGCAAACATTTGCAAGATGGTTGTCTGGGGTTCAGAGTGTAGCCTGTGGCCTCAAGTTGTGAGAAACTAAGTGAATGGGGGGGATTTTATTGTGGGTCTGGATGCTTTGGAGCAGTTGTCCTCAACCAGAGGCAATTTTGTCTCCCAAGGGACATTTACAAATGTCTGAAGATATGATTGGTTATCATATCTCGGAGGCAGTAGGTGCTACTGGCATCTAGAGTGTCGAGACCAGGGATCCTGGAAATGTCCTGCAATGCACCGATGGCTCCCCCAACAAAGAATCATCCAGCCCCAGTTGTCAGTGGTCTGAGGTCAGGAAACCCTGCTTTAGAGCGAGTGGCAGTTTTGCCAGGTAGAAAATAGTGGGTAAAGATTAGAACATATCTATTGGCCAGATAGTGGTTGAAAAGATGTCAGAAATCCAATGTTAGCTTCTATTCCTTTTTCATTTGTTTTCTTAATATTCAGAAAAGAAATTTCATTGTCATTGTCCCAAATCCATTTTTCCTAACCAGGACAGATAGTTAGTTGCAAACTGCTGAGGTCCACATGGCAGACCCTTTTATGAGAGGTAGCCCTGCTTCTCTTCTGTGCTTCCAGAACATTTTGCTTGACAATGAAGAGGCACATCTCTAAAGGCATAGTAAGGGTTTTCTTTTTTAAACTCTTGGTTTGTTTTAATCAGTGAATTCTATGAAATTCTTTCTCATTAGCATTAAAATGGAATCTGCTAGTATGATAGCCATGGGGACAATAGTGAAAACACTGGAAATGTGATACATTTTCTTGAAGACTTTATGGTCACTGAACTTGGATGACTACTTAATATTTTGCTTTCATGACTTCACAATTCAAGTCTCTTTAAACAAATGTGTACAAATGACTAGAAGGAAGTTCAGGGGATGGAATAACGTGTCACCCGTGCACTGAAGGTCTAATCTCTTTTCATAATTGCCCTTTTACCAGATCCCTTAAAAGCTTTTGTGATCTGATTATATCTTATAGAAGTTTATATATTATATATTATAGAAGTTTATATGTATTATATCATATATATCTTACAGAAGTTTATATATTATATATTGTTTATTAATTCAGTATTTAGGCCAATAGTATGTCTTTATAGCTTGTTACTAAGGTCGTGGTCCAGTCTTTCATGGTGCAGATTTCCTTTTTTCCTGGCTAGATTACTGATAATGGTCAAGTGAGACAGAGAAAGGATTATGCCTTTAAAACGAAGTCTTCCCTGAAAATACCCTCTACTGGAGACTCATAATTTTAATCCAGAATTGACGGGGCTGCTGCCATACGTAACTGGACCCAATGCAATGGCGCCCCAGTGAGTCCTGGGGCAGGTTATAGCTTATCATCTTTTGCTCATTTCAGGATGACAGCATGTTCCTGAAACAAACTCTGTGGTTGGAGACTGCTGTTTTCTTGTAGCACTTATGCACATTCACACATCTGAAATGGAAGGCGAATATGCATAGTTTGTGGCTACCTCCTAATTTCTAACTGACTTTTGGGTAGAGTGAATTTTAAATGCTAAAACATCACGCAGTTGTAGCTCTTGCAGAGGCACTAAAGTACTAAATAAATTACTAGCCTAGAATATTCTGTTATATAGATTATTAGATGGTTTTGATTCATTTTCTTCCAGTTATTTCTTTAGCTTGTTTTCTGATTTTATTTGTCTTTTTATATTTCTATCATCTATCTCTATATATTTCTATCATCTTTATCAACTTTATCTGCTTTGCCTATCATATCTATTTATCTTTATTATCTGTTTCTATCCATCCATTTGTCTGTATATCTGTCTGCCTATAGATCATCTGTATCTATTTCTACCTATCATCCCTATATATCAACCATCCATCTATCATCCATATTATTTATCCACCACCCATCCATCCATCCATCCTGCTAACAAAACTCAAGGAGCATGCATTCTACCTTCCTCTTAAAGAGAAAAGGCTATACTTTATTTTCAGATAATTTCCTAAGAGCAAATACTGCTTTTTTGCCAAGGGTCATTGCTTTGACCTACTGATTTTCAGGTACCAGCTCTTGTGGGGCAGCTTTGGAAACACACACACTTTGCTGCCTTGAGCTTTTTTCTGGCCAAGACTGCAAACATGTTCTCTTATAACAGATAGATCCCTTGACATGGCACCTTCTCTGGGTTTTCAGCAGCCCTTTCGGGAGTTCCAAAGCCTTTCTTTACCTTCTCCTAACTGGAGAAGATTGTCTTTTATATGGCGTCACGAACAAATAAAATGTAGGAGGGCACCTTGCAAATCTTTCTCTAATGTGTTCTGACGGTAGCTGTGTAGTATTGGTTTTATACGAACTTGGCCAAATTTGTTCATGTTTGGTGTGAATGAGGGCATAATACAATTAGGGGGGGAATGATGAGATTCTAAATTATAGCATTTCTGTGACTCAATCAATTATTTCCTTTTTCATATTGTGTTATTTGTTGGTATTCTTTCTCCCACTGTTTCTTTCTCTCCTTGCAGATGTCTTTTTCCCTAGGACTTGTCTTTTTTGATCTTCTGTCTCATAGACACTGTAGTCACCTACACCTGTCCAACCTTGAATTTCCTCTGCTATGTTGCTTGATTAGAGAAGCCATCCTTGGTTTGAACCTTTCTGGGGACAGGGAGCTAATCACCACTGAACGCAGCCCATTTTGAGGACGGTGTCACAGCTGGAGCACTGCTAGACTGGATTGAGACGTGCCTCCCCCTGGCCTCCCCTGGCCTATGATTCAGAGAAGAGCTTGCTTTTCATCCATGTTGGCAGATATTTGAAGACCCTTCTGATGCCCTGTTGGATCTCCTTCTCTTCCAGGTTGGATAGTCCCACTTGTTTTCACCATTTTTTCTCTGGCATATGGACCATCCCTCTGTGTTTCTCCTCTAGATGAGGGCGTACCCAGCGAATGGTGGTAGGGATGCTTTCCAGAGCCCAGCTGCAGTGCACTGTGTCCTAGCATGGTAGGCTTGGCAAGGTGAGCAGAGCACTGCAGGAGGAGATGCTGGGGGCATCTAGTCCTGGCACCAGTGAGCAGTAAAACTGTGTCCCAACATTCCATTTACTAGTAGAAAAACAGACCAGTGGGTTCTTGCTGTTCTGCTTACTAGATGATAGATTTTTCTTCATATTGTTTACCAAGAAAGAATGTGGTTTTGCAGCCAAGGACTTGGATTCCTGGTTCTTGGTGAATCGTTGTTAAAGCACTCTGAGTCTCTTCATTTATAGAAAGATAACTTCAAGAAAATGCTCTGTCTGTGACAGGATAGATTTTAGCAAGTATTTGTAAAAATCCCAGTTCATTTCACTCTGTGGGCTAAGAATCCTTGCTTTTGGTTTCAACCTTTGAACTTTGGAACTTTTGGGGGTTGTTCTGGCAGCTGTTTCCCAAAGTTAACCCTGATAAGGTCCAGAGAGCTAGTGAGAAGCCCACCTGGGAAATGAACCTGCAGATACGAACTTAGGCAGATTTGTTAGAAAGTACAGTATTTCTGTCCTACTTTTGAATTTCAGAGACTAGCTTCAAGATTTTGTTTTTGACTTTTTTTTTTCAGATTTAATGAAAACAATGTAACAATGCAAGAAACATTTTCCTCACATGAAAAATGTGAGGTCCCTTTGACAGGACTGCAGTGAATAGGGCTGAACTAGGCTAACAATTCAAATTGGTTTCATTCTAAGTGACAATGTTCAATTTTTGACAGAGGCAGGTTGGAGGGTCAGCCAGCCTTCATATGCAACACTTCTGCCTCATTTCTCCCAGCTGTGGCTATGGGTTGCTTCTTTTTTTTTTTTAATAGTTTATTGTCAAATTGGTTTCCATACAACACCCAGTGCTCTTCCCCACAAGTGCCCTCCTCCATTACCACTGCCTCTTTTCTCCCCTCCCCCTTCCCCTTCAACAGGCACATGAAACGATGCCCCTTCAGTATTCAGTAGTCTCTCAGGTTTTGCATCCCTCTCTTTTCCAAACTATCTTTCCCCCTTCCCCTCCCTATGGACCTCTGTTAGGTTTCTCCTGTTAGACCTATGAATGCAAACATATGGTATCTGTCCTTCTCTTCCTGACTTACTTCGCTTAGCATGACACCCTTGAGGTCCATCCACTTTGCTACAAATGGTCAGATTTCATTCTTGCTCATTGTCATGTAATACTCTATTGTGTGTGTGTATATATATATATATATAGACCACATCTTGATCCACTCATCAGGTGATGGACATTAGGCTCTTTCCATGATTTGGCTATTGTTGACAGTGCTGCTATGAACATTGGGGTACATGTGCTCCTATGCATCAGCACTTCTGTATCCCTTGGGTAAATCCCTACCAGTGCTATTGCTGGGTCATAGGGGAGTTCTA
>NC_043713.1:63278446-63363709 GCF_006229205.1 Suricata suricatta | reverse complement strand
CACTTCTGTATCCCTTGGGTAAATCCCTACCAGTGCTATTGCTGGGTCATAGGGGAGTTCTATTGATAGTTTTTGAGGAACCTCCATTCTGTTTTCCAGAGCGGTTGCACCAGTTTACATTCCCACCAACAGTGTAGGAGGGTGCCCGTCTCTCCACACCCTCACCAGCATCTATAGTCTCTTGATTTGTTCATTTTAGCCACTCTGACTGGTGTGAGGTGGTATCTCAGTGTGGTTTTGATTTGTGTTTCCCTGATGATGAGTGATGTTGAGCATCGTTTCATGTGCCTGTAGGCCATCTGGATGTCCTCTCTGGAGAAGTGTCTGTTCGTGTCTTCTGCCCATTTCTTCACTTCAGGATTTTTAAAGGCCTCATCAGTACTGGAGACTGAATAGACTTATGACTTAGTAGGCTAGTGGGATCACCCAAGTCCACATGCACAGCCTGTGCTGTACATTAGGAAGGGAATGACGGTGGGGGCTATGGAGGCAGGAGTGCACGTGCAGCCCAGCTTGGGAGAGAGCAAAGTGGAAGTAAGGAAATGGGGGTGACACCGTGGGGATGTCATGGTTCCCAGGGAATTTGGTACATGGGAACTGAAGTCTGAACAGTGTCTGTGTTGTGCACTCCTGAGCCCTGTGAGCCAGCCTTCCATCTCTGATCTCACGGATCTCACAGCACCCTGGGAAGGCCAGCAAGGGCACCAGGCGAAGGACCTGGGCTCATGGAAGCAGGAATTGGCCAGGAGAGAGGTGGTGACACATGGTGGTACCTTGCCCCACTTGCTGGTTCAAATCCCAGCTCTGACCATTCCTAACTGTGATCTAACTGCCTGTGCTGCATTTTCCTGCCTATAAGAGGAGGACGTTGGTAATAGCATTACCCACTTCATAGAGTTCTTACACAGATTTCAAGAGTTAATAATGTAAAGTGCTTAAAACATGCCTGGCCTATCCTGAGTGTTATGATTATAAGTAAGGACACAGGTCCACCTGACTGCATTTGCTCTTTTTCTGTCTGAAGGTCATTATTGAGTGATCGCTGAACTTTAGCTTCTCCAACTCTGGAGTAAGTCCACAAGGTGGATGCAGGATACCCCAGTGAGCAGTCTGTAGGGTGCTATGATGGCATCAGGAAATGGCAAGTGACTGCGTCCCTCCTGTGACAGATCAGACCCCTTTCCAGGCTCACTGCTGTTGCTCGGTTGGATGCCATTTCAAAGAGAAGTCGTGGGAGGGGGACAAACGTGGCTGTCGGTGACCCTGTACAGCCAAGGGCCGTAGGACTTGACAGTCCTGTCAGATGACTGCTCCATGTTAAGTGGCCAAAGGAAGGACAGAACCTGGAGATGTAGACTTTGGATGGCTTCCCAGCTCCCTGGAGTCACATCTTCAGAGTGGGCCTTGTTGCTGTTTTAAAAGGAAATATCCAGAACATGAGACACACCCATATTTAATGATGAATGAATGTAAAAACATTTTATAAAGCCAGAATCATTTTTGAAGCATTTGTCATTGTTCAGTTATACAGCATCCCTTATGAGTATAGCTAATTAAGAACGGACCGTTTTCCCCCCATAAATATCTTGAGCCCAGTAACTTAAGGTAAATAGCATTCTTGGGCAGAGAAGCCTTTGCCATGTGTTTTGTATTAGACAGTGTTCTGGGTTTCCTTTCTGTTCAAAATCAGGATGAGCAGTAAGCAGTGTTTCATACTTTTCACTGCAAATGGCTGTTCTTTGGATTGTGCTAAGTAATTTCTCTATAGCCTCTCCCTTCTTCCAAGACTTTGAACCTGGATTGATTTTTGTTTATAAAGCCTTCCAAGATGCATTACTGAAAAATATAGTTGAAGAATGTATCTGAAGAAAGTACATGGATGCATTTCACAACTGTGCTGTTTTATAAAAGCATTTAAATACAATCTTCTTGAATCTGGAGGACTCCAAGCTGGCTTATAAACAGACTTGAGTGTTTCAGGGTTGAGGCAGACGTTGGCACATTTATCTGTACAATGATATAAAAGGTCTCTTTCACCTGATTTAAAGCTGGTTACTCAGGCCACAAACCTGGACCTGTTCTGGCTCCCCACCTTCCTCTCTGCACATCCAACCTCTGTATCACCAGGTCCTGTGATTTTGCTTCTGAGTATTTTTTCACACGGCTTTCCCCCTTCCTACATGTAGTATTGCCTTAGATTCTTTGTGCTTCCTGCGTAGGCTTCTGCAGCAGCCGCTGGACAGATTGCTCCATCTTTGACTTCTGGTTTTCTCTCCCCTCCTCCTGTGTTCTTCCCTGCACTTTAGAACAGGGTCTCAGATGAGGGCTTCTTAAAATGCAGTTTTTGATTGGTAGGAGTGGAGCCTGAGACTTTGCATCTCTCACATGTTCCCAGGGGATGCAGATGCTCCTGGTCTGGGAACCCCTCCGAGAATCACCACTGTAGTTAACCTGGTCCACACAACTGACGTGTCACTGCCTTGCTTCCAAAGGCAAAGTGGCCACTGGCTCACAGTGGCCTGATGTGGTCTCTGACCCCAGGCCCCTCTCCCACGGCTGCCTGTTTCATCCCATTTCTCTGGTTAGACACCTTGTAGACCTCCTTCCTAGCTCCTTTGCCTGGAATGCCACCTCCTCTGTTGTGCAGCATGGATGTCAGTGGGAAAGGTGAACACTTGTTTGGGTTCCTTTTAACTTTTTAAGACACAGAATAGGACTGAATTGTTCCATGGCACTCAGAAGCAAGGCATACCACATCTCTATTTTTCTAGAGCAATTAGAACTCATTTGAGCCCTGCCTCCCCAAGAAAGGTGAGATGGCTTCTATCAGTCATCTGGTGGTGGGGTACGCACCCCAGGACTTGTCATTCACCACCCCCCAGCCCACTCTGGTGGTGGTGGGTCCTGTTTGCTTGGCATTCAGGAACACTGAGCCATCCCAGGTAGGAGGTGCCCTGCGCTAGGCCTGGCAGGCCTGCTCCTCCTGTGTCCATCCCGTCCACCTCTGCTCCCTCAGCCTCCTCTCCTACACTCATCAGCTTAATTTGGGTTTAGACCTGGTTTTCAAATGTTGGACTGTTTGAGAATTTGAGGGTGGGGAGCTCGTTAAAAATACAGATTCCCACGACTCTGCCCCAAGAGATTATGGACTCAGAAAGAGAGGTGGTGCCCAGAAGTGTGTGTTATAATAAGAATGTCAGGCACTTTTTCAGTTCTGAGTAGCACTTGCCCTGGTCCCTCCTGCCTTCCCCCGTTAGATCCAGAAACACAAAAGGCCGTTTTACTACAAATTGCTGGTTCATTTGGCCACCCAGCTTGAGACTCCGGGCTGGACTCTGGACTCCTTGAGGTCAGGGCACATGCTGTACTCTTCCTGCACGAAGCCCGTTGCTCGTACCCCAGATTGAGGTAGACAGGCGTGGTCCTGGAGACAAGTATTCACCATAGACGGAGGGAGGCACCAACCTCGGGTTTGCTTTTTGCTTTATTTTTTTCCTAGTATGATGCTCCCATGTCCAGAGGTGGGGAGGATTCTGAGGGTGTCCGGTGCCTGTCTTCTCCAGTTCTGGGCATGGCTGAGAATGCGTTGCTTTTCAACTGGCAAAATGATCATCTCGGATCAAAGGAAAGCTGCTGAAGTGGCGTTCGTATTGAGATGACAGCGGTGATCGCTTTCACGCAGAAGGAAGGGAGCTGCTTTAAAGGGAGCCCAGCTCTGAAGTCCTGGCGGCCTCGGCTCACGTCCCTGGAGCCCTGTCCCCACCCCACCCCTCAAAGTTGCCTTCAGGGTGTTAGCTACAGTTTTCATCACAACCTCAAAGGGTGGTGAGTCACTGACTTGGTGTAGAATTGAAATGAACAACAGAGTTCTGAGTAAGAGCAGTTCTAAAAGTTGCAATTTTTATGTTCCAGTGAGAATGAAAATCGGTGTAACTGAACGATAGATCTGCGTTCGCATGGAATCTCTTCCCATAATAATACCATTGTCTGAGTTCTGCACTAGCTCCTGGTTAGATTCAACAGGGGGTCTTTAGCAAGGCCTGGGCCGGGGGGAGGCTGGTGAACATATCGTCAGATGGCAATTCTGAATTATGAAGAAGACATCTGAAGTCACTGTGTACCAGTCTGCAGTTATACCTGTATTTGCAAAATATATTCTTACTTGGAAGGCCCAAATAGTTAACTGAATTAGAAACATTTGCCGCATTCACGTGATAGTGTAGAGTCATGCACTTTTATTTATTTTTATTTTAATTTTTGTTTAATGTTTGTTTATTTTTGAGAGAGAGAGAGAGAGAGAGAGAGAGACAGAGATAGAGTGTGAGCGGGTTAGGGGCAGAGAGGGAGAGGGAGACACAGAATCTGAAACAGGCTGTAGGGTCTGAACTGTCAGCACAGAGCCCGATGTTCGAACTCACAAACCTTGAGATCATGAGCCGAGGTGAAGCTAGAGGCTCAACTGACTGAACACCCAGGGCACCCCTAGAATCATGCACTTTTAAATTATCAGAGAAATGTTTGGTGCTTTTGAAGACTCGTACTTGAACTGAATAAGTGTGTGCACATGTGCGTGTATGTGTGTGCGTGTGCGTATTTTGTTTTTGGCGTGTGTACACAGGCCTGCAACATTAAGTTACACAAGAGTGGTCTATCTTACTTATTTTGAAATCAGCAGTAGCATTTCCACCTGTCACATGTCCTAGTGGGATCTGAGAAGAATGAGGACAGTTTTATCAGGATTGTCAAGTTTTGCAGGCGACTAGCCTCTGCATGCTCACAGGGACCACAGGCTTGAGACGAGCTGTTTTCACTCAGATCTAGCTCCTGCACCACACAGCTGAATTAGCCTCGCTTCAGATGCATCGCGTAGCTCGACCTCTTGTTCATCCTCAGTGTTTGCTTCCTTGGGAGACTGAAGCGGAGGTGGTGGAGTCTCCCTCAGACTGGAGGAGGCCAGGGGTGGGGCCACTCACTGGTAAGCCCTGCCCAGCCTTGTCTGGCGGCGTCCCCGGGGCCTGTGGTAACAGGGAGCAGGTTGCCTTGCCAGGGGGACTAATGCACACTGTGAGTCCTTAACGGTCCTTCCTGAGCTTTGATTTAAGTAGTGCGCAGAGCAGTGCACTCTGCATCAAACTTTAATTCTTATACTTTTCAAGAGGTGCATGCAGAGAGATTGTTCTAAAGCTAAGACCACAGTGTTGTACTGATTTCTTTTGTTTTCATGTTACCTGGTAGAATATTTTGTTATCTCTGTTGATGGGTTACAGACAGTGCTGACTCTGCTGTTTCTGAGTCCTTTCTTTTTCCGGTGCCTCCGTTTCCTCCCTCACTCTCCTCTCCCATTTGGACCTTTTAGTCTCGCTTTCTCTTCTTGACCCTGACCCTTCACCTTTCCCCTCTACCTCTTGTCTGGCACACTGTTGTAATTGGGAAGTTGGCCAATTGCATTGTGTGTTAAGTTCTTGTGGTTGTAATTGTTTTCCTTTTCACAAAAATTCCAGTTTTGGATTTCCCAGCTGTTTGGATTCTGGTTAAGTAGGACTTATTTCATCTGAGGATCTGAAAACATGGTGCCAATTGGTCTTTACACGCGTATCTGAGTTTGCTGTTGAAGACGCCAAGGAAGGGAGAGAGATTTTCATAAGTCAGCAGATGCGAAATGGTATGCTTCAAAATCGCTGTTCTGTCTAGTACTTAGCAGCTGGAGCTATGCATGCACTGCCTCCTGCCCTTGGCTTGATTTTCTCCTGTAATATAATGTTGCTACACCAAAGTTACTTCATGCTTTTTCCTTTTAAGTGTCCCTTTGTCTTACCTATGTCACTAATTTTAGGTTATACTGCTCTCATAAAGGCGGAAATAGTGCACAGAGTAAAACTCTAACGTTTTTAGAAGCTATACAACATTACATTATAAACATGTAAAAATTCTTAACAAAGTCAGTGGTTTGGAAGGATTTCCATGAGAACTCGTTCGGCTCAAAGGTAGCAAATTCCTTAAAGTAACTAAACTTTGGCTTATAACAAGGTCATTGTTTGGCAATGTCCAAGTTTGAAAAACTTTCCAGAGCTAAGAGGAGGAAACGGTTCTGAGACAATGTAGCGATTTAAAAAAATAAAGAAAATAAATTAACATTTGCATTATTTGCCAACTACTGCTTTCTTTTCTTCCAACTTTTTACCTCAATTCTGAATAAATTGGACCATGTGAAGAATTAGATTGACTTTACTTTTTTTTTTTATTTTTATTGAAATTGGTTTTGCAGAAGTGGAAATTTGGCAGCAAGTATGGAAAGTAGCAAATCAGTTTACAGTGTTCTGTGCTTCTTAGTTTAATGAAACCCACAAGAATGAGGAAAGGCTGCATGCCTTCAAATGAGAGAGACTCTAGGTAAAAAGTATAGATTTTGCCTTCTATGGAATTTTATTTTTACCCTTATTAATTCAGTAACATGTAGAACAACATGTCCAGACTTTAGTTGGTTAATAGTGACCTCCAAATGGGTGGAATTTCAATTCCCTATAGTTATTTTTTGATGATTTGATGGAGAAAAGTGTGGGTAATATTTTCTAAGAATGGTGTAAAATGAAGAGGACTATGGTAATTTAAAAACAACAGCAGGGGTGCCTTGCTGGTTTAGTCGGTAGAGTGTGTGATTCTTTTTTTTTTTTTAATTTTTTAATGTTTTATTTATTTTTGATAGAGACAGAGCATGAGAGGGGGAGGCGGAGGGGGAGAGAGAGAGAGAGAGAGGGAGGGAGGGAGGGAGGGAGGGAGGGAGAGAATCTGAAGCAGGCTCCAGGCTCCGAGCTGTCAGCACAGAGCCCAACACAGGGCTCAAACCCACGAACGTGAGATCATGACCTGAGCCGAAGTCAGAGAGGCCCAACCAACTGAGCCACCCAGATGCCCTGAGCATGTGACTCTTGATCTTGGGGTTGTCAGTTTGAGCCCCACATTAGGTGTAGAGATTACTTAAAAGTAAAATCTTAAAAAACTAAAAACAATAATGCTGATCTAATGGAATATAAGCAATTGGCTGATGTTCTGAACTTGACTTCTAATGATGTAGTAGAAGCATGTATCTAATGTTAATAAAAATGACTAATTAACTTGGGAATATTTGGAGCATCTGTGTTCCTTTCAAATAAAATACGGTAGGTGGACATTTTTTTGAGTTATGGTTTTCATCATCAATATATGTTTTCCAGCCAGCTGGAGCCCTAGCAGACCTGTCAGACATAGCATGGATAGCTTTCAGGGTATAAAAGTTGGTAGTTAGTGGGTTACTTCCAAATAGATGTTCTCTTTGCATCTGTCAATGGTCATAGGTTTCTTTAGGGGGCCTGGCCCTGCTTGCCAAGTCAGTTTCCTCTGTGTGTTTCTTTAACTCCCTCACTTCATTCTTCCCAGGTGGCCCTTTCTATTACCACCATTGATGGGTTGCCATCACCCGGAGCCCACATTAAAATGCTTGTGGATGTCACCTAAGCATCCACCTTCACGGCAGGTGCTGTCTGCTGAGGGGTTTGTTGTGTATGTGATGTATTTTTTAAAGTGTTTATTTATTTTTAATGTTTATTCATATTTGAGACAGAGAGAGCACAAGTGGGAGAGGGACAGAAAAAGAGAGAGATACAGAATCTGAGGCAGGCTCCAGGCTTTGAGCTGTCCGCTCAGAGCCCGACATGGGGCTTGAGATCATGATCTGAGCTGAAGTCAGATGCTTAACCAACTGAGCCGCCCAGGCATTTCTGATGTATTTGTTTTTAATGTTCATTTATTTTTTCAGAGAGAGAGAGAGAGAGAGAGAGAGAGAGAGAACGAGAACAAGAACAGGGGAGGGGCAGAGAGAGAGGGAGAGAGAACTCCAAACAGACTGTGCACTCCAAGTACAGAGCCTAATGTGACCTCCATCTCAGGTCAGGTAATGACCTGAACCAAATTCACAAGTCAGATGCTTAACTGACTGAGCCACTCAAGCGCCCCATGCTATGTATTTGAACATATATTATTGGTGGGGGGGGGGCGGCGAAGGAGAGCTACCTAGCTGTGAAAGTAACCCAGTGTTATGTTACTGGACCACTGGATTGGCATCCCCTGGGAGCCTGTCAGAAATGAGGAATCTTGGGGCTTGCTGCCGACCTTCTGAGTCTGAATCTGCCTTACAGTGGAATACAAAGTAGTGCTTATATTGGAACTATTTTATTTATTAAAATTTTACTTTTAACCTTTATTCATTTTTGAGAGAGAGAGAGAGAGAGAGAGAGAGAGAGAGAGAGAGACAGAGCATTAGTGGGGGAGGGGAAGAGAGAGAGGGAGACACAGAATCTGAAGAAGGCTCTAGGCTCTGCTTCGTCAGCACAGACCCCCATGTGGGGCTTGAACTCACTGACTGCGAGATCATGACCTGAGCTGAAGCCACCAGGTGCCCCTGTACTGGTCCTTTTTTAACGACCAGTTACAAGTTTATCAAAGCACTAGAAGCCAAAGGCAGAGATCCCTTAGCAATAGAATGTGTTTTTATTAAGTTATTTCAGAATACTGGAGACTTTGACAAGTTCATGCACAGATAGTGAAGATGGGTTTTCTATTTGCCTCCAGCAGAGAATGGTTAGCTCCTTTCTGCTTTCTGGAAAGTCATGAGCCTTGCAGAGCTGTGCTATAAGGATCATCTTTAGGACACTTTAAAGTTTTACTAGCAGACTGGCTAGAGTTTGCTTTTCTCTGCAGGTTATGAGGGTAGGTGGACAAAGTAGGGGACAGGTGATGTGACAAATGTGAGGTTATTAATTAATCATTATTAATCAGCTAAGTGCCTTAATTACTTAAGTGTCTAGACTAGGTTTTTAGCACTGCAGGTCACAACTCATTGGCAGGTCATAAAATCATTTCAGTTGGTCACCCCAGCATTCAAAAAGTGATGTGTAATAGAAGAGAAGATAGAATGTCATTCACATAACAAGGCTAAGTAATGTTTTTAGAAACTTAAAAAAAGTGATACTTGTGTTATACATTTGTATATAAAGGCATTTAATATCACAACTCAGTATATGTATATATATGTATGCATTTTTTATATATGTATGTGTATAGATGTATGTGTATACACACACACAAATAAATATATTGTGTTAAAAGTGTTTGAAAGCACAAAATGACTAGTATCATGGGTGGGTTACAGAGGAAGTGTTAAGAAGATATAATCTATGTAGTTTTATAGAGGAGAAAGACCAAACATAGAGGTTTATCATTGACTAAACATTTTGGTTTACCAAAATGACAAGTAAATATCTAGTTATCAATGGAGAGTAAAGATTCTGCCATTTAGAAATGTTAGGAAATATAGGGTGTTATGCTTTTTAAACCATTGTAGATGTAGAGCTATCATACTATCATCAATAGATTTAAATATTTGAAATCTAATGAGGTATAGTCAAGACTAAAATGATTTTGGACTTCATTTGATTTTAGCTGCTGATTTACACAACTTTGGGATCTTCTGTATTTTTGGTGTTCTCATGGTAAACTCTTGGGATGTATATGTATGTAAAGGATGGAGAGGCGTCCTTTGAGCCCACTGAGTGCTTATTTCCAGGCTCCAGGCATGTACTCTTGGCTACTTAGTGTACTGAAGAACACCTTAGCTACCCCTGAAGGTTGAGGAGTGTAGTTTCTGCCTCTTCTCAACCTTCCTCCTGTTCCTATGTCTTTAGCATCTGGCACAGGGCTTGGCATGTTTAACATCTGGTAAGTCCTTGTTGAATGAATGCATGACACTTTCAGTAGCTGTTCATTTTTCTTGAGTAAATGTCAAGTCCTTACAATTGCCTAAAAACTCTTGTGACCCCCATTGCCTCTCTGACCTCATCTCCTATTACTTTTGCCCTCATTCACTCCATCCGGCCACCCTGCTTTTTTTTTGTTCCTGGACCCCTTTCTGAAATGCTCTTTCTCAAACATCCAGCCCCTTTACCCCTTTCCAGCCTTGGCTCAGCTACTGTCTTCTCAGGGAGCATCTCTGGCACTGTTTCTCCTGGCTGTACTGGCTGTCCTCCGTTCTGCTCTGCCCTTGCCTTTCTACGTAGCCCTTACCATTTCTGAGCAAACTACTTAATTAACCTGTTGAATAGGTTTACCATTCAACTCTCCACCCTTGTTCTGCTCACTGATATGCCCAAGTGCCTGGAATCGTGTCTGGCACTTGGTGGGTGCTCATACCACCTGCTAGCGCATTGCATGATTGAATGAGTTTGAGTGTGGAGCTTGACATATTTGGGTTTCTTCTTTCCACCGCACATGACATGGTGACTTCTCTGGTCTCCTCCTGGAATTTAGCTTTGCTCCCTCATAGTGCTAGGGCTTTAGTACATGAAAGAGCTGTTTATAGAGAATTAGGTCTATATTTAATGTTAAATATTAATAGGGGCACCTAGGTGGCTCAGTCGGTTGAGTGTCTGACTTCGGCTCAGCTCATGATCTCATGGTTTGTGGGTTCAAGCCCTGTACTGACAGCTCAGAGCCTGGAGCCTGCTTCGGATTCTATGTCTCCCTCTCTTTGTGACCCTCCCCTGCTCACGCTGTCTCTCTCAAAAATAAATGAAACATTAAAAAATATATTAATAGAGGTCAATAAAATATTGAGAACAATTTTTGTCTTTGGTATATGAAAACCAGTCTTGACATTTTATTATAACAGCACAGACTTATTTATGTTTGTCCTGTTTTCCATACTAAATTTTTGAATTTCAGACAACAGTTTGGGTCCTTTTTATTTTTTGTTGGAGTGTGGTAGAAAAGTTGGGACATAATGTGTCTCCAAAAATATTGCTGCCTCACCAGCCTGGGACTGAGTCTGTTGTGGCTCCTGAGAAGTCCTGGCTGTGCCCTCCCACTGTGCCAGTCTTTGGGGGTCAGGACTGTCATCTGCCAATGTGGTTCCACAGTATTCACATTTGTTTCTGCCTGTGGAGTGGTCACAGGAAGTGACCAAAAGGGTCTGAAAGAAGTGTGCTTATTGGTAAATGACTTGTTGCTGTATCCAAACAGAATCATAAAGTCTGAGTTTGAAGATAATATTACAACAAAAATACACCCTAGTTTTCAAAGGAATTCCCAAGAACTAAGCATATTCATGTTTTGATACCTCAATTGTGCTTTATTTCTTATTATAACCATTTACTTTGATTTCTCTGGATCTGCTAGTAGGATGAAATAAGGCTCAATTCCTAGCTTTGCCTCTTGATAGTGGTATGACCCTGGAAAATCACCTAATTCCTTAGAGTCTGGTTGTTTCATCTGTCAATTGGGCTACTAATAATATCCATACAAGGTTGCTGTGAGACTTAGATGAGATAACATATATAATGGGCCACACGGTGGGAGGTACTGAGCAAAGGTTAAATGAATGTTAGCTTTATTGTTATTGTTACTATTACTACCTAGAAATGAATGACCAAGATGCCTGAGTATCTTTATCTGTTTAGTTTTTTCTTCTTATAGCCAATTAAGTATCCGAACAGGCAGTCAAAAAGGGCAGAAGAACAGGGCTCTTAGGCCAGAACTCAGAATCCTGGGTATGCAGAGCTGTTTCTTGAAGCAGGCCTGCCTTGCTGTCAGGCATGTCAACATGTCAGGCATGTTGAAGCCCCAGGGCCCAATGCTGTGTGGTAGGATATGCGGGTCATTTGGACATTTATCTTTATAATGTCAGTGGCAGCTGTTCTTTCTTGTGAGGTAGGCTCTGTGATAAGCAGATGCCAGTGGCGTGGTGGGGGAAGCAAGAGGCCCAGGTCTTTGCCCCCCCAGACTTGACCAACCTGTGTGACTTGGTCAACACTCTTTACCTCCTGTGCGTCTTGGTTCCTTTCTCACTTGCACAAAGGGATAGGGCTTGAACTCATCAAGTGTGAGATCTTGTAAGATGTGAAAGATGAGAGTTTGCTTCAAGTCTTCCTTTGAGGCTGCTATTCTGGGGAATGCCAGGTATGAGATACAGGTATGGTTGGGGGTTGGGAGAGGGTACAAAGAAGGAAGTAGATTGTATTAAACACTCAGAGCATGTGAGACTTGTTTTTTATTTTTTAAATTTTTAAAAAATGTTTTTTATTTATTTTTAAGAGACAGAGAGAGATAGCGTGAGCAGGGTAGGGTCAGAGAGAGAGGGAGACACAGAATTCAAAGCAGGCTCCAGGCTCTGAGCTGTCAGTACAGAGCCCCACGTGGGGCTCGAACCCACAAACTGTGAGATCATGACCTGAGCTGAAGCGGATGCTCCACCGACTGAGCCACCCAGGTGCCCAGAGACTTGTTTTTAAGAGTTGTTATTGTCATGGAGGAATCCTGAGTAAACATGAGGAAGGGTGTGTGCAGACAGCCCAGGAACACTGAAAACTGAGTGAGAAGGACTGTGGAGGGTGAGCTAAACCAGGGAGACTTTTGGGTAGAGGTACTTCTGTTACGAGTCATATGTATTAGCATCCAGTTTTCTCTGATCAGAAGCAATGCTGCTCTATCATTTGACTAGATTAATATTTATGACCAATTACTAAGGCCCCTACAGTCTCTCTAACACTGTGCAGTGACCTGCAAGGTAGACAACCTCATCTTCATTTGTTAGCTGTTGTGTGTCGGAGATGACGTGATTGGCCCTGGGTCATGCAAGCAGTAAGTGGCGGATCTGGGTTTGAACTCAGGGCAGCTGTGCCTGTGGCTCTTGCACTCTGCCAGTCCATGAGCTCATGGAGTTTCTGCAACAGTGACTCAAGTGTTTGATTCCTGTTTTGGCTTGTCACAGGTATGGTGACATCTCCATTTGGATGTGTGCTAGTAAGCTTTAAATGGTGTGCTGCGACCCTGAGAGCTTCCAGGATGCTTGAGAAACGAGACAGCACTTCACTGCTTAAGAAGCAAAGGAGGAGGAGCTTGATGTCTCCCAACCATTGTCAAGTTTTTCATTACTTTAAAGTATTTTGTGATCTTTTGTGGAGGTGTCGGCCTTCGTCTTTTTCCCCTTGATTGGGAAGCACTTAGGAAACTTCATTGCTGGATTTGAATGTCACTTAAAAGATATCATCCGCTTTGTTGTTGTTTCTTTAAGGGGCTCATGCTAGCATTGTTAAAAACTTTTTTTCACCATTTGTGCTCTGGAACATTTAGTTCTGCCTTTATGGATCCTGAACAATCCCATCTTTAGATTTTCCGAGCGTATACGCATGCGTGCCTACTAGTGTGTGCGTCCCCTCACCAGGTAGGAGCCTGGGACGCCATGTTGGCTTTGATGCAGTCTTGCTGTGTAGGGCTGCCTGAGGGTGGCTTTGTCCTAGTTTCCTTGTAGATCATTCAGGCCTTTATAAGGCTAAGCAGAGGGAGCTTCAGAGCTTTGCTGCCTGAAGAGCTCAAGCCAAAACAGCAGGGAAGATAGGAAAACCTGCCTGTTTAGCCATAGGCAGGTGGACTGTTTTTGCTTTGATTGAAAGATTTTCCTTGGTTGAAGGGCGAGGCGGGGCAGGAAGAGCCTGTGAAGGTCCATTGGCTGTTCCGCTGCTCCCTAAGTGCAACCCTGGAAGCTGTCCCGTCCTTCATTGGCTGGGAGGAGGCGTGGGTGTGGGAGCCAGCCTGCACTGCCCTACTCCAGTAGACGCCCCCCCAAGGGCCTTTGGGGGTCAGGACTTGGAGGAGGCCAGCAACTTCAAGCTATACTCCAGGAAAGGTCCCTGTGTAAGCTCGTCTGTGCTCCAAAAGAGATGTCTTTTGAGTGTGGCTAACACTGTACTTTATTTCTTCCTGGCAAGCAAAATGGGACTGGTCTTTGTTGCATCTGCTTTGAAGAGGTCCTTCGTTTCTATTTTGGGAACAGAAATCTCTGTTAGAAGTAAGCCAGACAGCCAACAGAGGACGGCTGAATTTGGGATCCCTCTCCTTAGTCTGGGTCCCGGCTGGCTTCGTTGTCTGCTGGGAGTTGCCCAAAGCCACCCTCTTCAAGTGCATTCCTTGATTTTGAAAGGCACGGATGAAATGGTTGGTGATACTTTGTCAAGATGCAACTTGTCAAACTCTTAGACCTGGCCCTGAGGCTGGAGCCCGTATTCATTTGCTTTGCATCTCACCCAGGGCTCTGCCGGGAGGCTGCAGCAAGTGCTCCCTGCCAGCCTGACCCTTCCCCAGGGCAGAGCCAGCTAGTGAGAGAGCACAACCTTGTGCTTGGTATGGGCTGCAAAAACATACCTCTGGCCCACTGCTTCTTGGCATCAATTTACTCTGAAATAATTCAGCCCCCCAGAGAAAGACACCAAAACCACACTGTACAACATTTATGGATTGAATAAATGCACACATGCTGTTTATGCCCTCAAGACATACCTAATAAAAAAATTTTTACGCTTCTGTGGTAGAAGTGTAGGTCCATCCTTAACGAATTCCTCAGCATTTCTGAAAAATGATGCAGAGCAAGCATAGTTTTGGGAAGGAGATCTCTGTGTTCTATTTTCCTTGATCTGTTTTCTGTAACACCAAAGTACATTATTACTACTTGGTGTTCTTTCCTCTCCCAACTTATAATTTACACAAAATGGCGCTCTTGTCTCCAGGCATCACTGTGTTTTAAATGGCTCCAGTTCCCAGCTGGAACTGGTCATGTTTTAGAGAAAGAAAGCATTCAACTAGATTACTCTCTTAACTTTTGTCTGCAACAAATGTCTTCCTTTATCTTAAAGGGAGTAAGAGTGCTGTGAAGGTTAAGAAGAAATGTGCCTCTCTTCCCTTACAATTTTTCAGTCTACTGCCACTCCTGTGGCAGTGCCTTGGGGCAAAGGAGGTGACCTCCTTGCTTCGTGTTACTTTCCAGCAATATCTGCAACTCTGCCCCTTCTTGCCTCTCAGTAGCTCGTGGTTCCTAAACTATGCCCACTGAACCTACAGCACTGGGTAAACTGCTGGAAACGTGTCCGGAACACGGCATTCAGAAGATGGTTTGAGGCTAGTGAGATCATCCTCACCACAGGACCGTACTTTATTACTTTGGAAAGCCATGTGTGGACTCCTCAAATACTTTGAGCAGCAGGGTATGGTACATGTGTGAAGAACTCTGCCAGCATCTTCTCTGAGGGCCTATGCTCATTAATTCTTTTCTAGGGCCTCTCTCTTGGGTGAACCATTCTTCTGACGGCTTCATTTCTTCTGTTTGGGCATAATATTAACACCCACTCTTCTTTCTTTGAAGCACTTGGAGTTCGTGTTGAGCTGTGTTTGTGAAATTATGGAAAAGGCATGCATGTCTTAGAACTGAAGGTGGAGGGACCTGGGTGGGGACTATAAAAACTGAGTGTGTTTCTTTCTTTGCATGGGGGGGGGGTCAGCTCAGTGACCCCTTCATTTCCCTGTTGTGGGTCATTTGTTATTTTCACAAATAAGAGTTGGTCCCAAGAGAGTAAAATCATGCTGAGAAGAAGAGGCGAATTTATTGAAATTTTCTGCCTGCTATGTCATGGAACTGGTGTTTTTCAGTTTTCTTGGCTTGAGTGAGAGAAGTCGGCTGCCTGAGAGGCTCAGCACCAGGGAGTAAACCTTAGAGATAACGTTAAGGTTTACTGGGTGATTTATGAGGGAGTGAGAATATATAATACAGTCATGCACATAGATTTCAGGAGAGTATGCTGGTTTCTGTAGTGAACAAGTAATTTTACTGATTTGAATGTTTTAAAATCTCTCTTTCAAAATTTAAAACAAAGCTTTAGTCACAATCTCTTCAGGATAGCAGAAACTGAATATACTTATATATTCAACTTTTATTTTAAGCAGGGCTTAAGGGGTACTTGGGTGGCTCAGTTAAATGTCCAACTCTTGGTTTCAGCTTAGGTCATGATCTCACAGTTCGTGAGTTCCAGCCCTGTATCAGCTCTGCTCCTGCACTGACAGAGTAGAGCCTGGTTGGGACTCTCTGTCTCCCTCTCTGTGCCCCTCTCCTGCTCACGTACTTGCTCTCAAAAGCAAAACCAAAAACAAAACACTAAAAAAATAAATTGAGTTTAAGTAAAATCTTTCTTAAAAGAATTAAAAAGCATCAGTTTAAAAATAAAAAAAAATCTTGGGATGTCTGGGTGGCTTAGTTGGTTAAGCGTCTGACTTTGGCTCAGGTCATGATCTCAAGGTTTACCGGTATGAGCCCTGCATCAGGTTCTGTGCTGACAGCTCAGAGCCTGGAGCCTGCTTCAGATTCTGTATCTTCCTCTCTCTCTCTCTCTCTCTCTCTCTCTCTCTCTCTCTCTCTGCCCCTCCTTCACTCACGCTCTATCTCTCAAAAATAATTAAAAAAATTAAAAAATAAAATCTTAAAGCCCTTTTGATATAGGTTGTCAGGAGATTGGATTAGCATTTTGTTTCAGAATTAGAGTTGGGTTATTTGACCTATAAAGGTTTTTCCATTTTGTTTGGGAATGAATGATTGATATGAATGGAAAACTAAGAATGAGTCACAAATTCTTACTTTGGAAAATTTCTTAGAGGTTTATTGTCATGGTTGTTGTTTTTAACCTTTAGCTGTTAGATAACTAAATGCCAAAAAAGTAGCAAGGATATTTGGCAAAAGTAGCGACTACTGAAAAACTTTTGTAAGTACTGACTCAGGTTCACAGGTACAGTGAATTAGCTGGTACTGGAGAAATTGTGGATTCATCATTTGGGGATGGAGCATGAGGCTGTGTCTTTTACATATTTTGAAATTAATTTAGGGGCACCTGGGTGGCTCAGTTGGTTAAGCGCCTGACTTTGGCTCAGGTCATGATCTTGTGGTTTGTGGGTTTAAGCCCCGTGTTGGGCTCTGTGCTGACAGCTCAGAGCCTGGAGCCTGCTTCAGATTCTGTCTCCCTCTCTCTCTGCCCCTCCCTGCCCCATGCGTGCTCTCTCTCTTTCTCAAAAATAAATAAAAACATAAAAAATTAATTTAGAGGCTCTGAGCTCTGCTTTGAAGGATTGCATAAATTCCATTTGGCTTCATTGCAGTAAACTAGAGATTGACAAATCATAACTCTTTTAATTTGGCATATTAAAAAAATGTTAAGGGCCTCCCATGTGCCACATACTCTGTAGAGTCTGATGCCAGGATCATGGTGATGTGGCTCTTACCCACTAAGAGCTCATTGTCAAGTAGGAGAAATGAATTTTCACTTGTCGCTGGATGAGGCAGGTAGGAAGGGTTGTTCTATTGTGCCGGTCATGGATGCATGTAATATATATGTATTTATTTTATACGTCCCTATACTTAATTACTAAGTTAAATTCATTTTCTATTGCATAACAAATTGCCATAAACTTAATAGTTTAAGCCAGCACCTATAAATTATCTCATCGTTTCCATGGGTCGGGAGTTTGGGCACGGCTTACCTGGTTCTTTGCGCTGGATCTGAGAAGTCTGCAATCAAGGTGTGGGCCTTGAGGTGTGAGTGGGAAGAATCCACTTCTAAGATCATTTAAATTGTTGGCAGAATTCATTTCCTTGTAGCTATCAGACTAATGTTCCTCTTACCTTGCTGGCTGTTGCGGAGGTCTCTCAGCTCTGGGAGGCCTCTGCAGTTCCTTGCCATGAGGCCTCTTCACGGGCCCTGTCACGAAATAGCAGCTTCTTCAGAGCTAGAAACGGAGCCTGTCACTCTCTAGTCTGCTGAGATGGAGTCTTACATAGCATTGCCTGATCAAGGGAATGACATATCATTATTGGTTCTGCCTGGACTCAAGAGTAATTTTGCCCACCAAGGTATATTTCTGGTTATTCCACCGACTTCTTTTCCCAGGAAACTGAAGATAACAGTCCCAGTTGAGGAATAAAAACTATTTGGGAAACCAGAAGTGGATTGTTCTCTTCTCTTAGCAGTTAAAAACAGGAGGAGAAAGAATGTCTGTGGGTTCACAGTATTGATAGTAAGGACTTCCATAAAAACAGTGATGCGTTTGGCTCATGTGTTCAGGGTGGACCTCCATAGGAATCTCTCAGGATTCTCTGGCTAGACATAATCATTTTTTATCCGGATGTCTTAGCATTGGCTGATCACTCAGAAGTGACATATGGCAGGAACACACCTTGAGGGACAAGTCTCCTGGAGGGTACACTATAGCACACAAACTAGACAGATGGTAGCTTATTCAACCTTGGACAGGAGTGTAATCCTACACATTGGCAGGCTGGGTGGCGAGAGATGCTTGTGGTATCTGAGGCAGAATTGACTGAGTTTACCCGAAACTGCTTTGTAAGGCACAAGGCAGTCACCTGACATGACCTGGAATGTGTGATGCACACGGAGTGTACTCGTCGAGTTGGGATGAGGATGATCGTGGTGGATTGTGTGAACTGGAACCGGACAAAGTCTGGAGCTCCAGACCAGAGGATGTTCTAGCAGCGGGGTGAAGGGCGGGCGGAAAGAGTCTTTCGGACAGAACCATGGATGTTCACCCTAGGGTCTTCACTAGGTAGGGGTCAGTGTTGTTCCCACAAAATTAAACATGTTTCATGGGAGGTAAAAGGTGCCACTGGGCCGGCCTCTCTTTACAGTTAAGGATTGCGTGGATCCACGTGCTTACAAGATAATTTGGACTGTTAAGAAAGAAAGTGGGCTTTACACAGCCATACTTAGTGTGTCTATGATTAGAACCCCCCACCCCCGCCCTGATCCAGGAAGGATGTTGTTCATTATTCTTTCCTTGGCCCTTATTGAAGAAAAGGTCTGTGTGTTTGGAGAATGAATCCTGTCTCTTGTTTGGAAGATAAGAACAGGGTGCCCCTTGTGGGTGCTAGAGAGCTGATAGGGGGATTTCGTCCCAACTCAGTCATGTCCCTTTCCTGAGATTTTTTTGCTGTACGTCTCTCTTCCTTTATTATTCGATGCTTATCTTTGTGTTCTTAATTTTACTCATTTTAATAATTGTGGGTCAACTATTTTTGGAACTTGGGGAAAGGGATGGGCTGTAAAGAGAAACCAAGGGATGGACACTGAAATTCTTTATTTTTCCTTTTAGCGGTTCAAGCTCTGTATCTGTAACGTCACACTGTTGTCTCCTGACTGGACCATTTTTAAGAACTCACATCGTTTTCATACAGCTTAAAAGGTGAGTAGAACTTAAGACTCTTCTCTATGATGTTGGTGAAGCAAAGCTTGTCACAGCACTAACTGTTCCGAGATGGTGTCCCTCTCAAGAAAGTCATGCAATTTCTAGGCACAAAAACTTCTTACTAATTTAGTTTTTTCTGGTAGGAGGAAAGTGGCATGATATCAGATGGAATGTGACTTTTTTTTTGTTGGTAATTCACTTTGGACTGTGACTGTATATAAAATATGTATTTCTAGATTTACTGAAAAAAATAATCTTACTGTTTAACTTGTATTTGTTGCTGAGCCTGAGCATTTAAAGCCCAGATACTTAAAAACATTTAACATCAGTGGGAAATGGAATTCTTTATTTCTCATTCTAAATTCTTTGTTTTGTTTGATTTCCTACTGCATAAAATGAGGATTAACAGTGGGATTGCTATGAGAAATAAGTGAGCCATCATACTTAGTACAACATCTGGCATATAGCACACACTAAATTAATGCTAGTTCCTTGCTCTTTCTCAGCCATTGTGACATCAGGTGGGTAGGTTTTTCTTTTCCTGTACTGATAGTGTGTATCGTTTATCCTGTGAAGTAGGGGTTGAACTAAGTCGCTGCATTTGGTTTTACATTCGTGTGCCTGTGTGTTTCTACTTTGGGGAGTGGGTATAAGTGACTGAGCATTGGGTTATCTGGAAGTAGACACGTAGGTGACACCTATGTATTTCGGTCATCTCGGGACATCTTCATACCCAAAGATCAACTCAGAGGCTGCCCTTGTTGGGGGACAGTCAGTGAAGGTGCCGGGCGGGTGCCAGGAGCATCCTGCCCTGCCTCAGCTTGCCTGCCCCGAGCTTTTCACTTTAGGTTTTACCTCTTCAGCTCTCGGCGCTTTTCTTTTGTCAGCTCTTCATTGATTTTAGTGATTCTTGTTCTGCCTAATTGCCAGGCTGTAGGGAACATTAAATGAAGAAATACATGAAAGTCTTCAGGAAAGTAAAATTCTGTAAAATATAAGATGTAACTTTTTCCTAAATTGTAATGTGCCAGGTATGACTCATTGTTGATTTCAAGTTTCTTACTAGAATGTAAGCTTTATGAGGGCAAGAGTCTCCCTCCTCCCTCCTCCCTCCCACTTATTTTTTTTCCAGGGTCTAAAGCAGTGCCTGATACAAAGGAGTTCAGTAAAACTTCCATTAAATGAAATGCATTGGTAAAGACAGCCCCGCCCCCACACTGGAGCATATCTAAGCATTTTATTTATGATTGAATTTGGAAGTAGCTGGGGCGGTCAGAGTGATTTAATGTGCTCCCTCACTGAGGCACACAGACTCTTGAATTTCAATGAACTTCTCATAGTTTGGAACCTTCCTAAAACTGTAGGTGCTATGAAGCCTGTGGTTGTAACAAACCACACTCTTTCTGAGTCCATGTTGGGTGCGGTTCCTTTCTGTTGTTGAGTTGGTGCAGTTTGTATGTCTTTCTTTCCTCAGTGGATTTTGCTATTAAATATCTGAAATATATTTTACTTTCAGGTATTTTATTCAGATATGAAAATACCCATTTGATGGGCTCTCCCAGGATAGGTGGTGAGCTTTCTTAGGGAGCATTCAGCCTCAAAGATGGTCAGTGACTGACGAAATATTTCTTATTCCTGTGATTCTTTATTGCCTCACAGGGCAGCGTTTTGAGAATCCCTTACCTTTTCTTACTTGGTGAGTGTTGATGAGTTGGGCTATTTTTCTTCCATAATTTGGCATACCCACCTCCAGCCCAAGGTGGGAGGCAGCAGCTCAGCTCTACCCGGGCCGAAGAGAGTGAGGGCATCGTTAGTTTCTCTCCCATCATCTCAGATACAGTTCTCTTTAATTTTACCCACCAAAAACCAAAACTATCTCCACTTAGAATTTTACTGGATAACCAAAGCTACCACTGGATTATGCTCTTAAGAACTGTGCAGATTGATTTACAAAATTTTGACAAATGTAGGAATATACTTGCAAATTACATAAAAACCTGATCTCCCCCCTTTGGGGTTACCTCATTCTGTCAGCTATTTTAAGCAACCTTCAAAACTGGTAATGGAAAACGTTTTCTTGACTGCATTACTCTATATGGATTTTAAGTGACATACAAAGCTTCCTTGCTCCTAACATTAGAATGAAGAACAGATCCCTGTCTGCAGAATTGCACGTTGCTTTGTGCATCTCGGGTCATTTTCAAGCACATACTTGGATTCTGAGGTGTTGCAAGAACTTTCACACCTCTAAAATAGGTTCTTACAGCTGACTGTCCTGGAATTTATATTTGCTCTGTTACTTGTAAAGTTCTGTCTCTCCAAGCTCACAGCTGGACTGTGAGACATTCCTAAGTGCTGATAAGATGGACAGGTGGCATCACCACTCTGTTCCAACTACTTGGCTGGATTTTTGCAGTAACTACAGAATGTGCACGTCTTACTGTACATGGGTTTTTTGGGACTTGGTTCTAAAATGGAGTCGGGTCCCCATGCTTAGGTTTATTAAATGTATTTCAAAATTTTGACCCCCCTCGATAAATGTGAAGACAGATGCTTCTTTGGTGTATCACGTTTATAGAGTGTAGTTGGAAACAAGGCCTTTGGCTCACATTCTGTCCTTGCCACTTTCATTCACGTTTTTACTCTGACAAGTCCTAATAAGTAAGCTTCTCTGAGTCTGAGCTTTTCTCATCTTTAAATGGAATAATATTTATTTTGTGGAATGATTGTGAAGATGCCTCATTGGGCACCTATTGAACAGTAGGAGTAAATTAAAATGTCAGTTATTTGCCATCCAAACCCTAGCCCTTACTCAAGCACCATGTGCTGGCAGGATCAGAGGAGGAGAGGGCTCAGAGGCCTGGGCCTCCCCGTCTGGTCTCTGGGTGAAGGTTTGCTGAGGAATTTCCTAGGCATCTTCTTGCTGGAGCCGGGTATGGTGGAATGCTGTGCTGGTGACCTGACTGAGCACAGCGCCTCTGGGATATAGGTGAAGAAATCCTTAATTCCAGCTTTCTGCTGGTCTCCTGTCCTTGTCACGAGAGAATGAAATGTCAGACTTAGATCTGGTTGGCTGTCAACCCAGATGAGAAAGGTTCAGATGGGGAAAATCCCACCTCCTTTTTGGTTTCCTTTAAGGTCCTTAAAGGACCTCAAATAGCTGGTGAGGAATCGGGAGTTATGTGACGTCTGCCTGCATAAGGTCCCAGTGGGTAGAGGCTCCAGCATGGAACAGTTACCTCAGATACCAGCCTGGCATCCCTGGCCTGAACTTCGTAGCTTTGTGTTAAATTTAAACTTTTAAAATAACTCAAATAGGATCAGTAGTGCTGAGAGAAGCAACACCTTTGAGTGTAGGTCCCTGCTTTCTACACTGGTAAATAAAGCAATGCCTATTTTCTCCAGATGTTTCCTTGGCATGTACAATAAAATAGATTAACCCGTGAAAATGTGATCAAACAAAAACAACTGAAGCTGTGGTGTAAATGGCCATATTGTGCTGGAGGTTCCCTAACTTGAAGGAAAATTTAAACTCTGCTTTACAATTAGGTTAGACTCAGTCAAAGGCTGCACTGAAACTTCCTGTCTGTGTGAGAGGCCAGGCAGTGGTGGGTTGTTGCCTCTCTGGCCTTCCAGTCTGTCATTAGAGAAGTGACACCAAAGTTCCCAGTGGGAGGGGTCCCGGGAGAGATCCCAGGCTCACTGGTTCTGGGTTGCCCCTGGGCTTCTGAAAGAGTTTCTGGGTTCTGGGTTCTTATTCAGGCCCTCTTGCTTCCCACTTTCTTTCTCGTCTCTCCCCTCTGTATCAGGGGCCTCAGATCTGAAGTCCATCTCACTGCTTTCCCCTCATTCTTTAGATTTAAAGTTAAGAGTGACAGAAGAAAAATAGAAACTCAGCAAGGGCATCAGGGATGCTTTGTGCCATGTTTGAATTAGGAAAAACCAGCAATGTCAGGAGGAAGTCCGGCAAGCAGGAGCACCATGTTTAGAGACAGGGAGGAGAAACTCATTCCCTCTGTCATTTCTGTCTGTGGTCTGGGAACATGGGAGAATTTTCTTTGCCTATTTGTTGGATTCTGTCCTTCTATTACTGGACTATATTGTTTTCTTGAACTAGACTCATTCAGGGCTGTATCAGAAAAATACCTTTTCATTTTGCTTTAAAATCAGAAGGAGTGTGCTAGCAGCTTCATCAACCCATGCCTAGCACAGTAGTGTCAAACTGCTAAAAAGCCAGCAAATTTTCCACCTAAAATTTTTGTGGGGGAGGTAAGAGTAGGGGGCATGGGGAGGAGTATAAAAATAAACCTTTCAGAGATTCTGGGTTGCTTGGTGGCATGTGTATTTTTCCATGGTGAGGGAGGTTAGAAATAGCATTGCTTTTTATGGGAGTCTCAGCAGTAGCTCAGAAGTTTGGCTTTGTGGGCTCGGTCTCTCTGTGTGGGTGAGGCAGCTTCTGCAGCCTGTAGGGTGGGGGGCCATGCCTGGCAGCACGCTCTGGCACTGTCACTGTCACTGTCTGTCTTCCTGCCTCCCCAACCCCTGCTTGGTGTCACCCGGATGAACAGCACTCAAGTGTAAAATGTGCTTACCAAGGTCAGGTTCTGGTAATGACTTGCCTGAGGCAATTGATGCCAATTGTAACAGACTGAGTCTCAGCGGTCCCCACAAAGTCACATTGGTACCTGTGTGAGGGCAGTCACAGGGAGCAGGTATCATAATCTGGGAAGGAGTCATCCTTCAGGACTGCTGTGTGTCAGACTGGCTGAACCTCTTGAGCTTATGGGAGATGACCTCCCCTTAGAGTCTTGATTTCAGCGGGGTGGATGGGCCACCCCATCAAAAGGAGTCCTTATGAATTTTTGAAATTTGTTAGTTACATAATTCTCACAAATGGAGGTAGGTTGCCAAATGTTTCTCAGATTCAGCATAGAAAGGAAATGGAAGGAAGCAGCCACTGGGACAGAGGTTTTTAACCTCCAGGGGACCCAGGACATATGTGAATTCCTTGAAATTGTGCCTGTTCCTGCAGAGAAAGCCAAGGCTTTGATGGGATTCTCAGTAAGATTTTGACCTCCAAAAAGGTTAAGAGCATTTGCAGTAGAGCATGAGATGTGAAGTTCATTTAACTTGGAAAAATCATTTTGGAAATGTAATGAGTGTGGGCAGAGGGAGATGTCGACAGGATTGAAGAGGACAGGCAGAGGGAGGAGTGGGATCCGGTTATAAATTGTATAACCTAACAAAAACAGGGGCTCCTGGAGGTTTCCACTGGGGTGTTGTTTTGTAGGCTTTCTTCTTGAACTTCACGTGGTCTTTTTTTGTGTGTTGGAGAGGATTCCTGCTTGAAGGCTGCTTGGTTAACTTTGCCAGTTCAGCGAAGAGAGGTGCCTGCTGCTCACAGGATGTCTGGGGTCTGTGATATTTAATGGTTTCCCCTCTTCTCCTGGGATCTACTTTGTATGGTTCTTGACATTTTCCTGCCCCTGGAGGTTATGATAGGGACACACTTGTCTGGAGATGGTGGAGGAAATGTCAGGCAACGAGAGTGTCCATCTTGGCTTCCACAGCTCCCTGTGGGTGTTGGGGATGCTTCAGAACCTGGAGTCTGAGTGGGCCAGTCATATTTGGGGGCCAAGATTGTTGAATGAGGGTACAGAAAACTTACAGATACAAAGTATGACAGGTGCTAAATGCTCATGTAGGAGAGAGTGCCTAGGACAGGTCAGCAGTGGTACTTACGCTGCATGTTCACTGAGGAATAGAAGTTGTTCTGCTGAGTCACAGAGCTACAGAAGCTGGGGGACCATGGTGTTGTTGAGCTTGTGAGCTACAACGGTCACTTCTCTGTCTCCCACAGCAGTGCTTTGGAAATGGGGCACTTGAGCAGGGAGTGCTCATCCTAAACACTCTCCAACCTGAATCTGCATTAACTTTTTAGAAGTTTCTAAGTTGCTACCTGCTATGTAGGTTCTGTTCTGTTCTAAAATTTTTTCTGTGCTGTTATATTACATGAATATAATGCTTTAGGTTGAGCTGCATTTACCTAGTACAGAGACTGGACAGGGAGTTCTGCTTCCTCCAGTGGTTAGTCGGGCAACTGCCACATGTCCTGTCACGTCACTCATCACCCTGCACCCTCAGTGATCTCACAGAAATAAGAAAATGCCATCATTGGAGAAAGAGTTGTTTCATGGGTCCAGGAGGGTTTGTGAAGTGTTTTTTACTGCTTTGCAAGATATAATGGTGCTTTTGAGTTATTATTAAAAGAAACTATTACTATTTAGGTTTGTGATATTTAGGTTAGTTACCTGTTTTTTGATCTTGAATTAGTTCCCAAATCTACTCCTCCACATTGTAGCATGTGTCAGCATTTTCTTCCCCTTTTAAGGCTGTTAATATTACATTGTATGGAGATATCACATTTTGTTTATTCATTTGTCCATTGTTGGACACTTGGCTTGCTTCTACCTTTTGACTATTATGAATAATGCTGCTATGAACATGGATGACCCTATGTCTCTTTGAATCCATGCTTTTAGTTCTTATGGGTATCTTCATTTAAAAAAAAGGTAAAACTCCCAAAACTTATTTTTTAAAGCCCACTCTCAAGCAGATACTATTAGGAATTCAAAAGAAAGGCATATTGAAATGTGGAAGTAATCTACTTGAAACTACAAGATTTATAATTATAAATGAATTAAAGGGAAATAAAAGAGTAAAGTTGAGAACTCTACTTTATTGTAGAGGTAATAAATATAATCAGAGGCCATTAAGCCTCTAATACATGTTTCTGAGTGAGGCATTATTCATTTTTTTAAATGTTTGTTTATTTTTGAGAGACAGAGACAGAGTGTAAGCAGGGGAGGGGCAGAGAGAAACGGAGACACAAAATCTGAAGCAGCTTCCAGACTCTGAGCTGTCAGCACAGAGCCAAAGTTGGGGCTCAAACTTACAAACCTTGAGATCATTACTTGAGCCAAAGTTGGACCCTCAACCAACTGAGCCACCTAGGTGCCCCGAGGCATTATTCTTTAGACAGAACTCCAGATAGAGCCAGATACCAACTTCCAGGAACAACCCACTTAGCCTACAAGTAATTCTTGTTTTCTCAGGGCTGCTAATAGGGACACTGTCAGGAAATGTGAAGAAATAGAGAAATGGGAAAGTTTCTGGTCTGATTCTTGTATTTCCTGAATATTGGGAAAATAATAAATTGTGACTGTTTAAGGATAATAATACATAAGTTTGTAATAAGAATTCCTCATAAGTTTTTACGAGAGCAACTTCTAGCAATCATGTAATTGGAAGGGTTTTGTGTTGAGTTTACAGTACCAGTTCATTGCAGTGCCTTTTGTGTGGTATGGCAGCTCGTGAGGGTAGACTCAACCTTAGGAGCCTACCTACTTACTATGCCTCCATTTTCTGTAGTGTGTGAAATGCCCCCATTGAATTGAGAAATAAAACTAATATGTGAAAGGATAGAGAAGCTCATCTTAATCTGGGCAGACTTTGGTTTTCAAAAGTACATGAAGATGTTTATAAGTCACCAAGAAAAGAAGTTGTTGGAAGAAGAACAGTGGGAAAATAAGGATCACAAACAGCTGTTTGGATAAACTTTATCTTTAACACACATTTACAGAGCTGGGCACTCTGAAGAGGACTTGGACACAAAGATGAATGGGAAGCAGCTCCTGCCTTACAGAGGAATGCATGATATGATGGAGGAGACCCACAATATGTCCTTAGTCCTGGTCCATGGTGACATGTGCTCAGCATGGTGTGCCAAGGGGACCCCAGGCAGAGATATATGTGTATGTCTGTCTAGGAAGGTTTGTTGGTTTACTCAAGAGGTGGTGACATTTAAAGTGAGTCTTAAATCATGGACTTTTGTTTTCCAGGTGGACAGATGTAAGAAGAGGGCATTCTGGGCACTGGGAAAGTCTCACACAAATATGTGGGTGTGGGAAAACTAACAGTGTATTAGGAGAATAGAAATGGGTAGGGTTCTTGAGAAGGAAGGCAAGAGATAGAGATAAGGTTGGAAAAGAAAGCTGGGACCAGACCATAAAGCATTTGAGTGCTCTGCATAGATTATCCTGTAGTGTGGGGGACACCATTTTGGGCTTTTCAGGGAAGATGATGACATTAGATACATGTTTAGGGAAGCTGAGTCTGGTGGTCATGGTAGGAGTACATGGAGGGGAGAGACAGAAGCTAAGAAGACCATCCAGAAAGAATAGCATAGTATGGAGGCTCTTCCAGGGAAGTGGTGAGAAGACCTGAGCTGGGTAGTAGTGACAGAGAAGAGGGTCTGAAGCAGAGAGGCTCTCTGTGTGCCCACCCAGCAAATGTGGATTCCAGATAACTTTTGGGCATCATCCTTGGGTAAAAGAGAAGATGATATGAGCAGAGGCAGGCAACTTAGGAGGTGGAGCTCACCCAGGATGATATTTCTTGACTGGCAGGCCTGTAGGACATCAGGGGGAGGTGGTGAGAGGTCAAACAGCAGTCTGAGGTTAGGAGAGGTCATGACGACAAGATGGAGATTTGGGGGTCATCAGCATGATCATCACAAAGGTGTGGAACAACTCATAAGAGAGCAGGACTTCTGAAAAGACCATGTAGGCCACAGATATATAACTTTCTTTGTCTTATACATGATGATCATCAAATCTCTTGTCAGGTTTTTGTCTGTCTCTCGAGTTGTCAGAAAATAATTGTTAATTAAGCTTTAACATTTAATACTGTGTATCCTTTTACTTCCTTAGTACAGCTATAGAGATTTTCCCCTTGGTCTACTGATCATTCAAAGCATTTCTTGTCTAACCTGGATGCCTTGAGGCCTGTTGCAACTCACACTTACTCTTGTGTATATATCGTCTGAAAAAAAACCCCAAACCCTAAATCGTGTATATTTTAGTTAATCTTCAATTTGGGTGATTTTGTTCGGTGAACTCCCGGTTTCAAAATCCCCTAACCTATTATCTTCTTCCTGTAACTACCTAGAAGTACTTGTAAGAGTTTTACCCCTTTTGTCAATCATATCTCAATAAAGCTGGAAAAAAAAAAAGAATTTCACCCCATCTCTGAATGCAATTGGAAAATTTCGTGTTGATATTCTGCTGTTAGAAATTGGGAACACTCAAGAGCTTTGTAATCAAACTTCTTTCACAAATGCATTTTAATGAATATTATGTAACCGAAGGTAAGGATAAGTGGGTTTTGTGTTCTGTATCTCCTGGGTTGGATCTGAAATAGGGATGTGAGAAATGAGCTCTTGCTTTGGAAGGTGGGTGAGGGGGTGGCGACATCTTTTGGATAAATAATCTATTCTTGGCCTGTACATACTCATTTATATTCTTGTCTCGCGCCCTGGCTGTGATGATTTGACTCTGTTGAGTGGGCTTATACATTTTCTCCACCATCTGCTCTCACATTATGGAGGGGGCACCCAAGTTCTTATTACAATTACTATTCTGATTTCATGTGGAACTTAGTATGGGAGAGTGGACAGAGAAACACTTATTATGAGGAGGGACTTAGTCTAAATTAAAATCAGATAATTACATATTTACTCCAGATAAAATGCTAGAAACTAATATAAACTTCCTAAAATTAAGAATAGTTAATAGAAGATCAATTAAAGAAACACTGATGACATTGGTTCAATGCAGAGAAAAATGTTAAAAACTTTATATCAAATGAAGCAAAGAAATTAAAGCAAAATATACCTGTAAAGCTAGTTTTAGTATAATCATCTGAGTTTCTAGAGTTTTTAGAAAGTCTAATATAGACCTAGAAACTATCAGATAAATGACCAGGTACTATTACCATTATCTCCAAAAATGATTACTGTATTCCATGAAGAAGGTGGGTGGGAATAATTTATCAATTTATATTCCTCTCAAATGTTTAACAAAAGATTTAGTTATGTAACAATTTTAATGCGTTCTGTGTTTTTATTAATTGATAAAACACACTATTTTTTTAATCATTCCTTAACTAAATGTAAGTAAAATATAACCCAGAATAAAACAGGCAAATGCTCTATTCTCAATTTCAGATGATTAAAATGAAATGATCCCTTTTTAACCAGCTTCCATCATGTTAGCCCAAATTACACCAATAAAGAGTCACCCCCATATCGGTTTAAAAGACAAAAGCTTATTGAAATGGAAAGATTTACTTTGGACATCTATATTAGAATTGTTTACACTAAAGCTATGTAAACTTTACAGCAAAGTAAAGTTTTAGATAGTACCAGATAAACAACTTTGGCTATTTCATACTAAAATATTAACATCATACAATTTTAATAATTTTAACAAAAAGGATCCATAAAGGAATCCATAAAGTAATCTGCACAATATTGTGACTACAAATGAAAAATGCTTTTGAAACCACTGCTATAAGGTGAATCAAGAGCCATAATAACAGTTCTACCAACTTTGGCAATAGACCATACCTTCTCTACTTTGGCCACACTAACAAAGCAGGTAAGACTTGCTGATACATTAGCCCTACTCAGAAGCATTTAAAACACTACCTATAGGGGCGCCTGGTGGCTCTGTCGGTTGGGTGTCTGACTCTAGGTTTCAGCCCTGGTTGTGGTCTCATGGTTTGTGGGATCGAGCCCTTTGTGGGGCTCTGCACTCACAGTGCAAAGCCTGCTGGGGATTCTCTCTCTCTCCCCCTCTCTCTGCTCCTCCCCTGCATGCACACATGCTTTCTGTGTCTCTGTCTCAAAATAAATAAATTAAAAAAAAATAAAACACTACCTAGAAAAAAATAAGTATGGAACTTTGGCAAAAGAACTAAAATACTGTGGAAACAGCATCATCCAGACCTTTGGGCATTTTGGCAGTTGAGGGCATTTAGAAGCACCAGTTGGACCTCATAAGGAACTTAGGCTCTGTTCTGCTTTGCAGAAATTGAGAATGCTCCACTGCTTGGTATTTCCCACATTACTGCAAGGGTCCAGTACACCTGTTGTTTTGAATATGCTCTGATCTTGTATTGTATTATTCTGTTGAGTTCTAATGGTTTACTTCTTAGAGACTTAAATCACATTATGTTTGTTTTCTCAGTTGTACCTATTACATAGGTGAATAATCTGAGGGAACGACAGATTACAGAAGGCACATAATAGGATTTCTGATTACTTTTATAGTGTCAGAAGGGATTAATAGAGTATTGTAGATTGTAGTACATTGACCGGTTTAAGGATTCATAAATGTGTAGATGTAAGTGTGACTTAATACTATTAGATTGCTAATTGTCTACTCACTTACCTTCAAACCTTCTTGAGTAGTGTCATCTGTCTTTAATGTACAATTGAATGAAAAACATTAACTCCATCTTTTGGGAACTTTATTTTTTAATTTTTTTAATTTTATTTTTTTAAGTTCATTTTTGAGAGAGGGAGGAGGGAGAGAAAGTACATGCATGTGGTGGGGGGCAGTGCAAAGAGAGAGGGAGACAGAGAATCCCACTGTCAGCACAGAGCCTGATATGGGGTTCAAACTCAGGAACTCTGAGATCATGACCTGAGCCGAAATCAAGAGTTGGATGCTTAACCAACTGAGTCACCCAAGTGCTCCTATTTTGTTTTTTCAGGTAGCCTCCATGCCCACTGTGGTGCCTCAACTCATGACTCTGAGATCAAGAGATGGATGCTCTACTGACTGAGCTAGCCAGGGACACTGGGAACTTTAATTTTTAGTGGAGAAAGCATAAATAGGGACTATGGTTAAGAATTTCTAGTTGTCAGAGTGCCTGGGTGGCTCAGTCAGTTGAGCGTCTGACTTCAGCTCAGGTTATGATCTCATGGTTTGTGGGTTCGAGCCCCGCGTCGGGCTCTGTGCTGACAGCTCAGAGCCTGGAGCCTGCTTCAGATTCTGTACCTCCTTCTCTCTCTGACCCTCCCCTGCTTGCACCGTCTCTCTCTGTCTCTCAAAAATAAATAAATAAATGTAAAAAAGTAAAAAAAAAAAAATTGCTAGTTGTCCATTGTAGTACTTTGCAAAGTAAAGATAGAATGGCAAAATCATCTTGGGTCCATCTGTCCCTGTTCTAGAGGGCTCTCCTCCCCTGCAGACCAAGCTGTGTCCAGTCCTGGGCTGTGGGGACTGCCGTAGAGAGAGGGTTATAGAGAGAACAGCTGTATTGCAGACCACCAGATGTAAACTCTTCCTTGTTGCATTTTGGTACTTGAACTTTTAGTTTTGGGGATGAAGAATCATGCTAAAATACAGGCTTTCTCCTACCTAAAGAAGAACCATATTCTTTTAGCCTTTCATATGAACATTGGGGGATCATACGAGAGGTGCAACAGCTTCTGGGGAAATCACTGGAACATTCTGTATTTTTAGTTTGGGACAAGACTGACTCTCAGTCCTGTGTCTATACCTTTCCCATATCCAGTGTGTGGTTTTTATGCATTGGTAAATGTGGTGGGTTCAGGAATGGGGGACCAGGGTGGGGCAGGGCGGTAACCCTGTGGAAGATTCAGTAGTCCTGCGTGTGGCTGGACAGTTTGTTGATGGGAGCATCCATTCCTTCCTCTTTATCATTAGACTGAATGACTTTGTTTCTCCAAGACTCTCAGGAACCTCACTTCCATAATCCTCGAAGAGAAATTACAGCTGCGGATTCCTCTCTGTTCATGGTTCTTCACTGAAAGTTGTTATTATTTTGGGGGCCTTAAATGTTTAGCTTGTAGTTGGTATGATGGTTAATTCTGTGTGTCAACTTGACTGGGTCGGGGGTGGCCAGATTAAACATTTCTGGGTGTGTCTGTGAGGTGTTTCCAGAGGACGTTCGCAGCTGAGTTGGTGGGCCCAGTAGGCTGCCCTCCCCACTGGGGGTCGACACCATCCAGTCTGTCAAAGGCCCACATAGAACAGAAGGCGAAGGAAGGATGAATATGCGCCTTTTGCTTCCTGCCTGCCTTCTTCAGCTGCGACATTGGTCTTTACCTACCCTTTGACTTGGGTTTACACAGTTGGCTTTCTGGTTCTTGGGCTTTTAGGCTCCAGTTAGAATAATGTTCCTGGCTTACGTGCATATACAACTTGCAGATGGCAGGTCCTGGGACTTCTCAGCCTCTCTAATTGTGCGACCTGTTCTTCATAATCGATTTTCTCTCTCTCTCTCTTACTTTCTCTCTCTCATGTGCGTGCACACTTATATTTCTAATTTTAAACCATAGCTGATTTATACCAAACCTTTGCGTCTAAGGTAGGTCTATAAAAAAGTAAGAGGGTACAGCCTATATAAGGACTGTCATTGCCAGCCCCAGGGAGCACATCTGGAGACCTTGCTCTACACCACAGCTTTCTGAGCGAGTTAGCCCACACAGGGGTCAGATCTGGATCCGTTATGACACATACGGATTTTAATTTCCACAGGCTAACTAAACTCTAAGTATTTTCTTAGTTTACAGGTAGTAAACGCCTAACTCAAACTAAAACGGCCTGTCAAGATTGGATGGAGTTTGGGCCTCTGAATCACTGGAAAGTAGCCCCTGAAGAGAGTCTGAGTAGCGGTGTATATACCCACCGCCCTCCCCCCCACTTGTCCCATCAGCCTGGGTTCACTGACGTCTTCACACCTGACTGGCTGAGGCCCAGTCTGTTGCACTCCAGAAAACAAAATGATAAATGACAATAATGAGCAGCAAAGCCTTCTTTGCTGCCTAGAGGGGCATCTGGAAGCAAAATCAGTTGTTAGTTTTTTCATCCATTTTATACATTCACTCATTCAGTAAATAATTACTGACTACTTGTTTATTGAAACCATAAAATATTAGTCCTGTCAAAACCCTTTTCCCAGTTGAACTGTGTAATTGGAGAAGTTGAGACTCAGACAGCTGTAACGATTTGCATGTGGTTACAGAACATGTAAATGGAGCAGCAGGGTTCTGACTCAGTCTCCCAGGCCCTCATGCAGCTTTCACCTCCTCACAGACTCAGTCTGTCTTATTCCCACAGCGAACTCCGCAGACTGGCCTGGTCTGAATTGCAGCTGATTTATTTCAAACCTTGGCAACTAAGATCTTAAGATTCTTAGGAACAGTAGGGTCACATTCAATACAAATGTGATTTATCTTTAAGAATTCCTGAATTAAAAAAATTTTTTTATTGTTTTATTTTTGAGAGAGAGAGAGAGAGAGAGAAAGAGACAGCATGAGCAGGGAGGGTCAGAGAGAGAGGGAGACAGAACCTGAAGACAGGCTCCAGGCTCTGAGCCAGCTGTCAGCGCAGAGCCTGAAGCGGGGCTCGAACCCACAAACCACGAGATCATGACCTGAGCCGAAGCAGGACGCTCTACCGACTGAGCCATCCAGGCACACCAAGAATTCCTGAATTATAACAAAGCAGTTTTTCTGAGGAAAAAAATGTGCCGTCTCATGAACAATGTAGTTTTCTCCTGCATTCTTAAACTTACAATTCTTTCTTCTTTTTTTTAACAACTTTTTTCTAAATAGCTAGAGAACCAGACTATCCACTTTTTTTTTTAGTTTTTATTTATTTACTTTGAGAAAGAGAGAGTGGGGAAGAGTCAGAGAGAGAAAGAGAGAGAGAGGGAAGGAGAGAGAGAACTCCATGCAGGTTCCACACTATCACTGTGGAGCCCGACACAGGCCTTGAACTCATGAATGGTGAGATCATGACCCAAGCCCAAATCACTCAGATGTTTGATTGAGCCACCCAGGTGCGCTTACAATTCTGTTTTTTGAAAATTATGCTTTTTATACTTGAGATGAGAACTGAATCACAAGCAGTGGCAATAACATGGAGAGTTTTCCGTTTACCAGAGGAGTATTGCCTTAAAATCTGTAGGACTAGCTGATTAGGTTACTTTGGCCAATCAGATGGAATTTTGGAAAATGTGAAATAAGATTTTCCCTTCTAGGCTACCAACAAGAAGTGTAGATGTTGGGTATTTCTAGTATAGTCAGTCCTCATGCATTTGTTGTGTGTCATCCAGGGGCTCAGCAGTGACAAGGGAGTACTGTGGGATTCAGAAGTTTCATGTCCTCGAAGAGCTATTTACGATTTGGATGGTTGAGTGGATGGATTTCATGAAAAAGGATGTCTGAAGGCCTGACGTTTTTCCGGGTTCATTGCCTTAGGCAAACAGTAACAACACTGTTGGGTGCATCTTCCTGTTAACGTAGGTTTTCCATAGGTTGGCCTGCTGACAATTATTCCTAGATGTGTTCTGTACGTGTTTGTGACTCTGTGAGACATGCTCTATTGTGCTATTGTGTTGTTTGCCCAGCTAATTCATGTGACTATGTGACTTGAGATGACTATAGGTCAGGGAAACCTGGATTATCAAATCTCTGTAGCATCTAGAAGCATCTCAACCTTCTTCAGTCTTTAGGCAGTGGAATACCCTTCACGATACCAAATGAAATGAAACATCTCCAGTACATTGTGAAAAAGGAGAGAGGCTCTTGGAGTAGGTTTTCTCATGTCCAGTTCTTCAATTTTTGTAATGGAAATGTTGAAAACTTTTAAAAATCATGCCTCCAGGTGAAGAAATTGAAACGTAAGAGAGCCACATGATTGGTTGAATATGGCAAAGCATGGAGGGTGGGACTTCTTGGTTTCCGCTTTGTCCACCTGAGTTAGCAGCACATTGTTTTCTGGTTATTACATGGAGGATTTATTTTACAGTAAGTGAGGCAGCAATAAGCTGCCTTCTACTTTGTGAGAGATCAACAGTCCTGATACAAGTTTTTTTATTTGCTACTCTTTTATCGGTAATTCTGGAGAACAAAGGCCACTGGAGAGAGATCTGGGATCTTTCCAATCCCTGAGATACTTGGACATGGGATGATGACCAAGGCAGTGAGGACTCCAGGAGAGCAATCCTGGGTGTTGGTAAGGATGCTCCTGAAGCAGGTGTGCTTTGTTCCTGGGGCTTGCCTACTCCATCAAAGGAATACTGTGAGACCTCATTGTTGACCTTTTAACTTTTAAGGTAAAGGTAACTATGAAATAAATAAACCTGAAATCACTAGTTTAGGTCTTGACAAAGTTACACATAGTTTGATGACCTTTGAAGCATTGAGCAAGCATGGGTTGGCATTCCTTGTAATTCAATTTTATGTCCCTTCTATGGCCTTTTCTTTTTTGGAAAACTGATCTTTCTGTGGACATATTAATTTAGTGGAGGAGACCTTATTTTTAGGTTGCTGCTGCGAAGCTTTTGCCATATAGACTAACTGTTGCCAATCTCGTGTGTTAGTGTGTGTAGAGAAAGTCAGCAGTACCTAGACTATCGTTGTCTTAAGGCTGCTGTTTCCCCTCTACCATCTCTGAACAGATACCGAAATTATTTAATTAAATTTAGATGCATGAAGAGAACACCTACTTCTGTAGACGTTATGCAAAGGTATGCAAATCCCGCACGGATGAGTTGGCTTGTCTGGACTGGAATGTTGTGTTGTAGCAGCCCTTCACTGCCGTCACCGAAGAGGAAGTAAGGGAAGATAGTGGTCTTCTTGTTCACTTTTGGATTGAATCATAACTTCAAGATACTTTTTAAAAAAAGGTTTGACTGCCTCATTAAGTTAGGAATCTTGGATGAATGTCACCTTCCTTCTTCATTTTTTTCACAGTGCATGTGAATTTTTAGGTGTCAGTATTAACTCATTAGTCATTGTCACCTCTTCTGATCATCCTTTGAAGCTGCTTTTTTTTTTTTAAATGTCTTTATTTTATTTTGAGAGAGAGAGATACAGAGAGTGAGCAGGGAAGGGTCAGAGAGAGAGGGAGACACAGAATCTGAAGCAGCCTCCAGGCTCTGAGCTGTCAGCACAAAGCCTGATGCAGGGCTCGAACCCATGGACTGTGAGATCATGACCTGAGCCGAAGTTGGCCACTTAACCGACTGAACCACTCAGGCACCCCTGAAGCTACTTTTAAAGTTTGCCTTTAAACTTTAAGAAAAAAATATTGTATTCTACCTTGCTTTTAGTTACAGAAAGTCGTATTTTAATGCCACTGTCTCAAGCTAGGCCTCTCTGTAGGGAACTTGCAGGAGTCAGGCTCACAGACTTTTGGGGGCTGGAGGAGTTTTTAAGTACAAATTTAGTGGCAGCTCTTTCTAAATTTATGGTAAATTATTTGTGAGGTTGGAATGACAGATTTGTCCTGGTGGTTCTCCTATTAACCTCTGGCTATTTAAGTTTAATTCTGTAAAGTAAGCTGAGAAATGTACATTGTTAAATGCTAGTTACTGCCCCTGATGAAAGGGCTGATGATGGTCAAGGTGACTGTCACTTTGAGGCTGTAAGACTGGGAGCACATCAGAAGGACTTGACTAGAAATGGCTTAAATAAGAGATAATTATGATAAATGGCCTTTTCTTTAAAAGGCTTAATCATTCAATCTGAATACATAGCAAGAGGTTTTTGTCATCAAAAGGATGAGGTCTGTGGTAGTTCAAAGCTGTTATTAACAAAAGAACAAGTTATAGATTTTTCTTCAGAATTGAAAAGGACCAAAGCTATCATAGATATTCAAAAACCTCAACTACAAGCTAGGAAATAGAAGTTGGAGAGGTTAAATGGTGGAGTGAGAGCCTATGCCCCGTTCAGACCTCATTCTACACGGCAAGGTGTGGATGGAGGGTATTGTAAGCCAAGTTGAAAATGACAATTTTAACGGTTTCCATGAAAATTCTGGCTGCACACTTTTTACATCGAAACTGATGTTAGTGAAACTTGCCTACTTGTTTGAATACTAGCCTGTTGTGTAGACTAGTAAAAAAAGTTTATCTTTTTCATTTGGTCTTCTATGGAATCGCTGAGAGATTGTTAGGAGAGTAAGAAATTGTGAGTATTCTCAATGGATATAAAAGTGAATTCTCTTAGAATTGTTCATCAGAATTTGTTCGTTGGTAATTAGAAAGTGCTCAGCAATAAAGAACACTTTGGGGAATGGCTAGTCAGGTTTTAGGAACATATGTAAAATATTTTGTAGTAGTCAAGCACAATGGAAATTAAGCATTTGATTTGTAGATAAACCCTTCTTGCCCTGGAAGAAGTAAATAAGTTGTGGAGTCTTTGTTTGCAACTGAGGAATTAAAGTAGGACCTTTTCTAAGAGAAGTTTCTTAAGCACAGGTATTAACAGTAGTGAGGTCCCTTGTTGACATCTGGACTTTGTAGACATTCGAGATATTTAATCTACTCTTTTGTTTGGAATGTTCCCTCATACAATGGCTTGCTCTTGTCATACCAACATGAGTAACCTTGTGTCCAACATGTGGAAAGCTGTGATGGACCTGCCACAGGGAAACCTTGGAAGTTGATTCTTCTGTAGAGTACCTATTACAGAATCATTACTCTATCAAGCCGTGCATGTGGAGATCACATGGTGCCTGAGCCTGAACCAGGGAAAACCAGTAGCTCCTCGTAAGCCTGGCTTGGGTACAGGGTTCGCTCAGCATCTTCCCACAACTATCAGATGATAGTTGTGCTGCCACCAGGACTACTAGGAACATTAAACATAGCTTTACGTATCCAAATGTCTTGTGTATAAGCTTAAACCTGTGGAAAAAGTAGAATGAATTTTAAAGGACCATCTGGCACCTTGAAATGTTTAGCATCATTATACTCACGAGTTACGATGTTCGTGGTCTGGTGACTTCCAAGTGGGAAGAGAATCTTTATGATGTTATTTCAGCTAATACATCACAACGCTAATACATACTCTTGAATACCTGGAGCAAATGGCATGGCCACTGTTGCTTAAATATGCACATCCTACCAGATGTTAAGACCTTCCCAATAGAAGTAAAGTATCATGTGTATTTTCATGTGTGTGCTTTTAATGATTATACAATTTTTTTTATTGTTTTGTGTGAGATTGAACACTGTGCATGAACTGAGGCAGAAATCATAAAGTCAGAGTTTTAGAACTACAATTAACTGTAGAGATTGCGAATTCCATCTTTCGTATTATACAAAGAGGAAAACCTGAAGCTTAGAGAGGTGATGTGGCTTGTGCTCCAGTAGACACGGGGGCAGAGCCAGTGCTCCTGCCTACCAGTCTAGAGCTGCTTGTGTCCTGTTAGGCTGTCCCTGCTGTTGTCCTTCAGTTCAGTCCCATGAGGTGTTCTGCAGCACTATGCCAAGCTGAAAGGAGGCAAGGTCTCTGGTATTCCTATATTGTAGCAGGAAAAGAACATAGTAGATTACCTCTACTTAGCAAGAGGCCATCTCAAATTGAAAATTTAAAATTCTTAAATATAAGCTTGCATAAAGTAGGGAAAGGGAACTCTGGAAAGTTTTGTTCCAGCAATTTCAGGCTCTAGCCCAGAAATGATCATGACCGATCACATAGCCCCCTCTGACCATGCAAGGACAGGGGTCCTTGCCTTTCATGTTCCCTTCAATCAATAGCACTTGATAACTGACAGGCCCCATTTTGTTTTCTTAAGAAATTGCAATAGAACTAATGGAAGGTACTTATTCACTGATATACATGCAATTTTGATTTATAACTAGCATTTTATTACTTAATTTAAAACATTGTTAAATAAGGAGCCCCTGAGTGGCTCAGTTGGTTAAGCGTCTGACTTTGGCTCAGGTCAGATCTCACAGTTCATGAGTTCAGGCCCCATGTCAGGCTCTGTGCTGACAGTTTAGAGCCTGGAGCCTGCTTCAGATTCTGTGTGTGTCTCTTTCTACCCCTCCCCTGTTTGTTCTCTCTCTCTCTCTCTCTGTCTCTCTCATTCTCTCTTAAAAATAAATAAAAAACATTAAAAAATTAAACAAAAAATTTTAAATAACAAAAGTAAGAAAATTTAGAAACCAAGAACAATTTAGAAACCCATGGTTTCATGATTTTCATACAAGTATTTTTCTTCCTGTGTATTTCTTTATTTTTTAATATTTAAAAATATTATTATTATTGTTTTATTTTAGAGAGCATGGGAAAGAGGGGTAGAGAGAGAGAGAGGGAGAGAGAGAGGGAGAGAGAGAGAGAGGATTTCAAGCAGGCTCCATGCTCAGTGCAGGGCCTGACACGGGGCTCAGTCCCACGACCCTGGGATCATGACCTGAGCTGAAATCAAGAGTCGGACACTTAACTGGCTGAGCCACCCAGGCACCTCATGTCTTTTGATGTTTAAAAAAATTTAAAACAAAGATGTGCTTTCTACAAGGTCATAGTCATTTGGCTATGTGAAATATTCGTGGTCTTTGGAAGCAAACAGACCTAGGTTTGGTTTCTGGGCCTACCAGTTCCTAGTTATGTGACCTTGGGCAAGTTCCTTCACTTCTGTGCATTTCAGTTTCTTCCTCTAATACCTTAGACTTGTAAGGATTCTTGTAGGGTTGAGGGAGACACTGTGCATGAAGTACCTGGCCCTTCGTGGGGTACTATTCATGGCTTAATGTTCTCTCCCCAGCATTTGGTTTTCATTTTGCTGCATGATCTGAAAGGAAATTACTGTCCTCTTTGAAAAGAGAAGCCCCCAGATCCCCATGGCATTCCACGGGAGAATGTTCACGGAGAGGGTATTGAGACTGAGTGACTTTGGGGCCCTGAGAGTCTCTACATCTCGGAGGGGCCTCTGCTTTGCTGACCCGAGGGTGGAAGGGAAGGGAGAGGAGTGGCGCTGTGCCCTTTGATGTTTTCTGGCCCAGGAGAGATCACATAGCCTTTTTTGTAGTATCCTTATTAATAAAGGACTAAAACAATTCAACCCTCTTTACTGGAGCCTGGTAAACATAAAGACCAGACAGAAGAGAAGTACCAGTTCTAGTTATTGGAACCGTGTTTCTTGAATGGCAGAGCCATAATATTGGTGTTCAGATTTCAAGCCTCCACTAGGGTCTCCACCAGGCCTGTCTGTCATATCTAAGACAATGGGCAGGCCTTTCTTTGATTGTTTAGACAAGAACACATACGGAGTTGGGCTAGGATTTATATTAAAGCTGGAACTAGAGTGGATCTTTCCTATTTGCAGGGACTGACTAGGAGAGCCCCCTGGAACAGCATGTAGTGGGCCATTCAGGGGCACTGCAGTAAGAGAGGCCTGGCATAGCCATGGGGGAGCCAGGCCAGGCGGCTATGGAGGGGCAGCTTCCCTGCTCCTGTTCAGGGGCAGGGCTCTGGTCCCAAGGTGAGATAGTACAAGAATGAGGGGGTGGTTAGCTTTTATTTATTTTAAAGCTTTTATTTTTAAGTAATCTCTACACCCAACGTGGAGCTTGAGCTCACAACCCTGAGATCAAGAGTTGCATGCTCAACCGACTGAGCCGGCCAGGTGGTCCAGTAGTTAGTTTTTAAAGGCAGAAGAGCCACCCAGCATTTATCAACAGGAAGCTGGCATTCTGTAGAATCTGGTAAAAATTCCTTGGCCTGTGGGGCCTGGGGCCAAGGAGTTTGGATAAAAATGCACTTTGATCAGAGCACCTCTAGGGCACTGCTCATGGGGTTAGGCTGGCACTGCTAGGGCTTGCTCCTGGGCACCTGGGGTGCAGCGGTCCAGTGCGGCTTCAGCTTGGGATTGTTCTGAGGCCTGGACGAGTAGGAATATCAGTGGACCCTAGTGTCACATTCTGGGAAAGGAAAAGTCAGTAAGTCATGTGTAGTGTGTAGTTTGAGCATATAGGCTTGTTCAAAATTACTCCTGTTTTTGAAATTCTGGGGGCAATATCCATGGGATGCCTTTCTTCATCATTCCCTCTGAAGTTTAAGGATGGAATGCTTAGAGTGATACTTTTATGTAGCATGTAGGTAGCCTTCTTAAATGACATTTGTAGTTAATAAAAGAGGGTGTTGATTTCCTTTGAAAAATGAAGAGCATTTTTATAATGTCCCAGTTAGTGAGGGAACATCAGAACAACCTTCACAGTCATCCTAGCCGCTGCTGCGGACAGTGGATGTGCGTGAGTTGCTGTGGAAGATTAATGTTGGCCAGGCTCTTTCTCGAAATTAACAAATTTTAATAGCGGTGGTAGAGCTTTTCAAGTTTATGGTATGCCTGTTTGAGATCTCAAAGTAAAAATCTTTCTTTAGAGTTTTGTTTTAGGAAAACATGCCTCTTCCTCACAGAGTCCAGTTAGGTGGGTAACACACTCCAACCCCCTCAACTTTCCTCTTTCAGTGAAAGAGAAAAGCCCAAGTAACTGGCCACATGGGCCAGAGGTGTGTCGAAACGGGACTGTAGCACTATTGAGTCAGTTCTGGATTCAAGATTAAAGCCTTCTGTGATGCAACTTTTAGTTTTTAATGAGGAGACATGACAATTACAAGTGAATTTCAGGATGGCAGTTATGATATCTGCATTGGTGGTGAGGTGTGTTTTAGGGTCCCCTTGTAGGGGTAATGAAACAAGGGGGAGTCCACTGTACCTGGGCTCCTAGAGGATAAATGAGGATGTTCCCCTGAAAATAAGGGGTGGGTTGAAAGGTTGCCTACCTGTGTTCACCTGATGCCTGCACAGATGGGCCTTTCATGGTAAGGCTGCTTGGCTCTGTTTACAGAGAGAATGCCTGCATTCAGGAGAATCTACTGGAAATAGGAACAGCTGGTCACAGCCCGTCTGGCTCTACCCAGTGTCTGACAAGTTTTGGCTCCTGAGGAATTCTACCTTCCCCAGCTGCAACTTCTGGTCCTTGCTTGTCTCTGGAGAAGCATGGTTGGAAAGCCCAGCCAGTGCTTTCTTACAGGTGGGGCTCCCCCAGGGCACAGAGAAGATTGTGGCTTCTCTTCCTGTGTCCAATTCACCCCCTTGTCTGTCCAGCCTCTCAAGGCAGAATGGATGGCTGTGGTGGGAACCCAAACCTTGGTTTGGGGGCTCTGGGAGCAAGAGGGGCTTTGCTCTGATGGTCTTTTGTCCTCAGGACATGACGAAGGGAGGGCTGCATGTGGGGACCAGTGCCTGTCCTGGGCAGCACTGCTCTCTTTAATGGGCAGTTTTCCTCCTAAGCCTGTCCCATGGACATGCCTAGAACCATGCTGGCTTATTTTTTGGGCAGGTATGTGAAAATTGGCCATGAAACGAAAACTTGAGTACTTAACAGCAGGATGAGGGTATTTGGTATGTTATTTCATCATTATATTATCAGCCACCTTACTCAAGAATTCCTTGGTCGTATTAACACTAAACAGGATTAAGGGGACAAGGGAATGCATAATATTTCTATTTTAATGAAGGATTCAGGCTTCTCTATGGAGATCTTCATCTGCTTTTATGTTTCTAAAGCTGAATACCTCTTATGATCAGAGATGGGGTGTGGTAAGGAAGAAAGTGGGGTGAATGGGGAGCTGGCAGCTAGCTCAAGTTCTGAAACCAGTTGCTAATGAGCTGCATGACTTTGCGCAGCTCACCTAGCAGAGTTTCCAAATCCTCAGCCGTGGGTGCCTAGAGGAGTATGTGTCTTCTCCATGTTTATATCCCTGACCTCCAACACGTGCCTGGCAGGAGTAGGTGCTCAGCAAGTGTTTGCCTATCCGTTGGAAGGAGGAGGTGGTCCTAGAGCGTAGTCCAGCGTGTGTTCAGAGTAGCTTTAGGAGGTGGGCAAAAGAAAAGATCTTCCAGTCAACTGAATTTATAAATGCCGCCTATTAAATCCTTTTTTGGAGATTCTTAATGTACCATTGGCATATTAGATGCTGTGAGAAGTCCTGTGGTAAAGAAGACCTCAATATTGTTTAACCCAGAATTTTCTAAACTTATTTGACCCAAGAACACCCGTTGCCCACAGCTCCATGAAGCCTGGAGGAACTTTTGCTGGACCAGATTACCTTGCTGGAACATTCTGGAATTTGAGAGCAAGGGTGGGAGGATGGGACATATTTAGCAGGGTAATAAGGTGATAGAAGGTTGAGGTTTGGGGTGGGGGATATGGTGGGCTTAGTCTTTCAATAGCCCTTATACTCCAGGTTCTGAAAGTCAACATTGTAGCGCCTGAACGGGAGCCTTGGGTGAGCTGTTTACCTCTTGAGCTGATCTCACACATGCATAGAGAGAGTCTCATCTTGTCTTTATCCCTAAGGATAAGTGGACAAAATGACCATGTTTTTCTCATATCATGCACTTTTTCTTGTTTTTCTTTTTAGCAGTTTGTAAGTATCTTGAAATCAAAACCCTGTAAAACTCTCCTGGGTGCTGATGCTGGGTATTCACCTTCCATGGAATATGTGAGCAAAGTGCTAAAAGACACCGTGTAGAGACTTGGTTTCCTCTGTCCCCTTCCTTTTTCTGTAGGGTCTGAGCTGGGCGCCAGTGAACAAACAGGGCAAGCGAGGAAGTGTTGTGTAGTCCCCCTTTCCACCCTGGCGGCTCCGCCAGGTTGGTTTGGTAATGCCGGTGACATGCCCAGTCGCACTGCCGTCCCTGGGGACCCATGCCCCAGACCCTGGAGTTTCTTTCCATCCACTCCCCCTCCTAGAGAAGTACATACAAATGTGATTATGTTTAGAAGCTGAAGCATTTGAATAAATCAGATGCTTTTGCCCAACCCTAGAATAAAGGCTGTAGTTATTTTAACAACAACAACAACAACAACAACAAAAATCCTGCAGTCTTCAGCTATTTCTGGATGTAGACTGGTAATTAGCATGCCATTTGTCATTCATTGCTGTCTCGGGCTGTTTGTTTCCTTGTTCCAATGCAGTCCAGTTTGGGAGATTGGGTATTTCATTTGGAAATGTGATTTTGTGGAGACCTCTAAAATGCCATCATAAGATTAATGGTTTTTAGTAGCCAAAGTTTGCCAAAACTGGTGTTTGCAGTTCAATTATTAGTTTTCAGCAGCTCTGTGGAGGAGAGGAACAGCTTGCTATAGTATTTAGTTTCCAAGAAAACTGTTGAACAGCAACTGCTTCAAGAAGGATTTGATGCTACCTAAGGTAAGTGATACTTTTGGAGAACAGGTAATTTTGGAATTGGTTAAGGAGGCTTACATTGTTTTACCTGTTTCAGTGTTCCTCATGGGAGACAGTTCACATTTTTAGTTTATGTATTAACTGATGTGCATGAAGGCCAAATGCAGAGGAGTGCCCTTTGGGAATCTATACTGCTAGAGTGAAAGGAAAATGTTTCCAGTTGTTCCTGTAACTGGGCCTCTGGTGAGAAGGCCCCTGGAGGTCCCCTGTGGTCCCCCCTCAGGACTTCATGCTTGCTCTCCAGCTGCAGAGGGAAAAGAGGAAAATATGCAGTTACTGTTTCTGTTTTGGAGTGCTGGGACCTGCTGCTGGTTGTAAAATGAGAACTTGGCCAAGGTCCAGAAGGAAAGCTTTTGGTTCTTTCTTTTTAGAAAGATTTATTGGGGGGTAGTCTTTAATGAATAGACTGATTCTCTTGATTTCTCCAGCAGTGTAACGCTGTTTGACTCTGGCTGCTCAGTTGACCCTATAATTGCCAACAGTAAAGGCAGGAGGTGGACAGGCGTGTAGCGTAAGGAGAGCATATATTCGACTACACACCGTACGTGGTCTTGACGCCTGGCTGGCCATCTTGGGGTTACCCGTGTGTCTTCTCATATCCACGGAAGGGGAAATAGATTAACTTTGCCCCTGGATGAATGAAAAGAGGACTTATGTTATAGGTGAGCTAAATCTTTCAAAACTAACTTTCTTGCCCCTCACTCTCCAATGTGATACAAAAAAGGAAGGAAGCTGAAACAAAACAAAACAAAATAAAGCACTTGTGAATTGAAAGCACAAGTGTTGTTCTACGGCTTTCTTGATAAAAGGGTTTAAATAGGTGAGCACTGGGTTCTAATAGAAAAGAATTAATGCGGTCCTAATTGCTCTGTAAGATATAGTAAGAAGGAACTAGATTTAATTGTACAGAGACCAAGGAGTCATGTAAAAACTATGGCCTAAAGTGTTAGAGAGTGCAGTTTGTCACCAGGGAAAGTCATTTCCGGGATTTTTTTTAGGACATTAAAGGTAAACAGCTGGAGAATTTTGAGTACAATTCTGTACTGTGAAGGATGGATCCGGCACCTCCATCCAGTGGGTTATCTTGGACCCCAGCACAGAGTCTTTCCTGCCAGGACCTGTGGGTGGCTTTGAGGCTTCCATGCTCAGCTCCAGATTTGGTTGATGTTGTTGAAGGCATCAGACCTTAGATGCATCTGGAGGTGTAGTGCAATGCAGGCTGTGGGTCAGACCACCTGGAAAAGTACCAGGGGAGAGGCTAGGGAAGATGTGGTCTTTCAGACTTATCCCTGTGCACCAGAATCAGCCAGCTGTCCTCAAACCAAGAGGTTTCAGCTCTTTCAGGTTTATCCAGTGCAGGTTGAGGAAAATGGATTCCACGTGTTTGGTTTGAAACTACGAGATTCAAGCATAATTTCTGTTTTCTGAAACTCCTTGTCATGGAAACAGATTTGAGGATAGAGGATTGGTAAACTAAGTACTGTGAGGGGATATGAAGGATCCTCTGAGGATGGGGAGGGGTAAAGGATGTCGGAAACAAAAGGATCATCTGAACAAAGTGGATTCATAGTCTTCTTATGCTTCAGCTTGGAGAGACGGGATCTAGGATGAAAGATAACTATAATGTCATGTTTAAAAAACTATTATTATTATTATTTTATTTTTTAATTAGGTAGTATCATTACATGGTTCAAAAATAAAATCAATTATCAAAAGGTATTTATTCAGATGTCTAGTTCTGTTTACTCTGTCCCTGTCCCTATAATCACTGTTACTAGTTTCTTATGTGTCTTTCTAGGATTTCTTTATACATTTATAAATAAATTTGAAAACATATTAATTGTCACCACCCTCTGTCTGTCCAAAAGGTCTCATACCCATTTTCCTGCACCTGCACCATTTTGCTTAACATGTCTTGGAGATTCTTCCACATCAGCACATAGGAAGCTTCCTTCCTCATCCTTTCTCGCCCTTTTCCTCCCCGCCCCTCCAGATGTCTGATATCCCATTTATATTTTATTTTATTTTATTTTCTTAAGAGAGCAAAGGGAGTGGGAGAGTGAGAGAGAGAGAGAAGAGAGAGAGAGAGAGAGAGAGAGAGAGAGAATCCCAAGCAGGGTCCATGCTATCAGCACCAAAGTCCAGTGAGGGGCTTGATCTCAAGAATTATGAGATCATGACCTGAGCTGAAATCAAGAGTCGGTTGCTTAACCAACTGAGACATCCAGGCACTCCCTAAATCTAGTTTTAAAGCACATTTCTATTATTATGAGTGAGGTTGCACATCTTTGATGTGATTCTAAGAGCCTTTTCTATTTGTGGATAGTGGTGCTTTTTTTTTTTTCTCTCATGGATTTCTAGAAGCATTTTATATATCAGGGAAATAGATTTTGTGATAAAACTTGCAAATACTCTCCAAGTTTTTGTCATTTGTCTTTTAACTGATTTTTGCCAGACTGAAATTTTTGATGTTTATGTGGTTGTATTTAGCATTCTTTTCTTTTGTGGCTTCTGGATTTTGAGTCATAGTTGGGGAGGAATTTCCAACTTGGCTGTAGAATCACAGTGTTGTTTAGGATTAACTGGTTTTAGAAATTCTGTTGGTTTCTCTTCCAAAATCTAAAAATAACACAGATTATTCAAATTATATTTGCTTTTTGTTTACATAATCTGCTTTTGTCCTTTCTTCTTGACTTTATTTTATTAAAGTTTTTTTTTCATTTTATTTATTTTAGAGAGAGAGAATGAGTGGGAGGGGGTAGAGAGGTAGAGGGGAAGAGAGAGAGAGAGAGAAAGGTGGGGGGGAATCTTAAGCAGGCTCCACACTCAGTGCAGAGTCCAACACAGGGCAAAATCCCACGACCCTGGGATCATGACCTGAGCTGAAATGAAGAGTCAGACACTCAACCAACTGAACTACCCAGGCACCCCTATTCTTGATCTACTTAGTACATTTTTCCATTTCTCCTAACTGAAAAGAGATTATAATTGCCACCCAAAGTGGAAAATGAAAGTCATACTCTCAGTAGGGCAGATTAGATTTATAGAGGTCTACAAGTGGTCCTGGGGCCTGTGAGTGACTCTGCCTGGGGGGACCATGCATTGTCATGGAAGGGGACATTCAGTTCTGCTGGGAAGTAGGGCGTGGCTCTGCGGGTCAGTGTTAAAATGCTGGTGTAACAAACACCTATCAAGTAGCCTTGAGAACTCATGAGTTGGATGATTTGGCCAATGAAAAAATATTTCTAAATGTGTCATTTTGTATTCATTTTGGTTCCAGTTTCTCTTGCAAGCAATTATTAGATGTGCCAGGCCTGTTATGTTTATTACTTACAATTCTATTTTTCTTTGTGTGAATTTACTGAGAATTTGGGGGTTAGTTCATGGGGAGGATTTTGATAAGACACAGCACCTCATTTTTTATGGCCTCCATAGTACTCTTAATAATCATGTGGTAAAGATATTAAAGACCTTAACAAAACAAATTAGCATTCGTGAGATCACTTAGACCTTTGTGGTATTGTAGTTTATAAGAAATATATTTTTGGTTATTCAGATGACAGATTAGATTTCTTATATATATTTGGTCCTTGTTCATAGTTACTGGTTTACAGCTTCTAGACCCTTGGAATTTCTTAAGCATTGAGAGTGATAAAAGGTATCATTTATTATATAGATGAGGAAACTTCTTTTTTAAGTTTTTAAAAATTTATTTTGAGAGAGAGAGAGGGAGACAGAATAACAAGCATGCTCCGCAGTGTCAGCATAGAGCCTGATGTGGGGCTTGGACTGAATGAACTGTGAGATCATGACCTGAGCTGAAGTCAAGAGTTGGACACTTAACCAAATCAGCCACTGAGGTGCCCACGAAGAAACTTTTGAAAAGCACTGAAGGATAGAGGTGCTAGTTGCCAATGGAGTCAACCTTGTTATTAGAGGGTTGGAACTTTTAGTCCCAGGTGAGGGGAGAGGGCCTGGAAGTTGACACGGGTGTCAGTGGCCAATGACTTAATCAATGTAATGTATGTAATGAAGACTTTGAAAAAACTCTGAAGGGTAGTGTTTGGAATTTCCAAAGTGGAAAATGAATACCCATTTTCAGTGGTTCGTGAATACCCAGGGATTGGGGAGAGTGTAGCACTTGGAGAGAGCTTGAAAGCTCTGAGACCTTTCTCCACACCCTGCCCCATGCATCGCTTCCATCTGGCTGTTTCTGAGTTACATCCTTTTATAATGAAACAGTTATCTGGTAAGTAAGATGTTTTCTCTGAGTTCTGTGAGCCACGGTAGCAAATTAATGGTGCCTGAGGAGGAGGGCCTGGGAATCTCTGACTTTATCGTTAGTTGATCAGAAATAACAGGTAACCACCTGGACCTGTGGCCAGCATCTGAAGTCCAAGGAGGAGGTTGTATGAACCTCTATCTGTGTAGCAGGTCAGGAGGACAGGTAACAGCCTAGGCCTGTGACTGACCCCTGGAGTGGCAGGAAGAACAGTGTTGCAGGACTGAGCCCTCAAACTATGGGAACTTTGTTATCTCTGGATAGATAGTGTCAGAATTGAGTTGAGTTCTCAGACACCCTGTTGGTGTCTTGGTTGTTTGTATGAGGCACCCAACACTGCACCCACACATTGGAATTGATCTCAGAACATCAATTTGACCTTGATCACTTAGAATAAGATCTTATATATGATCCATCTTTGTGGAGTAAGCATTTTCTGTGACTTGCGAGATGGGCTGAGAGTGGGGTCTGAAGGACACTGGGTGTGATACAGGAGAGATGGGGGAGAGAGACTTTGCGATGACTGAATTTAAGACTGAAGAATACCAGCTAGTCCAGTGCCTACCTTTCTGAAAAATGATTTGTTGAGGATGCTGCTTGTCCTTGCTGGATCTGTTATCAGCCTATACTGGGTATTACTTTTGTCAGCTGTGGTAAGTCTGTCTTGCTGTACTTGTCTGTTAACAGGCACCTGTTTTAACTATATGTCATTTTAAGCAAATGAAGGTGACCTTTCAGCATTAGGCCTTGAATTCCTGCCATTGGACAGCCTCAACTAAATTCTATATACAGATGAGTCTTGGCTGTGTGGTTGCCAGTTCCAGAGGTGTAGTTGAGCAAGCCTGTGGTTTCTCCTCTTCTCCTTCCTCCTCTTAGTCCCTTCTTCCTGCTGTCCTTCATTTAGTATTTCTCTACTGGTAAGCACATTTAGGTAAAGTCAGTAAAATTCAGGATGGATGATTTGCAGAGGACAGCATGCTGGGCAGCAGCAAATTTCAGGGCTTAGTGGAGGAAGAGATGCCTGCAAGGGTGTCAGTGACCATCAGTGGTCAGAGAGAGATCAGGAGAGTGATGTCCTGATAATTGTGGAGGGGAACAGGCAGGTGCTGTCAAGAGTATTGGATGTTACCGAGAGGTCATATAAGACAGGGATTGAATGATGCTCATTGGATTTGGAAATTATGAGAACATTGGGGAGTTTTGCCAGAGCACTTTCAGAAGCCTAGCTGTGCGATGAAAAGTGAACATCCTGGTTGGTTTCACAAGTTCCTTCCTCCCAGACACTGTTGAATGAAAAGGCTGACCCATGGGAGACCATTGTTCATTCAAGAGCATCTGTGCTATATGAACTATTTCATAAATTATCACAATATTGCCATTGTTAGAGCTGCCGGTGTGACATAAAATTCCCATGTGACTTCTAAATTAATGCCAAACATGAATTTTAAAAAAAAGTTTTATTTAAATTCCAGTATTTTATTTAAATTCCAGTATTCTTAACAGTGTAATATTAATTTTGGGTGTATAATACAGTGATCCAACACTTGCATACATCACCTGGTGCTCATCATGACAAGTCATTCCTTAATCCCCCTCACTATTTAAAAAAATTTTTTTTAGCATTTATTTATTTTTGAGAGACAGAGAGAGAGAGAGATCATGAGCAGGGGAAAGGGCAGAGAGAGAGGGAGACACAGAATCTGAAGCAGGCTCCAGGCTCTGAGCTGTCAGCACAGAGCCCAACGTGGGGCTTGAACCCATGAACGTGAGATCATGACCTGAGCCGAAGTCGGAGGCTTAACCAACTGAGCCACTCAGGCGCACCCCCCCACACTATTTAACCCATCGCCCTGACACACCTTCCCTCTGGTAACCATCAGTTTGTTCTTCATAGTTAAGAGTCTGGTTTCTTGGTTTTCCTATCTCTCCCTTTGTCCTTCACCTCTACCCCTTTGCTCCTTTGTTTTGTTTCTTAAATTCCACATGTGAGTGAACTCATGGTATTTGTCTTTTTCGGACTTATCTCACTTAGCATAATACTCTCTAGTTCTACCCATCTCATTGAAAATGGCAAGATTTCATTATTTTTGATGGCTGAGTAATATTCCATTGTATGTATATATAACATCTTCTTTATTCACCAATCGAAAAACACATCCATAATGTGACTACTGCAGATAAGGTTGTTATAAGCATAGGAGTACAGTTATTCTTTTGAATTAGTATTTTTGTATTCTTTGGGTAAATACCTAGTAGTGTGATTGCTGGATCATAGAATAGTTTTATTTTTAACTTCTTGAGGAATCTCCGTAGTGTTTTCCACAAGAGGCTGTAGGAGTTTGTATTCCCACCAGCAGTTCAAGAGGGTTCCCGTATTTCCACATCCTTGCCAACCTGCACTGTTTTCTTGTGTTGTTGATTTTAGCCATTCTGACAGGTATGAGGTGTTATCACTGTAGTTTTAACTTGCATTTCCCTGATGATAAGTGATATTGAGATCTTTTATGAATCTGTTGGCCATCTGTGTGTCTTCTTTGGAAAAATATCTGTTCATGTCTTCTGCCCCATTCTTTTTTTTTTAATATTTTATTTATTTTTGATACAGAGCATGAGAGGGGGAGAAGCACAGAGAGAAGGAGACACAGAATCTGAAGCAGGCTCCAGGCTCTGAGCCAGCTGTCAGCACAGAGCCTGATGCGGGGCTTGAACCCAGGAACGTGAGATCTGAACTGAGCCGAAGTCGGAGCCTTAACCGACTGAGCCACCCAGGCGCCCCTGCCCCATTTTTTAACTGGATTATTTGTTTCCTGAGTGTTGAGTTTTAGAAATTCCTTATATCTTTGGATACTAACTCTTTACCAGATATGTCATTTGCAAATATCTTTTCCTTCTTTTTAGGTTGTCTTTTAATTTTGTTGATTGTTTCCTTCACTGTGCAGGAGCTTTTAACTTTGATGTAGTCCCTATAGTTTATTTTTGCTTTTGTTTCCCTTGTCTTAGGAGACATATCTAGAAATAAGTTGCTATAGCCGATGTCAATGAAATTATTGTCGTATGTTTTCTTTTAGCATTTTTATAGTTTCAGGTATCACATTTAGGTCTTTAATGCATTTTGTATTTATATTGTGTGTGGTGTAAGAAAATGGTCCAATTTCATTCTTTTGTGTGTTGCTGTCCAGTTTTCCCAACACCATTTGTTGAAGAGACAGTCTTTTTCCCATTGGATATTTTTTGTTGCCTTATCAATGATTAATTGACCATATAATTGTGGGTTCATTTTTGGGTTTTCTCTTCTGTTTTATTCATCTGTGTCTCTGTTTTTGTGCCAGTACCATACTGGCCAAACATGAAATTAAAGAAACAAAGCTTCTATTTGTGATTTATCAGGATATCCAGAAGTGAATTTGGTGTGTGAAGGGGGAAATTATTGCCTTTCTTTGTGACTTGAATCCACATGGCTTTCAATCTACAGGGTCCACCTTCTCCAAAGAATTCCATCAGTGAACTTAAAACTACTGATTTAATGATAATGTGATCATTTAACATTGCATCAGAACAAATATAGAGCTAGATAAATGGCCAGGATGGTAGTGTTTGTGATTTGAAGACTGGCATTACCCACTTCTTTCAAATCAGGACTAAGAGAGCAGATGCTGGTGGGTCTGCTTGAGCTTGCAGTCAGAGGAAAGAAAAGAGCTGGACTGTGTTTCCTCTAATAGCCAAAGAAAGCTTTACCCTCTCCATTGCCAGGGACCATTTCAGGTTTTTGTTTGTTTGTTTGTTTATTGTATTATATTTGATTTGCTTACAGAGTTTGCCATTCATTTGTTCATTCATTCATTCAACACTAATCCAACTAACATTTTTTGAACCTTTGTGATATGTAAAGTTTGGTGATATGTACAGTCATGGTAGAAAAAAATATATATATGGGTAGAAGACACAGTCCTTGCTGTCAGAGATTATATTCTGGTCTGATCAGAGAAGCCATCAGCTCTGGAGTGGAATGACCAGTAAATCCCCTCTGAGGAGAGTTGGAGCAGGCAGCCTCAGTTGGCCCTGAGCCTTTCTTGTCCCGTAGACTCCTCTTCTATATGTGGTCCTGGTGTGAGTTCCTCTCACTGGGTCTGAAGTTTACAGGTTTCTTTTGCCGTTTCCATCTGGAATAACAGCTTCCAGATGGGTTTTGATATTCAGTTTTGTGTTTTGGCATGTTTTGGTGTATGTTATTTACAGTAGACAGTCTGAGAAATATTATTTTTTAACCCTGAAAATAACATTTACTTTTGCTTATTGTTTTATTTTACTTGGGAAACTTCGTAGAATTAAACTTTCCTTAAGAAGATGATTTGGTGTATTGGAAAGATGCAGGTTTTGCAACCAGAGAGATAGAAGTTCAAGTTCCTGTCCTGCCCTTAGCATTAACCTCTGTCCCTGCTCTACAAAGTGAAGAGCACATTGTCTGCCTGGAGGGCTGTGATAAAGATAAAAGCATGTTAAAACTTTGACTGTTACTGTGGAAGGCAGAAGATCTATATGACTTTCCATATATATTTCAGATTCATTCATTCATTCATTCATTCATCTGTCCATTTTGCTGTTGAGTCCGTTTATTGGGTGCTTCCTGTATGCCAGGAACTGTGGTAGGTGGGATATAAATGCAAATAAGATTTCATCACACCCTTAAATAGCTACTCAGGGGGCTGACTTTCAGTCTTTTTTGGGTGGGGCAGCAGAGGCCACTCAGGGCCTTCTGATATTCTGCCTACAGATCTCTCCTTATGTGAGAGAGGACTGGTGTTCCTGGAGCAGTGCTGAGAGGGTGGCGCTGGTGGTGGGAGTGGTGTAAGCAAGAAGCTCTGATGTCCGTCAGGTCTCTTCGATGTCAGCAGCTGTCTTCCACTGGACTCTCAGGGACTATTATTCTTCCTGGCCTTTGATGTTTTCAGTTGTTTATTTCAGTGTGCACAGGGGAGACTTTAAAATAACCTTTATGGAGGTCTTCCGAAACTGAATACGGTAGGGATGGTGACAATTGGCAATGTCTTCTGGTTTCCTTGTTGTCCTGCTTAGGAAAGATGGTAGATTAGCCTGGAGGTAGAGGAAATGCTCCCAGGTCTGACCAGGAGGAGTCCTATAATTTCACGTTGCTTTGGAAAAAATCTTCTGAGTTATTCAGGCTGTCCTTGGCTAACTTGGAAAATAAAAATCCAGGGGAAGCTATATACTTTAAGGAACTATAGGAAAGCACTGGTTAAAAAAAATTGAGTTCCCAGTTAAAGTACTGCATAATTTTCCTCTTAAGGTTATATGAATGAGATACCTTAAACAATTACAATGATAAAACCAGTGGGGAAAACTCTTCCTAAGCCTCAGGTGCATTATATGTCTTATGTTTTTTGACCATTTAAGTCTATAAGCTTAAAAGAGATGGTAATAAAATAAAATAATAATATAAAAGGAGCACAAGGTTCTATTTGTGTATAGGATTTTACTTTTTTTCTTTCTCTTTACCTTTGAGCTTTTTACTGATTGTTAACAATAGGAAGGGGTTGGCCTGCTTTATGTTCAGCTGTGGGGCTTGATCTACATATGTAAGGATTTTGTTGATGAAATGCTAAAGAGACTCTAGTGCTTCGTAGAATTTGGGTCTGTTATTTTGTCTGTACCTGCACCCCCCCCCCCCAGCCCCATCTCTGTTCTTTGGAAGATAGAAGAACAAGCTTGCAAAACTTTTTGTGTCCTTAATTTCGCAGAGACCTGTGTTGATCAGCAGATGACGGACGGCCCACCTGTCTGGGTTAGGATGCTAGCTTCCTCCAGCCTCACACTGGAGTCTGGAGGCAGTTACCCCCTGGCGGTGTCCGTAAGCGGCCAGCTAGCGGGCAGCCCCTCGCCTTAGGATGCGGTAGTAAGGGAGTGCTTGTGGGTTGCAAGTACCATCCCACATGTGCCCTTGAACGTTTTCTTCCCAGGGCAAAAGTGCAAATTTGGGTTGTTTTTATTCTGTGGTGAGCCTGATTTCATTGCAGTAAACAGTTCTTTATAGGACTGTCTTCCCCCCAGTCTTCTCCGCAATAGAAACACAAAGTTAGTCTACTTGGCACTCATGTGCATTTCACTTGAACAAGAACATTTTGCACCTGTTGATGTACTGCTTTTAATTGTTCACAGCTGTTTTCTTTGTTTTTTATTTCTCTTCTAAATTGTAAGGACTTTCAGGACAATGATAGTTTCTGCCTGTTTCTGCCTTTGCTATCTTTACCTCATGTTAGTCTGCATGGCCGTGTTCTTAAACTGATCCTGTGCAGGGGTGGCCTGATCCTCTTCTCCCCTGAGTCATATTTTACTGTTTGGGTTGAGGAGAATCATTTCTTTTTGTAGTTTTTTATGTTTTGGAAGTCAGAAGCAGAGGGAAGCAGTAGAAATCATTATTATTTTCTTGTGAATTTAGGTGCATCCAAAAAATGTCTTTCCACTGATCTTAGCCCACAATTTAGTATTAGCTCCTGAAGAAATTTAGCACAAAGTCAGTGTTTAAATGTCTGTATTCAAATTGTCAGTATCAGGTGAAGAAGCACCATCTTCAAGTCATGCTGGTAATGAATTTAAGAATCAGTGGGGCTCGAGGGGAAATATCTTGGTATGATCTATGGTGGTTTGGGCATATTTCCTAGCAGACTGGGATTTCTCATTCACCAAGTCGTAGGTTAGGACACTTTAAAAGACGATTTAAATATTTTCAGAATTACAGTATAATTAAAATACAATGTTATATTAGTTTCAGGTGTACAGTGGAGTGATTCAGCGATTCTTACATTACTCTGTGCTCATCATGATAAGTGCACTCTTAGTTCCCTTTACCTGTTTCATCCATCCCCTTACCTGCCTCCTTTCTGGCAACCACTAATTTGTTCTCTGTATTCAAGAGTTTGGTTTTTTGTTTGTAAAAGACACTATTTTTCACCTGACTCAGTGGAATCTTTTATGAATTAGAGGCAGCAAAGGGCTATGAGCTGAGGGCTCTGGAAAAATGGTAATTATTTTTATCCTGTTAAACTATGTCAGATAATTTATTTAGAAAGTGTTCTCCTAATGTTAATGTTAACACATTTTGTGATGTGGATGTTACTGTTTTAATAGTATGTATGCATGTGTAAAGAATAAAAATAACTTATCTGTATTTTGAATAGTATCATTAAAAACCACACGTCTTGAAAAGTGTCATCAACTAGAATTAAATTGTAGTCCTCATTGACCCAGTGCATTTGAAAACTTTCTGTTGATACTTAAGCATGACATGTGAGTGCTACATGTTTTAGGGGACCATGAAGACAGTCATTTACCTTCCTGTCAGAAGGTTGACCTGTGTACCTAATCAGGAGGCCATTTTCTAGGTGGTATGCATAGACTGACTGTGTAAACCAGCAGAGCTGTTCCCCCTCCCAGGTATGCTCGGATGGTCTTAGGTCATTGGCTTAAAGGAAGAAAACTCTATTTTCTCTTGGGTAGTTCCATGAGCTGTAAGAGTTCTTAATGAGGCATCAAGGCTTCAAAACCCCAGATTGCAGACTCCTTGAATAATGGGCAATGGGGTTCTGTGCCCTGAAGTACAAGGGGAAGAAGAAGCTTTGCTTGAAAGGGTGTATACCAGGCATCCCCACCTCCCCACCATTTCATATATGTAACCAGGCTGCCTCCATCCATGAAGTTCTTAGAAAGCCCTGGGTAACCTGGAGACCTGACCACTTGTGTGACCTCACTTCTTCCTTCCTGTTCCCTAATTCACACAGTTATGTCTTATATTTGCCAGTAAAGAGTGAGCCCATGAAACCCTAAGCACCCCACCCTCAGGCCCTAATAAAGGCCGAGCCTCAGATCTGTGGGCCCTTCATTTCTCTCTACCTTTGACTATCTGGTCTTCAGGCCTGCCATGTACCCTCCAGGACCTTTTAGTAATAAATCTCGTTTTTTTAGAGTTCCCTGATGGTTTTTTGCTTAGGTGCATCTTGCAGTCATAATAAGAACCATAAAGCCTGCTCAGCCACATTGGGGTTGGGTAAATGTCTGGGTGGGGAGGCTTGCCACAAGTATGGTCCAGGTGAGTGCCTCAGGCATTCCTACCCAACATCATCTCTTTTAAGTTTCCTGCACCCAATTCCAAACTGTGTGTGTTTGTGTGTGTGTGTGTGTGTGTGTGTGTGTGTGTGTGTGTGTGTGTGTAGTCATCCCTACCAGCAGGGTGTCTGAGAATTCAACTCAACTTTGATACTGTCTACCTGGAGATAGCATCAGATTCCACAGGCTAAAGGTTCAGTCCTGCAAAACTGCCTCCTTGTCTCCCTTCAGATGCCAGGCTGTTTGTTACCTGTGCTTCTGACCAGCTGGCTGCAGATTGGAGGATCTAAGGACCTCCTCCCTAGGTTCAAATAATTTGCTAGAGTGACTTATAGAAAGAACTCAGGGAAACACTTTTGTTTACCAGTTTACTAAAGGATATAATCAGTAGCCGGAAAAAGAGAAACATAAGGCAAGGTCCCAAACAAAATGAGTTTTTATGGAGTTTGAGCCTGCCTCAGTGGCATGTAGAAGCGTTCTGGTTCCCCATCCATGGAAGCTCTCTGAAAAAGGGATGAAAAGACTGTCCTTTTGGGTTTTTATGGAAGCTTCATTACCTAGTCATGATTGACTAAGTCATTGGCCATTGGCTGACTCAGTCTTCAGCCCCTCTCTCTCTCTCTGGAGGTCTGAGGAAGCTGAAACTGAAAGTTCCAACTCTCTAATCACATGATTGGTTCTCCTGGCAACCAGCCCCCACCCTTGGGTGGGTTTCAGAAGTCACCTTTATTAATAATAAGACATCCTTTTCACCTTCATGACTTTGAAGCATTTTCAGGAACTATGGGTGAAGACCAAATATATCTGAGAAATATATTTTGGTTATGCGAATGATCAAATATTGCTTATAAATCATTGTATTGCATATGACTTCAGTAGGCTGAGACCAACACAACAGAGCTTGAATACCTGGGCTTTCCCCCCCGAAAATGAAGGTGTGCCTAATGTCAGAGTTCATAGCTCAGACTTGAGAAAGGGAAGGAGGGTCTCGAAACTTGGAATATAAACATTGGATGGTGCTTGACTTGGGTTGAGAGTATGGGCAAATTTGTTGAGAAAGGTGGAGTTGAGTCTTGTGTTTGGGTCTGATTATGTGGTGTAGTGACTAGGAATATGGAGCCTGTAGGCCCAGAAGGAAGATGCTCCCAAACGGGTTGGACTAGATGTATGTTGGATCACGTAGAGGTGAACCCAGCAGTGAGAGGTGGTAGATCCAGGTTTGTCAAACCCCAGGAAATGGTCAGAGTTGCAACCAGAGCAGGGCAGTATATGTTGTGGGCCTGGGTATAGTTCTGATGGATATTTGAAATAATTGGACTCTGCTTACCTGGGCTTTTAAAAAAAATCAGCAGCTATTTAACTATGGGGCTTTTAGAGCAGCTTCAAAAAGAAGAGAGAAGCATATCTGGATAGGACAGAGTTCTAGAGATGGGAGTAGTTCATTTCTGCTCTTAGTGAAAGTGAAGTAGCTTATAGGTCAACTTTACTACAAAACTGTCTAGAAAAGCTGGACAAAGTACAAAAAAAGTGGGCAGGATTTGAGGGAAGTCTGAAGAGAAGGAAAGCATGCTGATCAAACTAATATTCTGTGATGCTTTTCTACTTGAGATATTTGCTGGTTCTTAAGGGCTGTGGGGATAGACAAGCAAAAAAATCAAACAGAAAGTGGTTTCCAAGAAGCTGGGACCATTAATGGAGCTGTTGGCAGTCTTATGGTGCTGGGGAGACAAAATTTGGAGTTGAAGCTATGAAGGCTGTGCACACTTAAGAGGTTTGGAACTAAGGGAGAAGGGAAGAATGTTAAGATGAGCTCAAGAATCTGCACTGCTCTTCTCGTCAAGACATTTGCAGATGTGTTAATAGCTCCCAGGCTAGAAAGTGAAGAGAAAGCTATTCTTAAAGGTGGGGAGGCTTAACAGGCAGTGTTAGGGATCTGGGAACACAAAAATTGGAGTTCAGGACTTGCCAAGGAGGAGACCTGGTAAGCTCCCTAGACTTCCTGCTTGGGCCTGACCTCACCCAGGAATAAGAGTAAACCTGAGATAGGACATTCTTCACAAAAGAGTGAAATATAGCTTTGAACCAGCTTAACTCAGAGTGGGTTACAGTGATCTGTCCTTTTCTAACTGCCTGTCAGAAAGCAAAAATAAATAAATAAATCCTCTTTGAAGGATAACATTAGCCAGAATCTCAGATTATTAGTTTTAGATACACAATGTCTGGCATTCAATGAAAAAGCAACAGGCATGCCAGGAAATATGGCTAAATGATTTAAGGAAGAAAAAAGTAAAAACTGATGATGAAAAGAGCAACAGGTGATCCAGCTATTAAAATAATTAGATACAGATTTTAAAAGAGCTGTCATTAATATGTTCAAGAAAATAGATGAGAATTTCACAAATAAAATGGAGTGTGTGTGTGTGTGTGTGTGTGTGTGTGTGTGTGTGTAGTACCTAAATGGAAATGCTGGGAATAAAAAATACATTAAAAATGAGGAATTAAATAGATAAATTTGATAGCAGATTGGACATAGGAACTTAGTGAACTCTGCAATATAGGCCAATAGAAATAACCACACTGAAGCATAGAGAGAAAAAAGAGTAGAAAAATAGAAGAGCATAAGAACCAAATGAAATATGGTGAAATGACCCAGCATGTGTGTACGTAAAGGGAAATGATGAGAAAAGAGACAGATTGGGCCAGAAGCAATGTTCGAAATGATATTGGCTGTGAATTAATCCAAAACTGTCTAAAGATACTATGAGAGTCAAGAAGTTGTATAAACTCCAAAAATGATAAATACAAAGAAAACCACACCTGACATCATAATAAGACCAAAACACAATGAGAAAGTGTTAAAAAGCAGCCAGAGGGCTTTCTAACCAGGATCCTGCAGAATGGCTCCCACAAAGAAGGGTGGCAAGAAGAAAGGGCTGTTCTGCCATCAATGATGTAGTGACCAGAGAATACACCATCAATGTTCATAAGTGGGGTTCAAAAAGCTTTCCCCTAGGGCACTCAAAGGGATCTGGACATTTGCCATGAAGGATATGGGAACTCCAGATGTGTGCATCGACAACAGGCTCAACAGAGCTGTTTGGGCCAAAGGAATAAGGAATGTACCATCCTATATCCATGTGCAGTTATCTAGAAAACATAACAAAGATTGAAGAGTCACCAAGCAAGCTCTATACATTTACCTGTGTATCTGTTGCCATTTTCAAAAATCTACATGAGAATTAACTGCTGATTATCAAATAAAAGTATAAAACTGAAAATGAAACAGAGGGGGAAAACACATTATTTTAAAAGGGCTATTGTAGGACTGGGAGCAGGCTTTTCGCAAAAATAATTGAAATGAGAAGATAATGAAATGATCTTTAAATTGATGAAGAAAGTAATTGTCAATCTAATTAACTTCCCAGTGAAAATATCCTTTAGAAATACAGAAAACCAAAGGACATTTTCAGACAAAAGCAGAGAGAATTTGTCACCAGAAGACCCATAGTAATAGAAATATTAAAGAAAATTCTTCAAACAGAAGGAAGAATGATTCTTGATAGAAGCATGAAAGTATAGGAAGAAATGAAGAGTAACAAAAACAATAAATATATAGATAATTGTACATGAATATTGACTATAGAGTATCAACAAAATAATATCTTGCATATATGTCAATTAAAAGTACTTTATTAAAGTGCTAAACATTATTTGAGCTTTCAGCTACTCTAAACTTTTTGCTGGTGGAGGGCGTTGGTTTGATATTGATGGCTGCTGACTTAGGGAGGTGGTTGCTGAAAGTTGGGGTGGCTGTGGCAATTTTTTAAATAAGATGGCAATGAAAACTACCTCACCAATTGATTCTTCCTGTTATGAATGATTTCCCTCTAGCATGTGATCGAGTTTGATAGAATTTTACCCACAGTAGAACTCTTTAAAAACTAGAGTCAGTTCTGGGCACCTGAGTGTCTCAGTTGGTTAAGCATCTGACTCTTGATTTCAGCTCAGGTCTTAATCTCAGGGTTGCGACTTCAAGCCCCATGTTGGGCTCCACACTGGGTGTGAAGACTACTTAAAAAAAATATCATTATCAGATGTTCCATCTCAGAACATCACTTTCTTTGCTGATCCATAAGGAGCAACTCCCCAAGTGTTCAAGTTTATGAGATCGTGGCAATTAAGTCACCTCTTCAGGCTCTACTTCTAATTCTAGTTCTCTTGTTATTTCTGTCATGGCTGCTTCTAATTCTGTCTCTTGTTACTTCCTGTACTGAAGTCTTGAACCCCTCAAGGCCATCTGTGAGGGTTAGGACCTACTTCTTCCAGACTCATGTTTATGTTGATATTTTAACCTCTTTCCATGAATCATGAATGTTCCTCATGGCATCTAGAATGGTGCGGTCTTCCAAAAGGTTTCAATTTACTTTGTCCAGATCTGTCAGAGGAATCACTATTTATGGCAGCCTTGTGAAATGTAGTTCTTAAATATTAAGACTTGGAAGTTGGATTACTCCTTATTCCTTGAGCTGCAGAATGTATGTAATGTTACAGGCATGAAAACAACATTAATCTCATTATGTATCTCCATTAGAGCTCTTGGGCGACCAGGTGCACTCTCTGTGAGCTGTCATATTTTAAAAGGAATCTTTTTTTTCTGAGCAGTGGGTTTCAGCAGAGGGTTTAAAATATTCAGTCAACTATGTTATAAACAGATGTGCTGCCATTCTGGCTTTGTTGTTCCATTTATAGAGCCCTGGCGAGTATATTTAGCATATTCTTAAGGTCATAGGATTTTTCAGAATGGTAACTGAGCATTAGTTCCAATGGACAGTCATCAGCTGTGTCAGTCCCTAGCAGGAGACTCATCCTGAACTTTGGCGCTTTGAAGTCAGGCTTTGGTTTCTCCTCTCTAGCTATGAAAGTCCAAGATAGCTGCTGCTGCTTCTTCTAATATAGGCTGTTTCATCTGCATTGAAAATCTGTTGTTTTGTGTAGCCTCCTTAATGAATTATCTTAACTAGATCTGGATAACTTGCTGCACCTTCTGCATCAGCACTTGGTGCTGCACCTTGCCCTTTCATGTTATGGAGACAGCTTCTTTCCTTAAACTCATGAACCAATCTCTGCTTGTTTCAAACTTTTCTTCTGCAGCTTTGTCACCTCTTTCAGCCTTCATAGAACTGGAGACAGTTAGGGCCTTGTTCTGAGTTAGGTTTTGGCTTGAGGGAATCTTGTGGCTGATTTGATCTATCCAGATCCTTAAAACTTTCTCTGGATCAGCAATAAGGCTGTTTTGCTTTCTTATTATCCATGTATCCACTAGAGTTGCACTTTTAATTTCTTTCAAGAGCTTTTCCTTTGTATTCACAACTTGACTATATGTTTTTTGCAGGAGGCCTAATTTTTGGCCTATCTTGGCTTTTAACATGGCTTCCTCAGTAAACCACATCATTTTTGGCTTTTGATTTACAGTAAGAGACCTGCAATTCTTCCTTTCTCTTGAACACCTAGAGGCCCTTGTAAGGTTATTGATTGGCCTAGATTCAATAGTGTTGTGTCCCAGGAAATAGGGAGGCTGAAAGAGAGGGAGAGAAATGGAGGAACAGTCAGCCAGTAGAACAGTAAGAAAACATATTTATTAAGTTCACTTTCTTATATGGGTATGGTTTGTGGTACCCCCAAAACAATTACAGGAAAAACATCAAAGATCACTGATTCTAGGGGCACCTATGTGGCTCAGTTGGTTGAGTGTCCAACTCTTGATTTTAGCTCAGGTCATGATTTCAGGGTTGTGGGATCCAGCCCCACATTGGGCTCTGGGCTGAGCAGGGAGTCTCTCTCTCTCTCTCTCTCTCTCTCTCTCTCTCTCTCTTTCTCTCTCTCCTTCCCTCCCTCCCCATTCCCCCCACTTTATCTCCCTCTCCCTCTCCTTCTCTCCCCCTCCTTCTGCCCCTCTCCCCCACGTGCATGTTCTCTAAAAAAAACAGATCACTGTAACAAATGTAATAATGATGAAAAAGTTTGAAATATTTTGAGAATTGCCAAAATGTGACTTCATGAGTCACAAAGTAAGCAAATGCTGTTGGAAAAATGGCATCAGTAGATTTGCTTGATGTAAGATTGCCCTCAGTTTGTTCTCTGTATTTAAGAGTCTCTTATGGTTAAGACTATCTCTGTCTCTCAAAAGTAAACATTAAGGGGTACCTGGGTGGCTCAGTCGGTTGAGCATCCAACTTCGGCTCAGGTCATGATCTCACGGTTCATGGGTTCGTACCCCGCGTCAGGCTCTGTGCTGATAGCTAGCTCAGAGCCTGAAGCCTGCTTTGGGTTCTGTGTCTCCCTCTCTCTTTGCCCCTCCCATGCTCACGCTCTGTCTCTCTCTGTTTCTCAATAAATAATAAATGTTAAAAAAATCATTAAAAAATTTAAATGGCCCTCTTTTTTATTTTTACTTTTATGCTATATCTAACCTAGGAGGGAACCTTTTATTTATTTATTTATTTATTTATATTTATTTATTTCAGATTTTTTAAAAAATGTTTATTTTTGAGAAAAAGAGACAGAGAAAGAGAAGGAGAGTGAACATGGGCATGGGAGGGGCAGAGAGAGAAGGAGACACAGACTCCAAAGCAGGCTCCAGACTCTGAGCTCCATCCAACTCAGGAACTGAACCTTAACTTAGCTTAACTGAGTCACCCAGGTGCCAGGAAGGAATCTTTTAAATTAAAACATTTAAAATGCATCCTCTCGCTTAGGGAAAAGATTTGTTGTTGTTGTTGTTGTTGTTTAAATACCTCATTTGAAGGTTCCTTTCCTCTTAGAATTGCAGCAGGAGCAGTACTGAGTTTCTTGGTACAGTTAGTCTCCTGCAGTTGGACTGACAAGAGGTTACCCTTGACTGTGCTTGAACTTTCTTAGTATCAGAGAATTCACCACGTATGTAGGGAGCATAATCCTATTTCTGGACAGTTCTAATTTTGGAATCCTCTTCTTTATATGGAGGTGAAAAGTCTGTTTCTGTAATTCTCATCTGATCAACAGTCGGGCTTGAGGAACCCTGCTGCCAGGTGGGAACATGGCAGGGAGGGGCAAGCGAGGGTGAGAAGTAGGGTAGTTCTGAGTTTGAGATGTTTCTTCACTTCAGTGTTGCCTGTGACGTAGTGTGAATGCCCACAGCATCAGGTGGACTGTATTCAGATATGAAGCCCAGCATTTTGTAGCCTAATAGGAATGGTTTTGGGTTCTGCCCTGTCTTGGATCCTTTAGGACATGACCCTTCTCTGTTACTGGACCTATGAAGCCTTGCCTGTGTCTGTGGATGAAATGATTTCTAATAAATTAGTGGGAGCAGGGAAAAGTAAATTGGAAGTAGTGAGTAAACACAGTATTTTAGTGAGCCAAAATGAGCTCTGAGAGGAGAGCATAACTTAAGATATTTGATTTCGCAGCTTCTTTTCAAAGCAATCTTGTGTCCCCTGCTCTCACTACAAGTTTATAAAGTCAGCAAGCAGAAGGTAGTAATTTTCAGCCCAAGCATCCTTTAAGGTTCTGAGAGATTCAGCTCCCCGTTCGTTATCTGGCCTAACAGAGTTGAAGAACAGGTTTATTTTCTCGCCTGAATCTCTGAGTCTGTGTGCTTAGGAACTGCTTTTCACCACAGAAATCTGTTTATTATTTGGTTCCCTCTTTAACTTCCTGCTGAAAGTTACTACTCTGTGCTCTCAGATGTAGTAGCAGACATTTTCAAAACCTGTTTCTATGACTGCGTGATTCGTAAAAGTCACTGTTTGGGTTTTAGTGGCTATTTAATTATTCTCTTTTGTACTCTATTAATCAATCTCCCTCAGAATTTTAAGCATTGGTTTATAGATCTGAATTAGTTTCTTTGTGTCTTCTGTTTTCTAGTCTTTTCCATACAGTTTTACAGCTGTTGGATTTAGAAAATTATAACAGTGACTTCCTTCCAAAAATACTCGGTGACAAATTGCATTTTCCTACTTGATTTCTTGTTTTTTAATAAAGGAATTTATTTCAAATCTGCTTTTAAAGGTGGCTCTTGCTTCTTTCTGTATTTAACATTATACCTTACAGATTGGTTTTGGTTAAGGTAAATTTGTGTCGTGTAAAGATGTCGCATCAGAATTTTTCTTTTCTTCACTGATAGTTATGACACCAGCAGCTACAGCTCTGGATTTCCATTTTTGTGAAGCTCGGTCAGCAGGGGAAGCATTTGGGAACTGGAGTAGGAGAAAGAAGGCTGTTTTCTTTCAGACTCCTCAGAAAAGAGGGTACTTTAGTTCTTTAGAAAATGTTTTTTTGAGAAATATATCTCCGTGCGTTTTTATTTTTTTGGCTACGTTCTTTGTGTGTTTGCTTCTACTAGTGATGTTCCTTTTTTATTATAAACTCCTGGAAGTGAGGACTTGTACTGTGTTAAATAGTGGGACCAGCAATTAGGAGAGGGATGGATGTCTTTAAATGACAATTTAATGCAAGGGTGCAAGGGCTATATAGCTAGATCATTTTTGTATCCTATGCAGGAACTACAATAAATATTTTAGTGCTCTTTGCCCCCCCCCGCCATCCTCCCTTAAATCATATATCCAGGGCCAGGACTAAAGTCACGCACCAACAACTTTAAGAAGGTACCAAAAGTTTATTATTAGTGATCAAAGTAAAGAATGAAGAATCAAAATTATGACCAAAGCCTGTGATGAACAAAATATTAAAATTTTAAATAAACACAGGATTGGGATTGCTGGTATCCTTTTGCTTCAGGCTCCAGTGTAGCGTAATACGGAAACACCTCGGGGCCCCTGGGTGGCCCAGCTGGTTAAGTGTCTGACTTGATTTCAGCTCGGGTCATGATCTCAGGGTTCATGAGATGAGTCCCGTGTTGGGCTCTGCGCTGACAGCAGGGAACCTGTGTGGGATTCTTTCTCTCCCTCTCTTTATGCCCCTCCCCTGCTGATGTTCTCTCCCTCTCTCTCTGTTTCTCAAAATAAATAAACTTAAAAAAATACTGAAACACCTTGTTTGTTGTACCAGTTTTGTTAAGCTCCCTTCATCTCAATTTTTCTTGTTGCTTTTGTAGTGGATGATTGGTATATGCATTTTAAAGGGTCTGAATTGTATGCCTTTCCTGATATTTAGTTAGGAGAAATAAAAAATAGGTGCTTTTACCATGAAAGCTTGCTTGTGGTGTTTAAGTAAATTTCATGAAAATATCTTAATACTTCATCATAAACAGGAAGTTCTGATAATGTATTGTTATAAATTGTAGCATTTATTCCTTTATGGATCTACTGAGATGAATTTTGATCCTATTTTTTTAGATTTTTAAATATTTTATTTATTTTTGAGAGAGAGAGAGAGAGAGACAGCATGAGCAGGGGAGGGTCAGAGAGAGAGAGAGAGAGAAATAGAATCTGAAGACAGGCTCCAGGCTCTGAGCTAGCTGTCAGCACAGAGCCTGACGCGGGGCCCGAACCCACGAACGGTGAGATCATGACCTGAGCCAAAGTCGGACGATTAACCGACTGAGCCACCCAGGCTATTTGATTCTATTTTAATTGTATGATTGGAATTCTTTCTTAATTGTGTATCAACAAAAAAGAGGATTCCATTTCTGGTAAGACGTAAAATATTTAGCATATAGGATCATTTCTTGGGAATGATGTTAAATGTAAATAGGGTTTCCAGTGACTGTTTTGGAATATTTTATTAACTTCTTTGTATTGATATTGTTCCTTAGTGACCATTTATAATAAAAAAAGGTTCATTACCTTAGGTTCAGGTAATGATGTAATCTTCAAAAAGTTGTCAGAGCTGGCATGCCAAATCTTGAAAAAGAATTGTATACCTTTAGCTCCATTAACCACATTAGACACAGTGTATTTCTGAGGGAGCAAGGTTCAGAAATGATTTACTTAGTATTTGCTGAGCACCTACAATATGTAAAGAACAGTAACAGAAATTGGAGAAGAGGGAGAAGGAACAGACTTGCGGGTTTCAGTGCTGGCTTCAGGTTTGAGTATTTTGATTTCGAGATGATGGCGGGACAACCAGATGCATGTTTCTAGGCCGCTTAGAAGGGCTGGCCTGGAACCCAGCCAAGCGTCTGGAACCTTGAGTCCCTATCATGCAAAGTGAGACCTGAAATCACAGGTATGGATGTTTGTGGGATGTGGATGGCAGATCTTTGAACCAGCAAAGAGAACTGAGAGAAGACTGAGATGGAAGATCTGGAGAGGGCAGCGAGCCTTCAAGATAACCAAAACTCTACCGTGGGGCCCCTGGGTGGTTCATTAAGTTACGTGGGCTAAGAGATTCGTGATCTCTTCTCGGATCTTGATCTCAGGTCACTAGTTCAGGCCCTGCATCGGCCTTCGCACTGGGCGTGGCGTCTGTCTACTTCAAACAAACAAACAACTCACTCAGCCCCTCCCCACAAAAAGCCCAACTCCACCCAGCTCAGCTCAACACAGTGGCAACCCAGACCCCAAAACCAACAACCAACACAAACTCCTCCCCTCACCCTGTTGGCCAGTTTGTCCTTCTGTTTGTAGTTCACTTGCTTTAAAGGGGTGTTAGGGCTGTCTTTATTTCCTCACGTTCTCTTCACTTTTCAGTTGCTTGCAATTTAGCATCTTCCTGTGCACTTCACTGAAGTTGGTGACCTTCATGTTGGCACATCATGCTGTACACTTCATAGGCCTGTTCTACTGGACTTATTTGTTGCATTCTACTCTGCTGGGTACTCAGTCATCTTGAAAATTCCATGTGCTTTGGAGTAAACCTCAATATCCTCACCTATATAATGGGTTCTGTGGTGGTATAAATGACTGATCCATTTCCCCCCACCCCTCAGAGAGTTACCATTTAGTACACAGTCTACTTTTAGTTACGGATTTGAAATGCCACCTTTATCATATGCTAAATTACCACTTGTATTTGGATCTAGTTTGGGACTTTTTATATAAATTCATTGGTCTATCTCTGTCTTCATATTCTTTATTTAAATTAATCTATTAATTATTATCTTTTTTCATGTATTAATATCTGGTAGTTGCCTATTCCCCTCCAAATGCCTTGGTTGTATTTTTTGTTAATTTTTCCATCTTAGCTTTAGAATCAAACATGTGTAGTTGAAAAAAAAGTGGATATTTTTTACTGGGATCATGATAAAAGTCCACATTTTTGAGAACTGACATCTTCGTAGTGTTGAGTCTTTCTTTTCTAGATCATACTATATCTTTCCATTTGTTCTGGCCCTTTTGTCCATCAGTTGCATTTTGAAGTTTTCTATACATAAATCTTATCAGTGTTTAATTTTGGACACTTTTTTGTTGTTGTTACTGTAAGTAGGATCTGATTATTTGTAACAGTATTTCCAACCATTTTCTTGAAATTTCCATGTATGCAATCATATTATTTGCAAATAGGCATTTACAACAGAATACCTTCTGTTTTCCGTTTTTTAACAGAATCTTTAGTTTCTTTTCAGACACTTATTAGATCACTTTGGCTAGTACTTCCAGTACAGTATTAATTAAACACATTGGTGGTAGTAAGTATCCTTGTCATATTCCGAGCCTTGTACCTTGCATTTATTGTGACCAATATAATTAATTATAATAATAAATGTATGATATTAAAATATGTTTTTGTTTCCTAAATAAATGACACTTGATTGTATTACACTTTTTAGTTGATGTTGGGTAATGATTTATGATTTTTTTAATTGAATGTAGTAAGCGAATAGTCTACTTTTTTGGTGTCAAATGTTATATTTGCTTCTTACAGAGATAGTTTATTTTCTCTCTTCTGGTGCAGTGTAAATAATTGACTACTGTAGTGAAACTGGTTTGCCACTCTTTAAGCAGGTAGCTTTTGACACCTTTCTCTATTTTTTTTTATAATGTGGAAGTCAGTCAATTAATACATCTTTGGTATGGATTTGGTAAATGGTTATATTTTCCTATAAACTTATTTCATTCAGAATTTCAAATTTGTTTGTTTCAAGTTGAGCAAAACAACCCTTGATGGGTTGAAGTTTTTTTTTAAAATAGATTCTTTAGAGCAGTTAAATTTTTTTTAATGTTTTATTTATTTTTGCGAGAGAGAGAGACAGTATGAGCAGGGGAGGGTCAGAGAGAGAGGGAGACACAGAACCCGAAGCAGGCTCCAGACTCTGAGCTAGCTGTCAGCACAGAGCCCACAGAGATGCGAGTCTTGAACCCACAAACTGTGAGATCATGACCTGAGCTGAAGCTGGACGCTCAACCAACTGAGCCACCCCTAGAGCAGTTTTAAGTTCACAGAAAATTGAGTGAATGTTAGAGATTTCACATATACTTCCTGTCTCCATATATCACAGCCCCACGATGAGGATCCCACAGTGGAGTGGAATATTCATTACAATAGATGAACATATGATTGTCACCTGAACTCCATGGTTTACATTATGGTCCACTCTTGGTTTTGTACTTTCTGTGGGTTTTCACAAATGTGTAATAACATGTATCTACCATTACAATAGCCTACACTTTTACTGCCCTAACAATCCTCTCTGCTCTACCTATTCTTTCCTCCCTTCCTCAACCCTTGGTAACCACTGATTCTGTTATTGTCTTCAGTTTCACCTTTTCCAGAATGTCATAAAGTTGGAATCTTACAGTAACTAGCCTCTTCAGGTTGGCTTTTTTTCTACTTAGTAATATTCAGGGATGGTTCTTCATGTCTTTTCATGGCTTTAAGAAAAGCACATTTCCTTTTAGTGATGAATAATCCATTATGTGGATGCACCATAGTTCAGTTATCTGTTCACCTATTGAAGAACATCTTGGTTGCTTCCAAGTTTTGGCAATGTTGAATGAAGCTGCTGTAAATATCTGTGTGCTGGTTTTTTTGTGGGTGTAAGATTTCAGTTCATTTGGGTTTATACTGAGGAGTGCGGTTGCTGGATTGTATGGTAAGAATACGTTTAATTTATAAGGAAATGCCAGGCTGTCTTTCAGAGTGGTTATATCATTTTGCCAGCAATCTGCCAGCAATAAATGAAAATTCCTACTATTCCATATCTTTACCAATGTTTGGTGTTGTCAGTATTTTGGACTTTGGCTAAAGGTGTAATGATACCTTATTTTAATTTGACTTCTGATACAGAGCATTCTTTGCATAGGCTTATTTGTCATCTGTGAATCTTCTTTGGTGAAGTGTCTGCTCAGGTCTTTTGCCCATTTTTTAGTCAGGTTGGTTTGTTTTTTTACTGTCAGATTTTAAGAGTTCTTTGTATATTTTGGATAACAATTCTTTACCAGTCATGTCTTTCACAAGTATTTTCTCCCAGTGTATGATTTGTTTTCTCATTTTCTTGACATTGTCTTTCACAGAGCAGAAGTTTTTAATTTTAATGAAGTCTGGCTTATCATTTATTTCTTTGATGGATTGTGACTTTGGTGTTATGTTAAGAAGTCATCACCATACTCAAGGTCAACTAGATTTTCCCTAAATGTTATCTTCTAGGAGTTTTATCGTTTGGCATTTTACATTTAGGTTTATGGTGCAATTTGAATTAACTTTTGTGGGAAATGTCTAGATTCTTTTCTTTCTTTCTTCCTTTTTTTTCAAAGTTCATTTTCAGTTTTTCCAGCATCATTTCTCAAATACTCTTTTGCCAGTGTTTTGCTTTTGTTCCTCTGTCAAACATCAGCTGACTGTATTTAAATGGTCTATCTGGGCTCTTTATTCTGTTGCTTTGATCTGTCCATGCTTTCATCAGTATCATGCTAAGTCTTGAAGTTAGATAGTGTCTGTCCTCTGATTTTGTTCATCTCCTTCAGTATTGTGTTGACTATTCTGGTTCTTTGGCTTCTCCATGTAAACTTTAGAATTTTTTAATTTTCACAAACTAGCTTTTTCTGATTTTAATTGAGATTTCATTGAGTCCATAGATCATGTTAGGAAGAACTGACATCTTAAAAATATTGACTGTGCCTATCTGTGAACATAGAACATGTTCTTTGGTTTCATTCACCAGAGTTTTGTAGTTTTTCTATTATAGATCTTATACATATTTTGTTAAATGTTTACCTACTTTCATTTTTGGAGGTGTTAGTTTAAATGATACTGTTTTAAATTTCAAATTCCACTTTATTATTGGTAATAGGGTGGTGATTGATTTTTATGTGTTAACCTTATATCTTGCAACTTTAATCATTTGTTTTAAGAGTTTTTTGTTTGCTGATTTGTTTGTTTATATGTGTTTGGATTTGTTGTAAGACAGTCATGTAGTCTGTAAAAAAAAAAAAGACAGTTTTATTTCTTCCTTCTGAATCCATTATTGCATTATCTAGGACACTTCAGTATGATGTTAATGAGAAAGGACATTATTGCCATGTTTCTAATCTTAGCAGGAAAGTCAGTTTCTCACCATTAAGTATGATATTAACTGTAGATTTCTTGTAGATGTTCTATGTCAAGTTAAAGAAGTTCCCCTCTATTTCTGTTTTGCTGAGGATGAGTTGAGTTTTACTTCATGGCCTCATCTGAATAAGTTTTATTTGGTGAATTAAGCTTATTTAGTTTGTATTTTAGCTCATTATTTTCATGATATGTTTGACATAAATTCTGTTACCTTATCTGTTTTCTGTTTTTATAGTTTTCCTTAAGTCTTTTTCATCATGTGACCTACTGTTTATGCTTACATGTTTTGTTTGAGTTCTTTCATATTATTTTATGGTTTCTGTTCTCAGAGTTTTGTAAGTCTTACTATGGGGTCTTTTTATAATTTGTTTTATTTTTGACATTTATAATTATTTTTTCTAGTAGTATTTTTTTTATTGTAGCTTTATGAAATGCCTTCCTCTTCTTTTTTGTTTGAAAGAAACTTCTAAAGCGAGCAGTGCTGTTTAACCTCTTATTCCTCTCTGACCCCACTTTCCCTCTGGTACTTCATATTAGTCAACCATACTGTTTTATTAGTGTTTCTCTTTGTATTGTTAGATACGCTTATACATACTACTTTTTCATGACATCTTTTGAGTTCCAGCCACTAGGCAGTCAGTTGGTAACATTATGTAATATCTCACCATCATTTACTGCCCCAATTTTTGCTGGTTGTATCATTTTTACATTGTCATACATGATAAAATTTACTTTTGGCTTATCCTTTTTATCTTTATATTTGTTTTAATTTCAGTTCTACAGTTAAATGAATGTAATTGCCAGTTCTTTTGCCCAGTTGTCTCTTGGATTCAAGAAGACAATAGTTCCTGAGTTCTGATGTATACAAAACTATTATTTTGTGGGATTTATACTTGAAGGAATACCTAGCTGGATATGAAATCCTTGACATATACTTTATGCTTATGTATTTTAAGTATTTGGAAGATTTACTCTTCTGGTTTATGGCATTGGCTATTATTATAAAGAACTATCAGGCAAGATTAATGAATTTACATCTGATAGATGACTTAGTTTTTCTTTTTGTCTAGTTGTCCTAAGGAGTCTTTCTTAGTTTGAAAGACCAAATTTATTAGATCCAATTTTGCTAAGATATGCCTGATGGTTGACCATCCTGGATCAGTTTCCTTGTGACATAGGTTACCTTGCATGGCCTTTCATTATATCCATTTAAGTCTCTTTATATTTAGGAAAATTTTCTTGAATGATGTCTTTAAGTATTGGTTTTATTCTAATTGTCTTTAAAAATATTTTAGAGATTCTAATTATGCATATGTTGAATCTCATTTGCTATTTTTCAGAATCTCCCATTTTTCTCCCCATCCTTTCTTTCCTCAGTTCAATTTTTTTTTTTTTGGCTTTTTAAATCCCTATCCTCTACCCAAGAGGTATCTTTTCTGTCTCATGCTCATTTCAAATTTATTTTCAGTTCTATGATTTTATTTTTCTCCTAAAATTTTTTTTCTGATTTCTGCCATCTCGTATTTTATTTCCTTCCTCTTGATTCTTACCATATCTATCTTGAATTTTTACATTTGTACTCAGTAGTCTTTTTCTTCCCCTTGGTTTTCATAGAGGCAATTTTCTTGTTAATTTTAAGAAATTTATGGAAAATATTTGGTTACGATTTTCATCTGATCTGTGGCAACATTCCAGGGAGTGTTCTTTTCTTGGTAAGTTTTACGGTTTTACATTTTTTCTATAGAATATCTTTTTTATTGCTTCTCCAGTTCTTTTTTTTTTTTTTTTTTACTACTCATCATGGAGTGCACTGGACTTTCTGAATTCACGTGTTTCCAAGAAGTATTGTGGTGTGGGGAAGCTTCCAGCATGGCTTTCACCACCCAGAGCATCCTTCCATCTCTGGTGCAACAGAGATAGGGCTGTTTACAACAAATATGGCTCGTTCATGAGATTTTTCTTCCAGCTGTGAGATGTTTTGAATAGTCTCATCTCTTCTGATTCTTTGAACCTATGTAAGTCCGGAAGAGCTTCTGCTATCACCTTGCACCTACCATTTCTTGCACCCACCATTTCTTGCACCCATTGTTGCAAATGTAGAATATAGTTTGTGTTCTTCAGGATGTGGTCTTCACCTTTTCAAGTATGTTTTTGTGTATGTTGCATGGGATCTTCTAACACCAAGTCCTTTATAATTCTATGTGCTTCTTTTCTTCACTTCCTCCTGTTTCTTTCTGACCAGTCTCACCTGCTTGTGGTAGTCATTACAGATATTTTCAAGTCTGTAGATTACACCCATCTCCTAGTTGCAAGGAAAGTAATGTCTGAAAATTCCATGTAACTTTGTTAAATTGTCTTTTTGTGTTTGTTTAATATTCAGAGGAGGAGAAAATTATGTTGTTTCCATTATTATGGATAAGGAAAATAGTTTCTTGAAAGTTAAGGTACTTGAAAATTGTCACCCAGCAAAAGGCAGAATGAGGATTCAAAATCAAGTTCAAAATTTAGCTTATGCGCTGGCACTATACCCTTGTGTGTCTTCAGGTTTGGAAATATACTCACAACAGAGAGTAGTTATATGGCCAAAGAAACCTTAGTCTCATTGGATATTTGTCACAGAGGTATAGCTGCATTTAAGTAGCAAGTAGTGGTCCTGGAAAGTTTTTGAGGCTTAATTTACTAGAACATTAAGAACTTCATGATCTTCTATAGCTTCAAATTTCCTCCCTCTCTTCTTCCTTTTTTTTTTTTTTTTTTGATCTTTCTCTGGACCAAAAAGGAGACTACAGATAGATAAGGCTCTCTATTTTCATCTGCTATCTTTCTTGAAACTTCTTTGAACATGATGATGCTTTATATTACCCATCATTCTTCCTTTCCATTCTCCCTTGATTATTCCTTTTTTAGAAGTAGACACACTAATATAATATGGGCTCTCCCTTTGTTTTGTTTAAGGGGGCCTCTAGTCAGACATTCTTTGGAGATGAGGGATGAGTGGGTAAAATCAGATTTCTTTTTAATATTCCCTAGTTTCACAAGTTTAGGGTGGTCGTACTTATTGAAACAGATCTATAAACAGTAATTGCTACTGTTGACCCTGAGAGGGTCCTCAGCCCTGAACACTGCTGTGCCCTTCTTGAATACAGCGTTGGTAGATTTGTTTGTGAATGCTTCTGAGTGTAAAGGTTACTCTCACACATATATTTACTTTGTCAAGATAAGGTTCTGGTAAAAATAGAATTGAATTGCCATGTTCTCCATCTTTACATTTCTGTGAAGAACAGTTTAGTTTTCAAAGCTTATTAATGGTTGTTCCTCTCTCTCTCCCTCTCACTCCCCCGTCTCTATATATGTAGATATATATAGATAAATAGGTGTGTGTGTGTGTGTGTGTGTGTGTGTTTAAAAGGCTTAACTGCTAACACTTAAGCACCTCTTAGGATCAGACTTAGTTGTTTGTCCATATGGGCCCTATACACAATTTCTGGCTTATGTGCTTTTTTGGTTTTTAGCTGGGTAGATCTGTGGGAGATTGAGAGTGGAGAGTATACAGGGAAGATGACGGTGTTTTGAAATGATGCTTTACACTGACTTTGTTTCTTCTGAAGAGGACAATGGTGAGTCTAGGGGATCTTTTTTCAATCTGCTTTGGGACTGGACAAGCAACAGATGTATTCTTTCTGAAGAATTCATAAAATAGTTAAAACTTTTGTTTATGCTTAATTTATACCTGTGACATAGCAGCATTGTGAGGTAGGAAAGATAGAGGCATTTGATAGTTTTATTTTCCCTAATTCAGGGCTTACATTGCATTGCAGCTTAGGAGTAACATTTACTAATTAAAATAATTGCTTTTTCAAAATTAATGTGTTATATGGTAAATACATCATTTCTTTAGATTTGTTGTCCTTTTATATATCTGTCTTGTAAGCTTTGTATCCTCTTCATGTGTAAAGGAGGAGGGTTAGGTTAAAAATAAAGTAAAGCTATATATAGCCAGGATAGGCACAGTAGCAAAATATGATGCTGATATTCCTTTTTTAAAAATAATAAAACAAAAGGTTTTATCTTTCTTATTAAGATTATAAAAGATTATAAAAACATTTTGAAAATAGAGATAATGAATAATTTATTTATTAAAAATTTTAAAAATGTTTATTTATTTTTGAGAGAGAGAAAGAGAGAGAGACACACACAGAATCTGAAGCTGGCTCCAGGCTCTGAGCTGTCAGCACAGAGCCTAACGTGGGGCTTGAACCCATGAACCGTGAGATCATGACCTGAGCCTAAGTCTAGCCTACTGAGCCACCCAAGCACCCCAAGATAAAAAATAACTTAAAAAGGCAATAAAAATTACCCAGTCTCACTTACTAGTGGTAGCCATTGTCAGTGTGTCTTTTTGTTAATTTTTTAATATTGTGGTTAAATATATATAGGAAAATTTACTCTTTTTTGTGTTTATTTGAGAGAGAGAGAGAGAGAGAGAGAACAACAGGGGAACAGGAGGGAGGCGCAGAGAGAGAAGGAGACAGAGGATCCAAAGCAGGCTCCAGGCTCCAAGCTGTCAGCACAGAGCCTGATGTGGGGTTTGAACCCACAAACTATAAGAGCATGACCTGAGCCTAAGTCAGACACTTAACTGACTGAGCCACCCACATGCCCTGTATAGTAAAATTTTAACTATTTTTTAAAAATTTATTTATTTATTTATTTTTAGTAATCTCTACACCCAACATGGGGCTTGAACTCACGACCTTGAGATCAAGAATTGTAAGCTCCACTGACTCAGTCAGCCACGGACCCCTATTTTTACCATGTTTGGTTAGATAGCTCTATGACATTAAGGACTTTTACAGTGTTGTGTAACCAGTGCCACAAGAACTTTTTCTTTGTCCCAAACTGACACTGTTTCCATTAAATACTCAGTACCTGTTTCCCAAGCCCCCAGCCTCCTGGAAACCATCCTGCTTTGTCCCTATGAATTTAACTACTTTGGATCCGGATTGTGAGTGGAAACATAGTATTTGTCCTTTTGTGTTTGGCTTATTTTACTTAGCATAATGTCCATGTCATCCACATCCTATCAAATGTTAGAACTTCCTTCCTTTTTGGGGCGTCTGGGTGGCTCAGTTGGCTGAACATCTGACTTCACTCAGGTCATTATCTTGCAGTCCATGAGTTCAAGCCCCACATCAGGCTCTGTGTTGACAGCTCAGAGCCTGGAGCATTTTTGGATTCTGTGTCTCCCTCTCTCTCTGCCTCTTCCGTGCTCACATTCTGTCTCTCTTTCTCTGTCTCAAAAATAAACAAACATTAAAAAGTATTAAAAAAAAAAAACTTCCTTCCATTTCAAGCCTGAATAATAGTTGTGTATCTATCACATTTTGTTTATCTGTTCGTCTTTAGTTTTTATTTATTATTTTTTAAATGTCATTTAAAATTTTTTTTTAACATTTATTCATTTTATTTGAGAGAGACAGCACAAGCAAGGGAGGGACAGAGAGAGAGGCAGCAGGCTCCAGGCTCCAGGCTCTGAGCTGTCAGCACAGAGCCTGATGCAGGGCTCAAACTCACAAACTGTGAGATCATGACCTGAGCTGAAGTCGGACCCTTACCTGAGTGAGCCACCCAGGCTCCTTTTGGTTACCACGAATAATGCTGCTATGAACATTGGTATATACAGTATCTATTTAGATCCTACTTTCAGTGCTTCTGGGTTATATATCCAGAAGTTGAATTTCTGAAACATGATAATTCTCTGTTTAATATTTTGAAGAACCTCCATAGTATTTTCCATAGCAGCAGTGTATAAGGGTTTTTGTTTCTTTATGTCCTTGTCAATACTTGTTTTGTTTCATTTTTTTTTTCTTTTTGACAGTAACCAATCTATTGGGTATGAAGTGGTGTCTCATTGTGTTTTGATTTGCATTGTCCTAATGATTTGTGATGTTTTCATGTGCTTGTTGTTCATTTGTATATCTTTGGAGAAACAACTCTTCAAGTCCTTTGCCCATATTTTAATCAATTTGTTTGCTTTTGTTTGTTTTAGGGTTGTGAGTTTTATTTATATATTTTGGATTTCAACCCTTATCAGAAACATTATTTGAAATATTTTCTCCAGTTCTGTAGGTTGTCTCTTCAGTCTCTTGATAGTGTCTTTTGTTGTATAGGTTTTTAATGTTGAGAAGTCCAATTTATTTATTTATTCTATTGTTACCTATATTTTTAGTGTGATATCTAAAATCATTACAAAATCGAATGTCATATAAAACTTTCCTCTTGTGTTTTTTTCTAAGAATTTTATATTTACGTTTAGATTAATTCATTTTGAGTTAATTTTTTTATTATTAATTTTATAAAAGTTTTATTTAAGTAATTTCTACACCCAACGTGGTGTTTGAACTCATGATTCTGAGATCAAGAGTTGCATGCTTTTCTGACTGACCAGCCAGGTGCCCCAAGTTAAGCTTTATATATGGTGTTAGGTAATGGTCCAACTTTATCTTTTGCATGTGGATATTTCATTTTCCCAGTGGAATCCTTTGCCAATTGTGTGGTCTGGGATCTCTGTTCCATTGGTTAGATGTCTGTCTTAATGCCAGTACCATACTGTTTTAATTACTATAGCTTTGTAGCAAGTTTTGAAATTAGGAGGAAATTGAACTCCAACTCTGTTCTTCCTTTCTATGATACCTTTGGGGGTCTTTGATATTTTATATAAATTTTAGGATAGATTTATCTATTTCCACAAAAAATGTAATTGAGATTTTTTTAATATGGATTGCATTGAATCTGAAGAGTCCCTTTGGGCTAGTATTGACATCTTAACAATATTAAGTCTTCTAATTAATGAATATCAGATGTCTTTCCATTTATTGGTATCTTCTTTTTTTTTTAAGTGTAAATATTTATTTTTGAGAGAGGAAGAGTGCAAGCAACAGGGGAAGGGCAGAGAGAGAGATAAAGAGAGAGGATCTCAAGCACGCTGTGTGCTATCAGCGCAAAGCCTGATGTGGGCTCGAACACATGAACCGTGAGATCATGACCTGAGCCAAAATCAAGAGTCTAAAACTTAAATGACTGAGCCACCCAGACACCCTTTTAATTTCAGCAATATTTTTTAGTTTTCATTGTACAGATCTTTCATTTACTTGTTTATTTCTGAGTATTTTATTCTTTATTCTTTTTGATGCTATTGTAAATGGAATTGTTTTGTTAATTTCCTTTTTGTATTGTTCATTCTTATTATATAGATTTTTATGTGTTGATTTTATACCCCGTAACTTAACCATATTCACTTATCAGTTCTAAGAGGCTTTCTTTATTTGTGTTTGTGGAAATCTTTAGGATTTTCTACATATAAGAGCATGTCATTTGTGAACAGAGGTAATTTTACTTCTTTTTTTCCAATTTGGATGCCTTGTATTTCTTTTTCCTGCCAAATTGCTCTGTCTAGGACTTGCAGTACTATATTGAGTAGAAATGGTGACAGTAGGCATCCTTGTCTTGTTCCCAGTATTAGAGGAAAAGCTTTCAGTCTTTCACCATTGACTATGATATTAGTGGTGAATTTTTCATAAATGGACCTCAATAATGTTACAGGATTTTCTTTCTGTTCCTAGTTTCCTGAGTGTTTTTATCATGAGCAGTGTTGAATTTTGTTATGCTTTTATCCTTCATTGTGTTAACATAGTATATGACCTTGATATCATTTTTGATTATGCAAATAATCCTTGCATTCAAGGGATAAATCCTACTTCATTATGTTGTATAATCCTTTTAATGTGCTGTTGAACTTGGTTTGCTGGTATTTTGCACCAGTGTTTTTAAGGGATATTGGTCTGTAGTTTTCTTATAGTGTTTTTGTCTGATGTTCGTATTAGAGTAATTCTGGTCTCACAGAATCAATGAAGAAGTGTTTGCTCATATTCATTATTTTGGAAGAGTTGTTGTTCCATATATGCTTATAATTGTTATATCCTTTTGGTTTGTTTACTATTTTATCTTCTCAATTTATTGTAACAGTTTTGACTTAGTGTCTTTTTAATCTCATTAATATACCCACTCTTGCTCTCTTTTCATTAGTATTTACATGGAATATTTTTCAGCTATGTATGTGTTTAGATACAAAATGAGTCTCCTATGGGGGTGCCTGGGTGGCTCAGTTGATTAAGCGTCCAACTCTTTAATTGCTGTTCAGGTCATGATCTGATGTATGAGTTTGAGCCTCTACTTGGGAGTCTCTCTCTTCCTCTCTTTCTGTCTCTCCCCTCAACACTCTCTTTCTATCTCAAAATAAATAAATAAACTTAAAAACAAACAGACAAAAAACCAAAGTGAATCTCTTATGTCAGAATATAGTTTGATTTTTTTCTTTTACTTCCAAACACTGGCAGTCTATGTGTTTTAATTGGAGAGTTTAATCCATTTGTAATAGGCAAGAACTTGTGTGTGTGTGTGTGTGTGTGTGTGTTTGTCTTAAAACTTTTTTGCCTATTATTTCTTCCATTACTGGTGTTAGTTGATTTTTTTGTAGTGATGTGTTTTACTTTCCTTCTCATTTACTTTTGTAAATAGTCTGTAAATTTTGTTGTTGTTGGTACAAAATTACATGTACTATCCTAAAGTTGTTGCAATCTATTTTAAAGTAGTACCCATTTAAACTCCATTGCATATATATATTCTACTTAAAAAAAACACCTCTGTTCCCTAGTCTGTGTTATTGACGCCATAAATTATACCTTTGTTATGCTGTGTACCTGTTAACATAGATTTATACTTATTTTTAGACATATTTCTTTTAAGTCCTATTGACAAATAGAAAGATGACAAGCCAAACTTACAATATTACTGGTTTTTATATTTGTCCACATGTTTGCTTTACCAGAAAACTTTATATTTTTGTATGGCTGTGAGTTATCTGTTGTCCTTTTATTTCAGCTGGATGTACTTTAATTAGCATTTCTTGGGAGTGGAGAGGTCTAGTGATAATGAACTCTATTATCTTAGCTTTTGTTTTTCTAGGAATGTCTTAATTTCCCTTTCATTTTTAAATAATCCAGTTTGCCAGATAATAGAATTCTTTCTTTTTAATTTTTAAACTTTTTTTGATTTTTTTTTTTGAGAGACAGAGTGCAAGTGGGGGAGGGGCAGAGAGAGAGGGAGACCCAGAATCTGAAGCAGGCTCCAGGCTCTGAGTTGTCAGCACAGCCCGACCCGGGCTAGAACCTATGAACTGTGAGATCATGTCCTGAGCTGAAGTCAGATGCTTAGCTAACTGAGCCACCCAGGTACCCTGAGACACAGAATTTTTAACTGATGCTTTTTCCCCCCTTTCAGCATTTTAAATTTTTCATTGCACTGTGTTCTGGCTGGCTAGGTTTCTGCTGAGAAATCCACTGATAATTTTACTGAGGGTCTGTTTTATGTGATAGATTGCTTTCTTCTTGCTGCTTTCAGGATTCTTTCTCTGATTTCCTGTGGTTAGATTATAATATATCTTGGTGTGTGTGTCTTTGTATTTATTCTGTTAGGAGTTTGTTGGGTTACATAGAGTTGTAGATCTATCTTTTTTCTAAAATTTGGGTAATTTTTGGCCAAATTTTCTTCAGATAATGTCTGCCTTTTCTCTCCTTACGTTCTAGTATTCCTATAATACACATTTTGGTCCATTTGATGGTTTCATATAAGTTTTTTAGGCTCTGTTCACTTTTCTTCAATTTTTTCTCCTTCTCCGACTTGATAATTTCAAATGACCTGTTTTCGAGTTTTCTAATTCTTTCTTCTACCTGTTGGAGTGTGCTATTAGATATCTCTAGGGAATTTTTCAATTCAGACATTGTGTTTTTCAGCTTCAGAATTTCTTTTTGGTTCTGTTTTATAGTATCTGTTTTTTTTTTTTTTCATGTACTGTTTTCCTGATTCTCTTTAGATCTTTGTTCATGGTTTCCTTTGGTTTTTTGAACATATTTAAGGCACTTGTGTTAAATTCCTTATGTAGTATGTGTACTTCTTGTGTTTCTTCAGGAATGGTTTTATCATTTAATTTTATTCCTTCAGATGAGCCATGTTTTCCTGGCTTTTGCCCTTCCAGTTTCATTGAGATGTAATTGACAGACATCACTGTGTAAATTGTGCTTTTTTTTTTGCATGCTTTATTGTTATCATTGTTGAAAACTATGCATTTAGGGAAAAAATCCCAGCCATTTCCCTTTGTCTTTTTGGAGTGGCTAGGGAAGACCTTCCCTGATTAGGAACTTTGGTTGTGAAGGCTAAATATTTTGGGGTTTTTTTTCTGGATATGTGTCTTGCCTGGGCCTGGTATGCTTTCTTGATTTTTCCATATACACTGCTGTTAAATGGCTCAATTCTTCAAGATTCTCACCTTGATTTTTTTCTTGGCCTTTCACTTTCTATTATATGCCTCTCTATAAATCTCTCACCATATGCATCTATGTGTCTCGTAGTCTCCTTGCAGCATTTACTGCTGCTTCCTATTTCTTAGGAATTTTCCTAGCTCAGATCCAAGCTATGTTGGTTTTGTGCTGTCTGAGCTCTGAGTTAGGTGACAAAGAAGCTAATTCACTATTCAGTGCCCAGACAGGTTAGAACTTTACAAAATAAGTCTCATCTGCTCCCTCTGTTTCAAGAGAAGGAATTGGGAACTGGGTTGCCACCTTTTCCAGATTAAGGCCATGCCAGGCTGGAAGGGTTTGGGACAAGTGTGAATAAAAGTGCCAGGAAAGTCCCTATTTTGGATATGGCTTCTTGATCAGTCCTTTGCTGCTTGATTGCTGTAGACTTTTGTTTTCTATAGCTTTCTGTGAAATTAATGTAGCCAGTCTGAAGTTGTGTGGTTTTTGTTTCTGAGGATGAATGAGGGTCTGGAGTCTCTTAGTCTGCTGTGTTGCTACCATCACTTCTCCAGATGTTTGGCCAATTAATACTTCATTGATTTAGCTCAAATGACTACAGACATTTAAAGTTTAATTTAACTATTTTTTAAAAATGCAATATGAAGTTGTCAATTTTTTATAATAAAATTTCTCATATTGAAGTTTTCCTTTTGCTGGTATGAGTATAATGCCACTTCTTTTTATTCACAAAAAGGAAATTTGCTCTTAGTGGTGATATGAATTTTTGTCCGATTTTGGGGGAAATCGGCCATAATATGGGAATCTTTTCCAACTGCTACTGGGTTTACACTCTTTAGTTTTTCACATGGAGTACTGTGAATTAGAAATCACATTTGTTTGTGTAATGGAAAGATGTAGAGAGCTAGAGGCAGTCTGAACTGATGTATACATAGCCGGTTAAAAGTGCAAATGGAGCTGGACCGTGAGAACTTAGGCACTATCCTTCTTGAAGGAAGGGGAATCAGCAAGTGACCATTTGAGTCTTCTGACTGTGTGATTCGGAGACTATTCATCTGTGTTCTGATACCAGAATCTGTTAATAGATCTAAAGCAAACTTTCTTGTAAAATATACTCCAAATCATTTTGTAGAGGATTTGCTGAAGTCTTCCTCAGTCGACAGTTTGCCTCTCAGTACTGATTGAAAGGCGAGGGTGCGTGTTGTTAGATGCTGAGAGATGTACTATAGGCCTTACTGAGTTCTTTGGCAGTTAGGGTGGACCTTGTTCTGAGGCCATCTCCAATGTCACCAATATCCATCTTTATGGACACCTGGGACCTGATGTCAACACAGAGTGACTGAATTGGACCCCTGAAACTAAAATGAATGGAAAGAGGTGGCTGTTTCTACCTCGCTCCCATGCCTTTTTTGACACATTGATAATACATATGTTCAATATGCAGATTAAAGTTGTCATACTGTCGCACTGTGGTGAAGAATGTTTGGCATAGTGTCAAAGGGAAACTTTTAGAGGCCGGGAGTGCTCCTCCAGTTAGGTCGGTGTTGTCAAGTTTTGATTGTTTGCTTTTTGTTTCATTTAATTAGGCCTTACCTAGTCATTTTATCTAAAATTGGATACTCCTAACAGTGCTTAAAACTTAGGAGCACTTGGAGACTTGATGAATCTGGAGATCTGGTGAGAAGCCAACTTGATCTTTCCATGTGGATAACCTGGATGGTTCTTCAGGTGCTGTTTAACAGAAGGCTCTGGTAATCAACTCGCAAGAGAAATTAAGACCCTTTGCTCGTTATCTTTCTTAAGGAGTTGATATTAGATGCTAATTATTAGAGAGTCTTATGAGGGAGTTAGTGGCTTATCCACATTAAGTAATGAAAGCTGTTGGGACATGCTGATGGCATTTAGTGTTTCTAAAATCACAAAATTCTTACGCATTACAATTTGCTGAGACCTCTCATTCCTATCAGTGGTTCACTTTTCTTATGCCAAAATGACTTTGGTGACTGCAAAAGTGACTTTTCATTTTCAAATCTTTAGTTGGTTTTTAAGAAGCAGAGCCTGAGACAGCAATACAGTTGCAAATGATTTATGGAGGACAAATGCTCAGGAACAGAGGGTTAGGGAGAGTAGAATTGAACAGCAGGGTGAGGAGTTAAACACTTAAGTGGTTTCAGCCAGAGTCTTACTTCAGCACATCCTCTGAGGTCTTCTCAGCACGGAATGCTCTTCCTTTGAGGGAGGTGGTAGGACTTTGGTATTCGTTACCTGTCACTCTGTGGCTACTGGCTGCCTGAGGGCTGGAAGTGCGGAGGTATGGGGGTGGGCCATTGGGCATAACCTCTGAGGGTGGTGGCTCCCATTCAGCCAAGGAACATTTCTTTAGAAGGGGTATCTGTAAACTGTTGGGACCCAGCGCCCACAGCCTCAGGATGGGTGTGAGGGCCAATAAACCAAGTAAGCCACAGACTCAGACCATGTAAATGTATTGTTTCAAGGTAGTTTAGCATATTTAATTGAGGAAAAAGCCCTCTAATTGTCCACATTTACTATCTATTTTATCATAAGTCAAGTGGAGAACATGCAGGGTTATAAAAGAAGAAAAAAGTAAGACAGGCATTTTATTTAAAATTAAAAATATTAAGTTCTTTTTTTTTTATGTTTACTTATTTTTTGAGAGAGAGAGAGAGGGAGAGCATGCTTGTGAGCAGGGGAGGGGCAGAGAGAGAGGGAGATGCAGAATCCGAAGCAGGTTCCGGGCTCTGAGCTGTCAGCACAGAACCCGACGAAGGGCTCAAACTCATGAATTGTGAGATCATGACCTGAGCTGAAGTTGGACACAAGCGACTGAGCCACCCAAGTGCACCTAAAAATACTAAAAATAATACTTCTAATTACAAATTTATTATAAGATAAAACACAGGTAACAAATATATGGAACAAATTTATAGTTTAGTAAATTATGCTATGGTGAATATGCCTGTAACTATGACTGACAACGAGAATAGAAGTTTGCCACCCAGCCAAGAGGTCTCTATATGCACCCCTTTCCTATCTCTTTTTATTCCTCACTTCTTCCTTCCAAAATTAACTGCTGCTTATTATAATAATTACTTATTGACATTTCTTTATGATTTTATCATCCAACTTTATAATTTTTAATTTTTAAAAAGAACTTGATAAGTCTTTTTTAATTTTAATTTTATTTTTTATTTTATTTAATTTTATTTTTTTAAATAGTTTATTGTCAAATTGGTTTCCATATTACACCCAGTGCTCTTCCGCACAAGTGCCCTCCTCCATTACCACCACCTCTTCCTCCCCCTCCCCTTCCCCCTTCAGCCCTCAATTTGTTTTCAGTATTCAGTAGTCTCTCAGGTTTTGCGTCCCTCTCTCTCCCAACTGTCTTTCCACCTTCCCCTCCCCATGGTCCTCCATTAGGTTTCTCCTGTTCTCCTGTTAGACCTATGAGTGCAAATATATGGTATCTGTCCTTCCTTGCCTTATTTCACTTAGCATGACACCCTTGAGGTCCATCCACTTTACTACAAATGGCCAGATTTCATTCTTTCTCATTGCCACGTAATACTCCATTGTATATATATACTGCATCTTCTTGATACATTCATCAGGTGATGGACATTTAGGCTCTTTCCATGATTTGGTTATTGTTGATAGTGCTGCTATGAACATTGGGGTACATGTGCTCCTATGCATCGGTACTTCTGTATCCCTTGGGTAAATCCCTATCAGTGCTATTGCTGGGTCATAGGGGAGTTCTATTGTTAATTTTTTGAGGAACCTCCCCACTGTTTTCCAGAGCGGCTGCACCAGTTTACATTGCCACCAACAGTGTAGGAGGGTGCCCGTCTCTCCACACCCTCGCCAGCATCTATAGTCTCTCGATTTGTTCATTTTAGCCACTCTGACTGGTGTGAGGTGGTATCTCAGTGTGGTTTTGATTTGTGTTTCCCTGATGATGAGTGATGCTGAGCATCGTTTCATGTGCCTGTAGGCCATCTGGATGTCCTCTTTGGAGAAGT
>NC_043713.1:63123977-63278346 GCF_006229205.1 Suricata suricatta | reverse complement strand
GTGGGTTGCCTATTAGTTTTCTTGATTGTTTCCTTTGCAGTGCAGAAGCTTTTTATCTTGATGAGATCCCAATAGTTCATTTTTGCTTTCATTTCCCTTGCCTTTGAGGATGTGTTGAGTAGGAAATTGCTGTGGTTGAGGTCAAAGAGGCTGTTTCCTACTTTTTCTTCGAGGGTTTTGATGGTTTCCTGTCTCACATTCAGGCCCTTCAGCCATTTTGAGTTAATTTTTGTGTATGGTGTAAGAAAGTGGTCTAGTTTCATTCTTCTGCATGTTGCTGTCCAGTTCTCCCAGCACCACCTGCTAAAGAGGCAGTCTTTTTTCCGTCAGATACTCTTTCCTGCTTTGTCAAAAATTAATTGGCCATACATTTGTGGGCCCAGTTCTGGGTTCTCTAGTCTATTCCATTGCACCAAAACCCATAAAATACCTAGTAGTAAACCTAACCAAGGATGTAAAAGACCTATATGATGAAAACTATAGAAAACTTATGAAAGAAATTGAAGAAGACACCAAGAAATGGAAAAACATTCCATGCTCATGGATCGGAAGAATAAACATTGTGAAAATGTCATTTCTACCCAAAGCAATCTACACATTCAGTGCAGTTCCCATCAAAATTGCACCAGCATTCTTCTCAAAGCTAGAAGAAGCTATCCTCAAATTCGTATGGAACCAGAAAAGACCCTGAATCGCCAAAGTAATATTGAAGAAGAAAACCAAAACAGAAGGCATCACAATCCCAGACTTTAGCCTCTACTACAAAGCGGTCATCATTAAGACAGTATGGTATTGGCACTAAACAGACACATAGACCAATTGATAAGTCTTTTAAGTTTCTTTTACTTTATAGGTTCTCCCTTTATCCCTTTATTTTTTCCTTCAAGTTTATTTGTTAAAGATCTGGGCCCTACTGACCTGTGTTTCCTTCACTCTGGATTTTGCTACGTGCATAGTCATAGTGCAGTTCAGCATGTTTCTCTGTCTTTTATAATTCCTGTAAATTGGTAGCTGTATCCAGATGATTCAGAATTTGGTCTAGAAGATTGTGTTCTTTCATCAGGAGGCATGTCATGTCTGCTTGTCTACTTTTTTTTTTAATTTTTTAAATGTTTATTTATTTTTGAGAGAGACAGAGCATGAGTGAGGTTAGTACAGAGAGAGAGGGAGACACAGAATCTGAAGCAGGTTCCAGGGTCTGAGGTGTAAACATAGAGAGCCTCATGCGGTGCTCAAACCCATGAACTGAGGCTGGAACCCATGAACTGAGAGATTGTGACCTGGGCCAAAGTCGGATGCTTAACCGACTGAGCCACCCAGGCACTCCTGCTTATCTATCTTTTTTAAAATGTTATGTTCCTAGCTTCCTAGCTCCTAGTTTTTTGGAGGCTATAAACTGGTCATGTAGCAATTACATTTTTTTTTCTTGTTTGTGGAGCATTTTTGTAAGGAGCTGCCTCCCTTCATCTACCATTTCGTCACCCAGTAGTACAGTTCACATGAGTACTTGATGTTCCTTTTAGTCACCAGGTTTCCCTGTCATCCTTAAAAGATGACTGATTTGTTTTTAAAATATAATTGTGAACTTATGGATTTAAACAAATGGGTTTCAGTCCATTATAATTATTTTTTTAAATTTTTAATGTTTATTTATTTTTGAGAGACAGAGACAGAGGTGAGCAGGGGAGGGACAGAAAGAGAGGGAGACACAGAATCCAAAGCAGGTTTCAGGCTCTGAGCTGTCATCACAGAGCCCAACACAGGCTTGAACCCATGAACCAGGAGATCATGACCTGAACCAAAGTCAATCACTTAACCAAATGAACTATCCAGGCTCACCATCAATCCACTATAATTATGATTATTGAAGTTAAAATTGTCCCATCCTTGACAAATGAGAACCTCTTCTAGGTGCTTGTTGAGTTCTTTTGATATAACTGCAGTAGTCTTTGATAATTTCATTGCTATCTGGTGTGGCAAAATGCTCCATGTACATCTTGTACATTTTTCTGCACTAGTCCTGGAACTAGCCATTTTAAAAAAATCCCCTGGCTTCTTTAATGGTAAGTTGCTTTAAAAAAATTTTTTTAACATTTATTTATTTTTGAGACAGAGAGAGACAGAGCATGAGCAGGGAAGGGGAAGAGAGAGAGAGGGAGACACAGAATCCGAAGCAGGCTCCAGGCTCTGAGCTGTCAGCACAGAGCCTGATGTGGGGCTTGAACTCACAAACTGTGAGATCATAACCTGAGCCGAGGTCAGATGCCCAACCGAGTGAGCCACCCAGGCGCCCGGGGAAGTTGCATTTTAAGAGCATAGTCTGAGTACGAGGGATGCTCACTGATACTAGGTTCTTGTTTTTAGGCCTTTTCAGTGAATAGAGCTAGCCATGTATACATAGTGCAAGATAGAACAGGCCTTGTGAATTTATCTTAATATATTCAATTCAAATTTAGGACTTTAGGATTGCAGGGTTTTTACCTAACCTTTTCTGTATTACATTATCTCCTTTCTTCTATACTAAAAATCCTGGTTCTCAAGGATATGAGCAATCACAGAATTAGAATACCTCATGCTTACTCCTTTGATTTATCTTATTTTACATGTATAGCAGAGCTAGAAGAAAAATACTAATACTGTAACCACCGATTATGATTACTAAAAATAATTTATTGCAGAGAAAGGGATATTCTAACCCTGTCCCCTTTAGAGTTATTCAGTTATTGAAGTTTTGAACAATGGTGCTGAAGTCTGAATGTTTGTGTCCCCCCCAAACTTCATATGCTGAAATCCTAGCCTCCAAGGTTATAGCGTTAAAAAGTGGGGCCTCTGGGAGGTGATTAGGTGTGAGGGCCAAGCTCTTTTGAATGGAATTATTGCCCTTAAAATGGAGACACTAGAGAGTTTGGTTTTGCCTTCTACTCTGTGAGGTTACAGTGAGAACATGGCTGTTTGTGAGGATGTATGCTTTCACCAGACACAACACACTGAATCTGCCAGCACTGTGATCTTGGACTTCTCAGCCTCCAGAACTGTGAGAAATACATGTTGCTTATAAGTCACTCAGCTAATGGTGTTTTTGTTATAGCAGCCTGAGTAGACTAAGACAGATGGCTTATATTTCCATCTGGAAACAGTAAATATATTATAAATGGGTCATAATGCAGAATGACATTGATAGGCTAGCAACATTAATTAACACAAATATGATGAAATTTAAAATATGGGTGAAAATGCAGGTTTGAATTGTATTTTGGTTCAGAATCTGAGTTACATAATTTTAAGATGGGAAAATGAAAAGGACTAGATGGAGAAGGAGTTAGTAGTAAACAGAACACAGCAAAACTAAAAACTATGATATTTATCAAGAATACGAGGCAGTTGAAAATAAATAAACAAAATCTTAACATTGGATTTTCATGCTGCATTTATAGAAGACTAGTGTCTAATCAGTGCCTGTCATTTCCCCATGGAATCCCACATTGGTTGGACCACATTTGTTTTCAGTTTTAGACCACATTTGTTTTTAGTTTCATGTTTAAGTATGGATGATAATACACTAAAAATTTTGGACATGATATCACATGAAAAGTAAACTGAGGAGCCCAAGGATAGAGAAGACTGCATATTTGTAAGACAGAGGTCTTCATATAAATGGAGTGGCTCTTTGGTGAAAGAAGTGGGGTTTTAGCATTGGGATTATCATCCCAGGGTCTGTGAATACAAGATATAGGGAAGCAAAATTCTATTCCATTTTTGGAAGGTGGTTTCTTTGACAGTTGAAGTTGTCCAACAGTGGGATTGTCTTGTCAAGTAATGAACTTCCCTATCTCTTTAATTTTTTTTAAGATTTCATTCTTAAGTAATCTCTACACCCAATGTGTGACTCAAACTCACAATCCTGCAATCAAGATCTGCATGCTCTACTGACTGAGCCAGCCTGGTGTCCTAAGTGTACCTGTCTTTACAATTGTTAGCTTACAAGCAAAGTCATATTGTTACATGCTAACTTTAATACTCTGTTTTCCATTTACTATATAATAATCACAGCGAAGGCATTTTTTTGTGGCAGATAAACATGATTGTGAACTCATTTTTGAGAATTCATTTATAAGGTGCTGTCTCTAATGGATGGACATCTAATAAGGAGACACTGCCACTTGAAGTTGATATTATAATCACATAGATGGTGAATGATAGGAACGTTGGCACTTCATCAGAAATATTATCCCAAAGAAGGACATTTTCTGGTGACAGCTACCTTAAACACATCTTGGTGCAAGCTAGCCACGGCAGCTGCAGAGGGTACACATTCCTCCAACCTGTTCAACCTTCAGATGACACTATTCTTAAGATCGGCTTATGTGTTTCCAAGATTTCCTTTTAACCAACAAGCATATGGCTAAGGCACAGTTGGAAACTGATTAGTTTTTTTCTGACTGTTGTTAGCCTTTGAAATAAATGAGACTAAGGTGTTTGCGCTTTCTGATGGAGCATAGAGAATGTGAGCTGTGGGCCGGCCATGGAACCAAAGACTTAAACTTCACACTGTAGCAAGTCTTGGAGAATGGTGTCTCTCTGGAGTGATGAACAAGGGGTGGCCCCCAAGCTCTCAGCCAGGCTCTCTTTACCCAAGACCCAGGCATCCCACTTTCCTGATTATCTCTTGTTATCAGTGGAGAAAAAAATTGTATCTCTGAGCCACTGTGGAAGCAAGTTTATTTTAGGGTCAGACCAAGAATAAATACCCCGTAGAGCTTCTCTTCCCAGGAAAGTGTGTTCTCTGCTCTCAGGAAGGTTGTAATTTAATTGAATATATAGCTAGATAAACACAAGTGAAGAGAGATGCAGGATTATAGTGTACCCAGCAAGGACAGTTATCACTATTTATCAGTGATAATTCCATGTAGTTTTTGGTCTCCATGTTATCATGTGTTTTATCCTGTTAGGCCTTGGGCCTCTGTTACAGATATTGGTATTAAAATAAGTAAGTATGACAGAAGATGCCTGAAGTTTTAAGTCATGGAATTTCCAAGTCATACTTATAAAATGACCATAACCAGCCATGAAAGGAATATCAGTAAATATAATGTGGATTTTCCAATTTCTGCCCTTAAATACACTGGCCATTTAAATTTATTTACAAAGATAATTCAGCTCAAAAAATTTTCTAGTATCATTACTTAAAGGTAAAAAGGCCACTGAGAGGGTGGTTGGACACCTTCTCATACAGGGCCTCTCAGACGTGGAAACTGAGCAAAAAGAGAAAGACTGGCATGCATTGCTTCTCTCAGGATGCAGAAAAGGGGGCATGAAAGCGCCGGCTCCCGGCCCCGGCGGGCACTTCCAATATGTGTGCACATATTTTTATATATATATGTATTTAAGTTTGTTTATTTTTGAGGGAGAAAGAGAAAGAGAATGAGAACATGAGTAGGAGAGGGGCAGAGAGAGAGGGAGAAAAGGAGAATACCAAGCAAGCCCTGGGCCACCTGTGCAGAGCCAGATTCCAGGATTGAACTCAAGGACTGCAACATCGTGACCTGAACTGAAACCAAGTTGGTTGCTTAACCAACTGAGCCACCCAGGCACCACTCTGATATTTTTTGTCCCATCTTTTTCCTCCTTTTCACCCCACTGAATTTGGTCCCTTTTTCCCCAAGAGGAAAAGGCAGATAAGGCAGATGGATGGGAGATGAATATAAGAACCTCACCAAATTTTGTAAGAATTGCCTTTCACACCTCTGTGGCTCAGTCGGTTAAGCGTCCAACTCTTGGTTTTGGCTTAGGTCATGACCTCAATTTGTTTGAGCCCCCCCATCAGGCTCTGTGCCGACAGTGCAAAACCTGCTTGGGATATTCTCTCTCTCTCTCTGTCTCCTCCCCGCCTTCCCCTCCCTATCCCAGCTTGCTCTCTCTTCTCAAATTACATAAATAAACCTAAAAAAAAAAAGAATTGCCTTTCAGAGAAAGGAAAAATAAGGAATTGCCTTTTAGGTTTGGCAAAAATATTTGAATGTTTGGCTCAGATGCGTTGTAGTTACTCGCTTATAGAGAGACGGAGTAGAGGTAGTAGCACATGTTTATCAAGTTCTGAGTATCAAGTAACCCCCTGTGAAAGGAGCCTAATTGTTCATCAAGAAGATAGAAGATGTGGCCTCAGGACTTTCCTTTTGTTGTTTACTAAACATATGCCTCCGGGAACACATGGGTGGCTCGTCAGTTAAGGTTAAGCATCAGACTTCTTGATTTCAGCTTGGGTTATGATCTCAAGGTTCATGAGTCTGAGCCACATGTTGGGCTCTGCGCTGACTGCATGGAACCTGCTTGGGGTTTTGTGGCCCCCTCATCCATGCATGCACGTTCTCTCTCTCTACCCAAAATAAATAAACATAAAAAAAGATATGCCTCTGAATGTAAGTTCTTATTCTTCTGTCATTTTAGTATATACAGCATGCCAGCTCTTCTAGTGATGAATTCTAGTAGGGAAGAGATAGTGGGGGTGAGGAAGAGTGAATATTTCTTTCCTTAAATTCCAAGTGCTTCTTTTTTTTGCACTTCCCTTTGGGGGGGCGGATCCATGATCTCTAAGCACAACCCCTCAGACAGGACAGCCAACATCACAATGGCCCTGTGCCAGATTTGCATCGCCTCTTCTGCCAGAAGATGAGAACATCACCTTTCTGGGCTTTTCCATATGGGTCCTTTCATCAGCTCGCGTGCATGTCATCTCATGGGTTGTCTGGATGACATCATCATTGCCCTCATCCACGTCAGGCGTTATCACTGTAGTGAAGACTACGCTGGCAGAGCTGAGAAGGGCCTGTTACAACAGTTTGATGGATGAGAAATAATGAGTTGCGTGTTTCTCATTAAGGGCATCTCTCTTCTAGCATGATGTCAGCTACACACTGTGTTGTCCCTCATCAGGGCTCTGCCCCTGGTCCATGAACGCAGGGTCATGGCAGAGCCAGGCATGCCTGATCTTGTGCCTGTCAGCACCAGGCTTTGACGCAGTTGGCACATCTTGACTGTACAGTGGTTTGATGGGGAAGGGGAGCATAAGCTTGTGATTATTGCCCGCAGAGGAGGTGGATAGGCAAAGACATGTATTTGGAATACAGTGTTAACAGAGGTGTTAAGAGAGAAAAAGGCCATTCTTAGAATTTGCATAGTTGCTTTGCCTTGTACACTGACATTTGTGTTGAGGCTAGTTGTGTGCTGTGCTCGCTTATGCAGGACTGTCTGGCAGCATTTGTGATATTCTCACAGCTGACACTGGAACATTTCTTGTTTTCCCTGCATGTGAGTCACAATTTTACTTTCATGTATTTATGCCAGTATAGTGTTCTGGTGACCTTATCGTTCAGAGTCGTTTGCAGTCCAAATAAACCTTACACGTGGAACTTTGAAATATACCAATAAAACAAAACCTGTAGGTCGGGGGAGCAGCTGTTTAGGAACACCTCAGAGCCAGCCAGGTTTCGCCACCTGATTCTGAAATACTGCCCTGGCCGGGCACAGCCCAGGCGGCTTACGGTCTCAATCTGCTTGCTTCAGGCAGGCACCCACATGTTCCCGGCTGGCGAGTGGGAATGTAAACACCTCGTAGAAGACAAACTGAATAAAACAAGTAGAAAATTCAAGAGGTAAAAGTAGCAGAAAACAGCTTGCTAGGTCTGCGAGTACGGAAACCAATTTAATAGCAATGAAACGGGAAATACAAAGATGATAAACATCATAAATTATTCTTGAGTGAGATTGAGTATTTATTTGTGTTGAGGGCAGGAAGGTTCCTTCGGCTTCCGTTATGAAAATTACATGAGAAGTCTGTGGGTCACTGGATATGAGCTTGTTGGATACTTCTGTGCCTTCAGAGAAGAGCTTAATTGGAAAACTACAATTTTTTCTTTCTTTGCTTGAGATAGAGAGCTTGACTCATCTTTTGGGAAAAACTAATCATGTTTCTAACCAGTTCTGTGTGCTGTAGCTATCAGGTTAATCACAAAGATGTCACCTAGCAGAAAGGCTTGGGAATAAAAAGCATGGAGAATGGGGGTGGATGGGCAGGCTGTGAGTTGCTTCCCTTAATGAAAATCTTTAGGATTGACTGCACCAAAGGAAAACGATAGTAGAAATTAAAATGCAGATTTCTCAAGTGTGCCTGTGTGGTTTAATTATTCCAGCGCCAAAAAGAGCTTTGTCTAAACAGAACAAAACCTGTTATGCATTATGTCAGAGAGGCCTAGAAGTCAGCTCTGAGGACACTTTTGCATTTTTAACTATCATGTTGTCTTTGAGTTAGTGTTGGCTTATGACCTAGGCTTTTAGGAAGTGTTTTGACAGCTGACAATGATAATAGTAGTTCTCATTTCCACGATAAAATATGTAGTGTCAGGAGCAGTACTGTAATAAAAGGAAAATAAATATTGCTTGGGATCTCATAGATACCTTAAGTCTTTATAATTAAGTCTCATTTTAAAAAATGTGCAACATTTTAATTGCCAGATCAACAGCACTAGAGTGCTCTTTTAGGTGGAATAGTAATATGACTTGACACTTTACTTTTTGTGATGCCTGTCAGTATTAAAAGCCCCTAAATAATTTCATGTACTGTGCATGTTCTTTGCTGCCTTTTTTATTTATTTAATTTTAATTTTTAAAAATATTTATTTTTGGTCATGGTCAGGAGCACTTGTGGGGAGAAGCACTGGGTGTTATATGGAAACCAATTTGATAATAAACTATTAAAAAATATATTTATTTTTGAGAGGGGGGTAGGGACAGAGAGAGATGGAGACCCAGAATCTGAAGCAGGCTCCAGGCTCTGAGCTATCAGCACAAAGCCCAACACAGGGCTCAAATTCACAAACTGCAAGATCATGACCTCAGCCAAAGTGGGTGCTCAACTGACTGAGCCACCCATGTGCCCCTGCTGCCCCTCTTTTAGACCTAATCTTGTTATCAGCAAGGAGTGAAGAGGAGTTTTATTCTGAATTTTAGAAGATTGTCTTCAAATATATTGAGGTCCTATAAATGTTTTGTCCCAAAGAACAATTAATGTAGAATGAGTTTTACCATGAAAATCTTATATAATAATCTGTGGTATGATACTACATTTTGTTAAAAAGTATATACGCATATTTAACTGATAAGACAAATATACCAAGATATTAACACTGGTTAGCTTTGATGATGGGATTTTAAGCATTAATTTTTAAATTACTTACCTGTATTTTCCATTCTTCCCGACAGTGAACATCAGTATAGTTTGTTTGTTTTTTAGAAATGTTCTTTAATGACAGGTATTATTTGATTTTTTGTGTAGAGGCACATGTTATACAAATAGCAAGTCAACTTAAAAATCTTCAGTGGAAGCACTTTGTTCTCCTTTTCCTGCATACCTGAAGACAGTGATGCTTTGAATAGTGTTACGTGTACAAGAGTCTCTCAGTAATTCCTCACTGAGAAGGGGAGGAAGGGAACAGTAACCCCGTAGGCAGGTAATATTAAACTGTGGATTTGATAGAGTACCTGCTGTGCTTGAAGTGTGTGAAATGCTCAGAGGGAGTAGATGGGAGGAAATAGGGCGATGTCCTTGTCCCTTCAGCAGCTTGTCGTCTGACTGGGGAGACAAGGCGCACCCTTAAAGCAGTCAGTGGAGGATGTAGTATGTGCTGCGCTGTCAAGTTGTCCAGTACAGTAGTGAGAGAAGCTGCTCCTGGTGTGATGCAGACAGTGGGTGTGAAGCACACAGGAAGGGAACGTGAATGTAGACAGGAGCCACCGAGGACACTTTGTAGTGTTGTTTTGTGTGCTCCTCCCCCCTGGAGGACAGGTGTGCGTCCTTGGAAGGGTCTCCTGCATAGTGGTGCCCTTGGCGCCCTGGCATCAATCCTTCGCTCTTCACCTTGAGTGTTAGCTCTAGAAGAGTTACTAAAATAGAAAGCTCTGTTAACTAAATCTGGGTGCTGTCTTCTTCTAGGTACATGAAAAGCTTTGCTTCCCTCACATGTCCTCATTCATGCCACCTGAGAATGGAAGCTGGTCTCTGGGACACAAGATAGATAATTCTAGCACAGTCCGGCTGCTTTTTTAATTCTGTAGTCACTGTTACAGAATAATAATTTTCAATATTTGTAATAGTCTGTAGAGTGGTAAAATTCATTAAAACGTTCTCCATTTTTTTTTTTTGCTTGTAAGAAAAAATCAACTGTGTTATTTAGAAGACAACCTGTACATTTGAGTACTCTCCACTGACAGTTTCCTTTTCTGATAGCACTCGGTTTGTATCTAGACATGGGGAAATGTCATAAGAATAAATTGATTTGATTCTGAAATATACTTCCTGTAAAAACCCATTAGACTGAAGTCATTTCACTCAAAAGGACTGCCTGTCTCAAATCACAAAGATTCCCTGACCAGGTTTTATTTATTTATTTTTTTTGACTGTAAGGAAACACTGATTATTTGAAATGCCAAGTAAATATCTGTTCCTATAAGTTCTGAACGCACAGTGAATCGGATGCTTATCTCAAAGCCTATGAGCGCTCCAGAAGAGACCCTGGTTACTTTTAAATGAAAGGAGAGAATAATCCAGAGCATAGTTTCTTTCCCACACTGTCTCCCTAAAGACAGCTAATGGAGTGATTCACAGGTCCTTCTGTGAAAAAATCATGCTTGTTGATTGTTCAGCTAAAATTAAATATTTGGTTTTTGAAGATCGGTATTTCTTTATCCCTGGATTGACCATTTTTATAAGCTCTTAGAGATCAGGGTCTGTAATATATTTATTTAATATCGTAAACTTTAACATGAGAAAAAATCCACCTGAATAAATATGAGGGTTTGATCTTTAGCATCTAAATTCTATCTTTTGTTTAATTCTCCCTAAAAGAAACAAACTAACAAACAACAATCCCTTCCTAGCCCCTTGCTTCTAGTAGCAAGAGTGATTGAGATTCGAGTCCCATTTTTAAGGCAAAACTGATGAATACTGGCCTTGACTCCTGGAACTCTGTCTGTAAATGGCTCCTCTGGGAATCTGGGTCATGACTGATCTTTATGGTAGGTATCTGAGAGAACCATTTGTTCTTTTAGGGTATGTCCTTAAGGTCGCTGTTAACAGCGGGTCTGTGAGCGAGATTCAACAAGGGTTAACCCATACACAATTCCTGTTTTTTATAAACTCATTCAGAAGTGGAGGGCATTTCCTGACTCTCTGATACAATCCTATCTGATGGATGAATTCCTCTTCAACACCCTTGACATGTGGTCATTCAGCCTTTCTCCAACAGCTGCAGTGATGGGCAGCCTACTGCCTCATAAAGCAGTCTACTTACGTTTTGCATGGTTCTAAATTATTTAAATTTATTTCCTGTCACTGAGTGGAAGCCAGTTTTTTCACTCAGTGGTCCTAGTTCTGACCATGAGAGTCATGTACAGTAATCCTATTTGCTGTCCGTGTGAAAGTCTTTGGGTATGTGAGGGAATGCACATTATAACCCACTCAAGCCCCACTGAACCACAACCTGTAATAGAACTTGGAATTTTAGTTTTCAATAAACTCCCCAGATGGTTTTGATCCATGCAGAGTCTGAGAATCGCTGTGTGGGCGGGAGAGACCAGTGGCGTTTGACAGCGTGAGAAGGCTGTGTGTCAGGTGGTGTGGACAGCTGGTGGGATGTAATGGGTCTGGCAGAGGAGGGCTCGTGAAGTTTAAGAAGGACTTCCCCGGATACACAGGGACTAGCAGGCAGGGAAGGAATGAAAGGGGTCTCAGGCCCAGACGTGGGTGTGTCATTCTTTGGGACAGGAAAGGAGCCTGGTGAGTTTAGGGGCAGTCAGCAGGCCCAGTGTGGCTCATTATAGGACCTGGGTAGAGGGCAGGCCAACAGTCTGGACAGAGCAGACTATAAAGGACTCACACTCAGGAATTACACATGATACCACAAGTATTAGGGAACTGCAGTCAGCTCCCATCCAGGACAACTCTGAAGAGAGGGGTATATAGAAACATAGTAGGGGCAGTGTGAGCAGAGTAGGCATATGGGTGGCTGAGAGTGTAAGTCAGAAACAAAAAGGCTCTAGGATGACCACACCTTCTGTTTTAAGTCAAAGTGTATAAAACTAGAAAGGACAGGTTTGTTTGGGAGGAAAGGTTTGTGTTTGATGTCTTGAAACTGGGTATATTTGGGAGATGAGCTAGTGAGACTACCCAGGGAGTGGATTTGGACCTCAGGAAATGTTCTGTGAGCCAAAGTTACAGATTTAGGGTTATCAGTGATGGCTGTGAAGCTGAGTCTCTAGAGGGAGAAGATGAGGGGCCTGACAATGGGACTTTGGAACAGCAGCACATAGGAGATGAGCCGAGGAGGAAGAGGCACCAAAAGAAAGAGGAACAACAGACACGTATGGAGGGGACCAGGAGAGGGTGTGGACCTGGATGTCTGGTGCTGCGGTGGGATGGGGAGAATGCATGTGGCAGGTCTGGCCATCAGAAGTGGGAGCTGCCCAGTTGTGGCTACTCTGTTTAGGGAGCTGTAGTTACTATTCACCTGCCTACATCAGAACTTTACAAATCATATCTAAATTGAACAAATATTAAAAACATAGACATGAAGCAGTTTTTTCTCATAAAAACTATTGCTTTTTTTCATCTGTCATCTGTCTGTGGTCCTTGCATCCTGCCCATCTGTCTAGGTAGATGAGAGCCTGCTGCATGCTAGGTGCTCTTCTAGATGTTTCATTTATATTATTTCCCTAGACACTTCTGTGATTCGGGATCAGTTTATTTAGGAATGCCATAAGTTTCAGAAGGTGTTCCTAGCCAAGGACCTCTTTGAACCTTGTAGAAAATATTGATAAGTGGTTTAATTTGTGCTCTTCACGGATTTCTTCTTTCGTACATTTTTGGGTTGAAAGGGTCTCTGCTAGGGTTCTAGTTTAATCTCTTCCTTGACTTGTGAGGAACTCGAGATTAGAGAAGTTGTCCAAGGCCACAGGGAGGGTGATTGGAGCCTGGGCCTCAGTGAACTGAGTCATCATCACTTCTTACCAACCAAGCACCATTTCCTTCCTTCCCCTTCCTCCCTCTTTCCATCTCATCCCTCCTTCCCTCCCTCCCTCCCTTCCTTCCTTCCTTCCTTCCTTCCTTCCTTCCTTCCTTCCTTCCTTCCTTCCTTCCTTCCTTCTTTCTTTCTTTTCTTTTCCTTCCTTCCTTTCTCTCTCTCTTTCTTCCTTTCCTTTCCTTTCCTTCCTTCCTTCCTTCCTTCCTTCCTTCCTTCCTTCCTTCCTTCCTTCCTTCTTTCCTTCTTCCTATCATCTATCAACCACTTATCTATCTATCTATCTATCTATCTATCTATCTATCTATCTATCATCTATCTATCTATCTATCTATCTATCTATCTATCTATCTATCTGGCATCATTTCCCGTTTAAAACCTGAGGTTGTTCTCTTAGCCAAGTGCTATGGGTTTCTTTTGTGGCTCTTTTCTGTCTCTTTATGTTTTTGCCCTATCTGAACTATTTTAATTGGGAGAGGCAGAGGACAAATTGGCTTTCTTTTTTTGTATTATTTCTTGTTTATTGTTTATTATTATAGGTGCTGGATCCAGTTGCCTAGGTTCTGGGTAGACATGGTTTCATGGAGCATCTTTTGAGGGCAGGAGAGCCCCACCTTCAGGCAGGGGAAGGGACATTTTCTCTTATTCTTTTATGATAGGGATGTCTGAGGTTGCTGCAGCCCTGGAGCAAAGAGGCTGGCTTTTTACTGGGAAGAGCTCCTGTAAGCCAGATTTGGTTGCAGTCTAACCTAGCAACCTTCAGCAAAGCCTTTGGCCTTTCCGAATCCATTCTTACCTGTTTATAAAGGAGGAATGAGTAAAATTACTTGACTTTGGGGAAAAGACTAGCCTTATAATAGATTGAAGCAATATTACAATATAAATAAATATGTACACCTATCAATTTTTATTTTGAAATATTTGAAATGCCCATCAGGATTAAAAAGTGACCCCAGGGTATTCTGTAAGACGAATTTTTTGATAGCCTGAGGGTCTGTGACTCAGGGGGTCCATGGTGAGGAGTGTCTGGAGGTAGCTGTCCAGAACTAAAAACCAGGGAGGCAGGATTAGAAAGGATCAGAACTTCTTTCCTGCAAAGAGTGGGAAGTGTTCCCCTTCTTTCTTTTTAATTTATTTTTATTTTTAATATAATTTATTGTCAAATTGGCTAACATACAGTGTGTAAAGTGTGCTCTTGGTTTTTGGGATAGATTCCCATGGTTCATCACACCCAGTGCTCATCCCAACAAGTGCCCTCCTCAATGCCCATCACCCATTTCTCCCCTCCTTCACCTCTATCAACCCTCAGTTTGTTCTCTGTATTTAGGAGTCTCTTATGGTTTGCCTCCCTCCCTCTCTGTTTGTAACTAATTTTTTCCCCATCCCTTCCCCCATGGTCTTCTGTTAAGTTTCTCATGATCCACATATGAGTGAAAACATGATATCTGTCTTTCTCTGACTGACTTGTTTTACTTAGCATAATACCTTTCAGTTCCATCAACATTGCTGCAAATGGCATGATTTCATTCTTTCTCATTGCCAAGTAGTATTTCATTGAATATATAAACCACATCTTCTTTATCCATTCATCAGTTGATGGACATTTAGGCTCTTTCCATAATTTGGCTATTGTTGAAAGTGCTGCTATAAATATTGGGGTACATGTGCCCCTATGAGTGAGCACTCCTGTATCCTTTGGATAAATTCCTAGTAATGCTATTTCTGGGTAGTGAGGTAGTTCTATTTTTAAATTTTTGAAGAACCTCCACACTGTTTTCCAGAATGCCCACACCAGTTTACATTCCCGCCAACAATGCAAGAGGGTTCTCGTTTCTCCACATCTTTGCCAACATCTTTTGTTTCCTGAGTAGTTCATTTTAGCCACTCAGACCAGTGTGAGGTAGTATCTCAGTGTGGTTTTGATTTGTATTTCCCTGATGATGAGTGACATTGAGCATCTTTTTTCATGTGTCTGTTGGCCATCTGGATGTCTTCTTTGGAAAAGTGTCTTCTGCTCATTTCTTTACTGGATTATTTGTTTTTCCATTGTTGAGTTTGGTAAATTCTTTATAGATTTTGGTTACTAGCTCTTTATTCAATATGTCATTTGCAATGATCTTTTCCCATTCCGTCAGTTGTCTTTTAGTTTTGTTGATTCTTTCCTTTGCAGTGCAGAAGCTTTTTATCTTGATGAGGTCCCAATAGTTCATTTTTGCTTTTAATTCTCTTGCCTTTAGAGATGTGTCAAGTAAGAAATTGCTGTGACTGAGATCAAAGAGGTTGTTGCTTGCCTTCTCCTTTAGGGTTTTGATGGTTTCTTGTCTCACATTTTGGTTTTTCATCCATTTTGAGTTTATTTTTGTGTATGGTGGAAGAAAGTGGTCTAGTTTCATTATTCTGCATGTTGCTGTCCAGCTGTCTCTGCACCATTTGCTAAAGAGACAGTCTTTTTTCCATTGGTTACTCTTTCCTGCTTTGTTGAAGATTAGTTGGCCATATTTCTGTAGGTACATTTCTGGGTTCTTTATTCCATTGGTCTATGTGTCTGTTTTTGTGCCAGTGCCATACTGTCTTGATGATGACAAGTTTGTAGTAGAGGCTAAAGTCTGGGATTGTGATGCCTCCTGCTTTTTTTCTTTCTTTCTTCTTCTTCCTCTTCTTGTTTTTTTTTTTAACTTATTCATTTTTGAGAGGCACAGTGTGAGTGGGGGTGGGGGTTGCAGAGAGAGAGAGAGAAAGAGAGAGAGAGAGAGAGACAGACAGACAGACAGACAGACAGACAGATCTGAAGCAGCCTCCAGCTCCAAGCCATCAGCACAGAGCCTGATGCAGGGCTCAAACTCATAGACAGTGAGATCATTACCTGAGCTGAAGTCGGACACCCAAGTGACTGAGCCACCCAGGTGCCGTGGGTTTTTTTCAATATTACTTTGGCTACTTGGGATCTTTTGTAGTTCCATACAAATTTTAGGATTATTTTTCCTAGCTTTGAGAAGAATGCTGATGCAATTTTGATTGGGATTGCATTCAATGTGTAGATTGCTTTAGGTAGTATTGACATTTTAACAATATGTATTCTTCCGATTCATGAGCATGGAATGTTTTTTCCATTTCTTTTTGTCTTCTTCAATTTTCTTCATAAGTTTTCCATTGTTTTTGGCATATAGCTCTTCTATATCTTTGGTTAGGTTTATTCCTAGGTATTTTATGGTTCAAAGTACAATTGTAAATGGGATCAGTTTCTTGATTTCTCTTTCTGTTGCTTCATTATTGGTATATAGAAATGCAACCAATTTCTGTACATTGATTTTGTACCCTGTAACTTTGCTGAATTCATGTATCAGTTCTAACAGCTGTTTGGTGGAGTCTTCTGGGTTTTCCATGTAAAGCATCATGTCATCTGTGAAAATGAAAGTTTTACTACTTCTTCGTCAATTTTTTCACCTTTTATTTCATCTTGTTATCTGATTGCTGATGTGAGGATTTCCAACACTATGTTCTTGTTTGTTTGTTTGTTTTTGAGAGACAGAAAGAGACATTGTGAGCAGGGGAGGGTCAGAGAGAGAGGGAGACACAGAATCCAAAGCAGGCTCCAGGCTCTGAGCTAGCTGTCAGCACAGAGCCCGATGTGGGGCTTGAACCCACCAACCACAAGATCATGACCTGAGCCGAAGTCAGCTGATTAACCGACTGAGCCACCCAGGTGCCCCTCCAACACTATGTTAAACAATAGTGGTAAGAGTGGACATCACTCATGTTCCTGATCTCATAGGGAAAGCTCTCAGGTTTTCCCCATTAAGGTTATATTAGCTGTGGGCTTTTCATATATGGCTTTTATGTTGTTTATGTATGTTCCTTCTATCCTGACTTTCTTTCTTTTTCTTTTTTTTAAATTTTTTAATATTTTATTTATTTTTGACAGAGAGACAGAGCATGAGAGGGGGAGAGGCAGAGAGAGAGAAGGAGACACAGAACCAGAAGCAGGCTCCAGGCTCTGAGCTAGCTGTCAGCACAGAGCCTGATGCGGGGCTCGAACCCACAAACATGAGATCTGACCTGAGCCGAAGTCGGAGGCTTAACCAACTGAGCTCCCAGGCGCCTTATCCTGACTTTCTTGAGGGTTTTTATTAAGAAAGGGCACTGGATTTTGTCAACTGTTTTTTCTGTGTCTATTGACAGGATCTTATGGTTATCTTTCTTTTATTAATGTGATGTATCACATTGATTGATTTGTGAATATTGAACCAGCACTCCAGTGCAGGAATGAATCCCACTTGATCATGGTGATTAATACTCTTTATATGCTGTTGAATTCAATTTGCTGGTTTCTTGTTGAGAATTTTTGCATAAATGTTCATCATGGATATTGGCCTGAAATTCTCCTTTTTTTGTGAGATCTCTGCCTGGTTTGGGAATCAAGGTAATGCTGGCTTCATAGAAGCTTTCCTTCCATTTCTATTCTTTGGGTTAGTTTGAGAAGGATAGGTATTAACTGTGCTTTAAATGTCTGGCAGAATTCCCCTGGGAAGCCATCTGGCCCAGGACTCTCATTTGTTGGGAGATTTTTGATGACTAAATCAATTTCTTCACTATTTATAAGTCTATTAAAACTTTCTATTTCTTCCTGTTTGAGTTTTGGATGTGTATGGTGTCTAGGAATTTGTTCATTTCTTTCAGGTTGTCCAGTTTGGCATACAATTTTTCATAGTATTCTTTGATAATTGTTTTTATTTCTGAGGGATTAGTTGTGGTAAGTCCATTATCATTCATGATTTTATCTATTTGTGTCCTCTCTTTTTTCTTTTTGAGAAGTCTGGTTAGGGGTTTATCAATTTTGTTTATTTTTTCACAAACCCAGCTCTTGGTTTCATTGATCTGTTCTACTGTTCTTTTTGGACTCTATAGTGTCTATTTCTGCTCTGATCTTTATTATTCCTTTCTTCTGCCGGCCTTGGGGTGTCTTTGCTGTTCTATTTCTAGTTCCTTTAGGTATGCTGTTAGATTTTTTATTTGGGATTTATTTTTTTGTTTCTTGAGATAGGCCTGGATTATAATGTATTTTTCTCTTAAGACTGCCTTTGCTGCATCCCAGAGGGTTTGGGCTGTCATATTTTCATTTTCATTTGTTTCCATATATCTTTAAACTTCTTCTTTAATTGCCTGATTGACCAATTCATTCTTTAGTAGGATGTTCTTTAATTTCCATGCATTTGGAGGTTTTCCAAAATTTTTCCTGTAGTTGATTTCAAGTTTCATAGTATTGTGATCTGAAAATGTGCATTGTATGATCTCAGTTCTTTTCTATTTATTGAGGGCTGTTTTGTGACGCAGTATGTGATCTGTCTTGGAGAATGTTCCATGTGCACTTGGGAAGAATGTGTATTCTGCTGCTTTAGAATGAAAAGCTCTGAATATATCTGTCAAATCCGTCTCATCCAGTGTATCATTCAGGCCCATTGTTTCTTTATTGATTTTCTGCCTAGATGATGTGTCCATTGCTGTAAGTGGAGTGTTACAGTCCCCTGAAATTACCACATTCTTACCAATAAGATTGCCTATGTTATGATTGTTTTATATATTTGTGTTTTCTTGAATTGGGTGCATAAACATTTATAATTGGTAGCCTTTCCTGATGGATATACCCTGCAATTATGATACAATGCTCTTCTGTATTTTTTGTTACAGCCTTTAGTTTAAAATCTAGTTTGGAAGATATAAGTTCGGCTCCTCCAGCTTTCTTTTGACTTCCAATAACATGATAGACATTTCTCCATCTCCTCACTTTATCTTAAGGTGTCCTCAGGTCTAAAATGGGTCTCTTGTAGTCAGCAAATAGATGGTTTTTTTTTTATACGTTCTGATGCCCTGTGTCTTTTGATTGGAGCATTTGGTCCATTTACATTCAGTGTTATTACTGAAAGATACGGATTTAGAGTCATTGTGTTATCTGTAAGTTTCATGGTTGTAATGATGTCTCTGGTTCTTTTGGTCTTTGCAACATTCTGTCACAGAGTCCCCCTTAGGACTCTTGTATGGCTGGTTTAGTGGTGATGAACTCCTTCAATTTTTGTTTGTCTGGGAAAACCTTTATCTCTACTTCTATGCTAAATGACAGGCTTGTTAGATAAAGGATCCTTGGCTGCATATTTTTCTATTCAGCACATTGAATATTTCCTGCTACTCCCTTCTCGCCTGCCAAGTTTCAGTAGATAGGTCTGCTACTACCCTTATGTCTCTACCCTTGTAGATAGATCCGTTTATTCCTAGCTGGTTTCAGAATTCTCTTTATCCTTGTATTTTTCCAGATTCACTATGATATGTCATGCAGAAGATCGATTCATGTTAAGTCTGAGGGGAGCTCTCTGTGCCTCTTGGATTTCAATGTCTGTTTTCTTACCCAGATTGGGGAAGTTCTCAGCTATGATTTGTTCAAGTACACTTCTGCCCCTTTCTCTCTCTCTTTTTTTCTGAAACTTCCATGATACAGATATTATTACATTTCATTGAATCACTTACTTCTCTAATTCTCCCCTCATGATCTTGAATTTTTTTATATCTCTTTTTCTTAGCTTCGTTTTCCATAATTTTATCTTCTATTTCACTTATTCTCCCCTTTCCCTCTTCAGTCCTTACTGTTACCATCTCTAGTTTATTTTGCACCTCATTTATGGCATTTTTAAAATTCATCATGACTATTTTTTAGTTCCTTTATCTCTGCAGCAATAGATTCTCTGCTGTCTTCTGTGCTTTTTTCAAGCCCGGCAATTAATCTTATGACTATTATTCTAAAATCTTGTTCAATTATATTTTTTATATCTGTTTTGATCCATTATTTAGCTATCATTTCTTCTTGGAATTTCTTTTGAGGAGAATTCTTCCACTTCCTCATTTTGGCTTTTCTGTCCCTTATGTGTTTTAAAAGCTTCATATGTCCCCTTCAGCTGCAAGCACTAGTCTATTAAAGAGGGATCATACACTGTCCAATGCCTGACCCTTCAGGAGATGTTTTTTGGTGTATGTTACTTGTGACTTTGGTTGCTTTATTACCCTACTCATAGTGATGTTTTGGACATTCCACCAGGTATGCTTTGATTTGTTTATTGAAGTAACCTGTTTCTGTCTCTGTAAATTCTCCCCTCGGTGAAATTCCACTCTTGGCTTTTATGTGTGCTTTCAGCTCATTCACTCATGATTACTAGACATTAGATGATTTTGGTCAAGTTAATGCTCTGTGAACCTCAGTATCCTCTTTATCAAATAGAGATAATGATAGTAAACACTTCATTTGGTTTCTGCTAGTATCTGTTGTGGTTTGAAGTGTTGGGGCTTGGCGCCCATGGCTAAGAAAGAATTCTTGACACATATTCAATGCAAAAAGGTCAGTGTTACCCTTCTTTCCCCACACCTCACTCTGAAGTACAGGGGTATGTAGATAATCAAGTACAGCAGGAATCCAAGTGTGCCATGAACAGGAGTGGATTTGGGGAGGGGCATTAAGATTTAGGTTCAGGGCAGGGTGAAGGCTCTGAGATCCCCTTAGCCTTGCTGTTCATGTTGCTAGCACTGTGCACAATGAGTATATAGCCATGTGCCATCTTTGACAATTCCCTTTTTTTCATCCTAAATACTTAGATTTGTGAAGCTAGGAGGATTATGTAGGAAAGAGGAGATACAATCCTCTAAGGACAAATCCACTGTAGCAGTGAGAGTTGTTTCCAGGTCCTAACAAGTTTATGCTATTGGATTAAAAACACTAATATGTTTTTACCTGTTCCAGGGATTTGTCAGTAGCAACGACTAGGGAAGCTCCTCTTCCCTTCTTGTCTCTTTGGGTAGTAATATCCCCTTTGTCCATAGGAAGAAAGAGAAGGACTTCCCCTGTGGTTGTGGACTGGGCCAGGAAGGTGGGCTTTCCCCATAGGAGAAGATGATATTTACTCTTGCTGAAAGGTGGTCCAGTTTCAAAGGCAAGGACAAGGATCCAGGCTTTCCTGTCCTTTAATTGCACCCAATCCCTTCAAAAACAGGCCCACATTACCTTCTTGCAGGTGAGTGAGCTGCATTACTCATCAAGTGATGAGTTTCTGTTAGGGGAGAGAATACTCTTTGTGTTCACACACTAGGTAGAGTCACATTGCATTATTACAGGGAACTTTCCAGATGCAAGTTTTTGTTTTTTCCTGTAATGGCTTTGTCATTTGTAGTTGCTGCTATTTGTGGTGTTTATTATAACTTTACAGTTATAACAGTCAGTCATCTGTTGGGTTTTGGGAGTGAACTTGTCATCTTGTTGAGATGAACCTAGTATGTGTGTCGTGTGTTAATTCATCCTAATTGATAGATGTGTTCTATCTCTATCTCTGTTTCTATATCTGTCTCTACACACATATCCTCATGTATGTACTGTGTATAATATATAATGCACAACATATAACGTGTATATAATGTGTAAATAACAATATAGTTTTTATGTATCATGAAGGTGTGTTTACCTGTTACTTGTAACAATCCTTATCAGCTCAGAGTACTTACCTTGGAAGCTGTCTGTTGGCAGTAAGTGCTATCTAGTCTCTTTCATGGTCAACCTGGTGGTTAATGTTAGGACTATCTTTCCAGGTGGGGTAGAGGGTCAGTAGAGAAGGAGGAAAATGTTATATGTCATAGTTCTTCCTGCCAGAGGAAGCTGCCCATGGTGTGTGTGTTCAGCAGTGAATTGGACATCAGGATGAAGAATGGGAGGGCCAAGGCTGGCTATAAGATGGTGTACTTTATCCAGATGTTGATGCCAGGCTCATATAAGTAGGGCATATATGAACTAAGGAGCAATAGTCACTCACCATTCTTCTAAGAGTAGTTTCATCTTTTTCTGTTCAGTTAAGTATTTATGGAGCACTTCTTACCCCTGGAGCGCTGTGTGTTGGCACCACAGTGATACACATTTATTGTCCTCAAGAAGCAGACAGTAGAAACAGAAAACTGAAAAATGCTGGCATAACAGGTGCTTTAAGAAAGGGCTGCATGTGGCAGGAGCCCCCAGAGGTTGGTTGTATATGTGTATGGAGGATGTGTTTGTGAGGACACTGCCGGTACTGGGCTGGCCGTGGCATCTTGTGGAATTGCTCAGGACGGCTGGAACATAGGGTTTGCACAGGAACTGGAGGGAGATGAGTTAGGGAAAAGGAGACAGCAGCTGGACCACGAAAGGCTCCAGATGCTTCAGAGTTTGAACTACATTCTGCAGGCAGTAGGAAGCCACTGAAGAATGTTAAGCAGGGGAGCAGCCTGATCAGATTGGTATTTCAGAGTGCTACTTCTGGGTCCCCAGACCTTTGATAAATGCTCTACCTTTTAGTAAATATTGAAAATGAACTTCATGTTCTGTGGATAAATATCTTGTCCTTGAGTGTCTTTTCCTCTAATGACAGGTTTCTATTAAATTCTGAGTGGGCTTACATAGTTATATTGCCTCTCCCATGTCTTCTGTCTCATCTTCAAATTAGGGACCATGTGAGGATCATCACTTTCAGACCAGCCTTTTTACCCAGCAATGCTGGCTACCCAGGAGCAGGGCTCAGGCTGGGAGCTCTGGGAGGTTCTGGGGAGTTTTTGAGATTTTGTCACTAGAATATGTCTCCATTGATATGGAGTAGTTAGTGCATAGACATTTATAGTATTCAGCCAACACACTAATTAATATCTGATTACAAGTGGCCTCTCACACAGGGAGCTGTGTTGATGACCTGTGTTAGTAGCATAGTATTCCTCAGTAGGAAGTGAATTTTATATCCTGACCATGATTCACAGTAAGAAATAAATGTTAAATTGTGACCCAGTACACACATACCAGTACCCACAATATCTATCACTGTACAGAAGTTTCTTGACCCAATACTCAGCCTTACTTTCTGTTAAAAAATGTACTGGTTATGATCCATGACATTACGGTCAGAGCCGACTAATGGGTCACAACCCAGTTTGAAAAACATTGTCCTATAGGAACCTACAGTTCTGGGTGTAATGGACTTGTTGCCTCTGCTCATGTTCTAGTGGACACAGAGGGGGAAAGGCTAAGGGTGGACATGGAGAACTAGAATCATTGAGAATCTAGGCTGGGACTGAACACTGTCACCAGTGAGCCCACGTGAGCACATTATTTGAAAACTAGTTTTATTGCATTTAGTTACTTCAGTTGACTGTGTTGATGGTTCTTAATGATTCCCATTATGATGAGGCTCAGTATAATAGTAATACTATCAAGTGCCTGCTCTGTGTCAGGCATTTTATGTGGACCCTACATAGTTTAGTATTTTCATCACCCCTAGAAAGCACAGTACTAAAAATGCAAAAGATGATGCTCTTTCCATTTCCTGTACTGCTAGAGTGGGTGAAAGAAATAGCTTGGGGGATGCCTGGGTGACTCAGTCAGTGGAACGTCCAACTTCAGCTCAGGTCATGATCTCATGGTTTGTGAGTTCAAGGCCCATGTCAGGCTCTGTGCTGACAGCTCAGAGCCTGGAGCCTGCTTCCGATTCTGCTTCCCTCTCTCTCTGCCCCTCCCCTCATACTCTGTCTCTCTTTCTTTCTCCCAAAAATAAATAGACGTTTAAAAATTAAAAAAAAAAAAAGAAGAAATAGCTTGGAATGGTCTAGGGAGCTGGCCATTTTCTGTGACATCAGACCTTACCTTGTTTTTAGATGTCAGTGGTGTCTCCTTAATAGTTTTTGATCTTTCTACCTTTGTTAACAAGATTTTTGACTGAGCTACTGCTGTCTTGAGACAGCAGCGGTAGGTAGAGATGGCTGCAGAGGAGGCGCTCCTCTTTTGGGATTTAGGTGGCCATGGAAATTACTGCCTGTGTTCATCTTAATTTGATGCTTCATGGGCACAGTGTACAGAGAAACTGAGAATGAGAACCCAGGTCTGTGAAATGCTGCTGAGACATGGTGTGGTGTCTCCTGTGTCTGAGACGTGGGGCTGTCTCCAGAAGCATGATGTTCCATACCCTGCTGCTCCTGGACCCCAAGCCACAACTTTTTATCATCTTGCTATGTCACTTCCAACTGTCATAGTCTCCTGTATAAACACTGTAAGTAGTGACTGATGTGCCTTCCACAAGGCAGACTGAGTCTGTGAGAACCCAGATTCAAGAAACTGCTCAATTAGGGAATAAACATCTTTTTACTAATATATATGTTTTATTTATGAGGAAGATTTATTATAAGATTCCCTAAAACATCAAGAATTTCTTTATTATATTTAAAAGAGTATGGGAGGGGCACCTGGGTGGTTCAGTTGATTGAGTGTCCGACTTCGGCTCAGGTCATGATCTCACAGTTCGTAGGTTCGAGCCCCGCATCAGGCTCTGTGCATACTGCTAGCTCAGAGTCTGGAACCCGCTTCAGATTCTGTGTCTCTTCCTCTCTCTGATACTACCCTGTTCATGCTCTGTTTCTCTTGGTCTCTCAGAAATAAATAAATGTAAAAAAAATTTTTTTAAGTATATAGGATCTGGTTCAATTTTATGCTCTGTTCTAGGCCCAGCTCTGCATAACTTTTGGTGATATCTGAGCCATAATTTCTGTTTATATGGGACCATGAGTTGAACTGGATGATGATATCTAAAAGCATTTCCTATTCCCAAATTCCACAATTCTGTTCCAGTGTAAGAAATTAGCCTAGTTCACCATATAGTTCATTGTACTATTGAATTTCATAGATATTTCCATGTGCGATGTCTGGAGACACGATTGGGTAAGGCCAACCCAAGCCCTCGGGAGGTTCTAATGAATATGTTCATTATGTACTTGGTCTTCACAGGGTGGACCTGAAGATCGTCCTCTTTACTAGTCACATTGGTGGTAAACATAAAAGATGGTAGTGTTCCCCGCCCCCCCATTTAGCCATTTTTACCTACCCCTGAGAGGTGGGGAGAATTTGTCAGCAATATCTTTTGCTGAACATTAAAGTAAATTCTGAGGTAAAGTGCAAATCAAAAAGTCTTGCCCTTGGGACTATTAGAATCTAGTGAAGGAAACAAGATAAATGCGAGAAAGCACAAGACAAGATGCAGAGAACATAAACAGCACACAACAAGTAATTATTGTATATTAATTATTAGCAGCTGTCCAGGACCAGAATATAAGTGCTGGGAAATGCTAGAACATTTAGGGAGAGTCCAAGGAGTTTCTCAGGGCTGACTGGAAAACAGATACAAAACACATCCTCCCTCACCTGAAGCTATGGAGAGGATGTTGAATAAGACATTTCCTTCAAACTATGGAGTTTATAGTCGAGTCCATTAATTTGTGAATTGTAGCTCAGGGCCACATCCTGGCTAGCACTTGTTTGTGTAAATAAAGTTTTATTGGAACATATCACACTTATTTGTTTATGTGTTTGTGGTAGCTGCTTTCATGCTGTAATGATAGAGGTGAGGACCAGGGACAGAGACTAAATGCCTTGCAAAGCCATTTACCATCTGGCCTTTTGGTGGAAGTTTGCTGGCCCAGCTCCAGTTTCTTCTTCATGTAAACACAAAGTAAACACACACATGTACACAATAAATGTCCACAACTGATTCTCTGGCTAGCGTCTCGCAGACTAACAGATTTCACTGGAGCTGGGTGTAAGCACAGCTCTGCATTTATTCCCAATCTTTATATATTTTTAATAGAGCACTTAATGGCTCACACCCTTTTGTTTAATTTGTTATTTTGTGTGTGTGTGTGTGTGTGTGTGTGTGTGTGTGTTATCTTTGAAGCAAAGGCAGAAATCCCTCATTTTGACTTTATTTTCTTATCACAGCATTTGTAGCGCTCTGGCTTCCTGTGCTTTGGGAACCTAAAAAGCAACTGAGTCTCAAACTAACTCATGGCTTTTTTTAAAGTTTGTGTGTGACATTATATATGCATGTATAAATAAATATATGTATATTTTTGCCTCATTGGAATGAAAATGTGTCACAGACTGTATGTGCGAAGTTTTCTTTGGCTGCCTGCAGGACTTACAGGACTCTGCAAAACGCTGAGCTCTCTTTGTTACATGTGTGCTGACTAATCAAAGAATTGATTTTTCCCCCCATTTATATTTTTAGAATCAGAAGAGTGTTTTTCATGTAAGCTTGTAATATAATTCAATGATTTATAGTTGAGTTCTTTGTTCATATTTTAATTTTCAAAGATTAATGTATGTTATGCTTTTTGAAGATGGAGATTCAAAATGTATTTAATGAAACAAACTGAAATAGCTCCCATTTTATACATAGGCAAAATGGGGATTTCTTAAAATAGAAAATCAGTGACTTGCTTTTGAATAACACACTGGCATTTTATGTGGTTTAAAATTATTTTGTGGTTTAGTATAGAAATCAACATTACTTTTGTATTACTCTGCATACTTTTAGCTGAAATGTGGAGCCTACTTTTACTCTGTACATTTTCTACTAGTCTAGGGATTTTAAGGCTAGCCAAGTCATTTCCTTATAATTATAGAGTTTTTCAAAGTTCTCTCTTATTTCTTTAAAAATAACATGAGTTCCATTCTTCTTTGGTAATATATTCTAAGTATTTCATATATTTTCCACCACAAGCTGATCCTCAACTATGTAGAATTTGCTTTTTACCTTTAGAGAAATCTGACTGGGGGAGGAGACAAACATGGTTCCCCTAAGGATTACACATAAATTCTGACTATTTTGTCACCATTTTATCCATGCATGATTGTCCCTGGAGGCTGTGGAAACAGATAGAGGGATGGTAATATAAAGCATGACTTGATTTCTGTTCAGTCCCCAACACCAAGCTGTCTGTCTCAGAGGCCTTGTCTGGGTATAGACAAGATGGCTGAAGATGGGAATAAGGTGCTCCTGTGGGAATGGCTGCTGTCTCCATCTTTGGTTAGCTGAGAAGTTTCTAGAGCCAAACTCATTGGAATCTGGATTCTCACTACTCACATGTGGTTCAAGTAGCAGAATCATCTCCATCCTCTGGGAGCTAGTTAGAAATGTAGACTCTCAACCCTTCCCCAGACCTGCTGAACTGGAATCTACATTTCACCATGGTCCTCACAGGAACCACGAGCACCCTGTGCTTTGGGAGGCTCTGGTCTAGGTCATTGGTTTCCCAGAATGGCCAAGCAACAGAATCACCTCTGGAGCTGATTTAAAACTGCATAACCCTGGTCCCAGCCCCTGAGATATTCTTTTTTTTTAAGGTCTGGGATGATCCCCCTGGCCAGCCAGACATGGGAAGCACTGGTCTGAAATGTATCACTTCCGGTTGGTGAATTTGAGAAAATGAATCACCTGCTGAGGGGGGTGTCCGGAGGTTTGCAGCTGCCATTTATGTGAGGTTCCCTTTCTCTGAGACTCCATCCCTGAGTGGAAATAGCATTCTTGAGGGGTCCGTGGAGGCCTGCAGGCCGTTGGGCCGGTGCGCTAACACTGTCTGCGTCTCCATCTGATGGGAATGGAGATTTGCAGGCAGTCTAGCTACCCAGCCTCCATTCTCTCCTCATCCAGTTCCCATGGAAACAGATTGCAGGAAAACTGGGCATGGTGCTATCTTTACCCTGTTTTTTGGCGATCTGAGGTCTGTTTCCATGGGAACCAGAAGGGAAAGGATGGTAGTAGAGTAGCTAGACTGCTTTTTAAATTTCAATGGCAGTATTCGTCCTCACTATAAAACCCTCTTTTGCCCAAGTTTACCTCTAGGCCAGGGGCCTGTGTGTCTCTGATTGTTACCGTGACTCATCTGTGAGGGGAGGCGGGTAGAGAAGGAGGAGAAAAAAGGAGCTCTTACAATATCTTTGAAAATGCCAATCATTTCCTTTTCTTCCAAGAAGCCATTTTTAGGTGTTGGTATAAGTTATTTAAATGTCATCTTTAGCTATTATTTCTTGTATGGCTTTATTGAACATAATAACATGTTTTTATTCAAAGGAAGTGAACAGATGAATCACTTCAATAGGAGTGATTTCTCTGATGTGGGGAATCCCTATGGTTAGTGGGTGCACAGTAAATATTGACTAGTTCTACATGTTGGAGTAGGAATGAGGGCCTAGTGGGGTGAAGGGGGGCAGGTTAATAGGGGTAAGGAGAATGTTTGGGTTATATGGGGAACTTTTGGCCTTTGGTTAGGACAAAGTGAAATGTACCTGATGTTGACCTATTTAAGTATTTGGGAATGAGAATATCGATTTATAATCTAACGGGCCCTAGATTTTAACTTTGAGCTTTTAGCCACGGAGTGGAGTTAATTGGGTCCCATTGAGGCTCCCTATTTTTCTTACCCCCTACCCGCTCTTTTTTTTTTTTTTTTTTTTACTCTCTTAGTCTTATCAGCTGACCTCACCTTCAGTGCATTTTCTAGGATCAGAAAACCACAGGCAGTGTCATTTTTGCCCTACCGCTGCTTCCTGTTATTGCCTTCACCTTTTTTTGAAAGCCTGTTAGATTTTTCTGGTACCATATACATACATTTCCTATATTTCCTCACTTAGTCATCACCACTGCCTGACAGTAATATTAATGCCCCAATTAGCAGATGAATAGACTGAGGCTTACAGAGATTGTCTCACCAGCCCAAGTAGTGTGTAGAGGACTGTTCTGCAGACTTGTCCTTCTAAGCCCCTTCTGTTTGGCCCCAGAGCTATGCTTACGTCTCTGAGCAGAGCATCCCCCGGAGCGAGCAGCTGTGTCGGTGCCAAGGGGTATCACAGAGCTCCTGACTATAGTGGTTCATCCTGTAATGGGAGCCTGTGTTAGCACTCACCTTCACCCTCTCTGTCCTTTTTTCCAGCCAAACAGCCCAGATAAATAGGCAGCTCCATGCTTTTGGACATTAGCCTTGTGTGTTTACCTATGAGTTTTCTTATTTAATTTTTTTTAACATTTTAATTTATTTTTGAGAAACAGAGACAGAGCATGAGCTGGAGAGGGGCAGAGAGAGAGAGGGAGACACAGAATCTGAGGCAGGCTCTAGGCTCTGTCAGCACAGAGCCCAGTGTGGGGCTTGAACTCACCAACTGTGAGATCATGACCTGCACTGACGTTGGATGCTCAATCGACTGAGCCACCCAGGCGCCCCGGGTGTTTCCCACTTTAAATGTATTCGTCAATATATTTAGTTTTTAAGTCATTAAAATTTAGTTTTGATTATCGCATGCCTCCTCTTGAATATTTGGGGAACACTGGCCTAGAGAGAGTATTTTGATGAAAAGTAGCAATAGCAGCAATAGGAGGAATAAAATTAAATCCTGATTTAGTCACTAGACTGTGGGAAGATGAGTGGAGTGATGTTGTACACTGTGGAAAAGTCTCTCCCTACCCTCCCGCCTTCCATTCCCTGGCTATCTGTGCCTCCCTCCTCCCTTCCTGGGGACATGGAGGCAGGAGGTCTGGACTTCTATCTGGAGAAGCTTGTTGAGGGCTCCCAACTGCAGATTAGAGGTTAGAATGAGTCCAGAAGGGAAGAGGATAAAAAAGGGCTAGATTTCGAGAAGGAAAATGGAAGAACTGAAAGAAGATGCTATTTTAAATGCAGAGAAAGTCGCCTGTCAGGCTGGCGAGGTCCATAGTGTTCTTAGATCATGAAAAGCCTCACAGACACTGTGTAGCTAACTTTGGCAAGTGATGGGAAAATGAGTAGTGATTTTAGGTTTTTAATTTGATAGTTAGAATTTCCTCTTGCTGCCAGAGTTCTGCAGTTTTCTTTAGTGGTAGAATTCTCTTGTCCATATCTGATAGTGGATGTATAAGACAGACAAACTCAGGCTTAAAGATAGAGATGCTGGGTTGAGTACACTATTCGGAATGAGACAATTTCTGTAGCTGCCAGGAAGTGCTTCTAAAGCCGAGCAAACTCAGCAAACTTGCCAGCACCTGGCCTCAGGTGCTGTAGGACATTGCTTCCTGTCACACTGGGCTTGTGGAGGGGCCAGTTTTACACTTCAGGAGGGCAGGTTTCTACTGCCCCCTGGGCTGCTTGGTGGGATGTGCAGTACCTGTCTGTAGTACTTTCCCCCGTGAGTAACACTCGTTTGCTTTTACTGTGTAAGAGCACACGCATAGGCCTTTGTTACCAAGGCAGCGGAAATTGGTCTAATGAACTCTTTCTGCTTGGCTGGAGGCCTCCAGAACACACAGGGACAGGGTTTGTGTAGTCCCATTAGTTAAATACCAGGCAGCCTTTCCCCTGAATTCTCTGTCCCTTTCAACAGCTGCTCTTCAGGACAGATGCATTTTCATGGCTCTGCCCCATCCAGCCTTCCAGGAAGACGTGAAACTCTATCAGTGTTCCCCTAATATATGTGGAGTCAGGCACTGCTTGTCAAACGGCTTGGTGTACTGGGGCCTCTCACAGATGTACGTTCATTATTGTGCGTAACTGTGCCACCGAGAGCTCGCTTGTCACACTCTCAGACTGGCTGCTGCCGGTGACATCAGCTCCGGGGGCCAACCTCAGACAGTACCATTTTGTGTTATGTCCTTCGGACACCTGCTGAAATGTTCATCTTGGATTTCTGAGATCAGATTCGGTTGTCCCACCCGTGCTAACTGGGCTAAAGGAGTTCTCCTTCCAGAATTTGGCATGTCTCAAATGACAGCTTTCCAGTCGAATTCCAAGTCATTCTTGAAAGGTTGCTCTAGAGATGATCCTTTCACGCCCCCATGAGAACACGTTTTCTCTAAGGTGCTCAGGGAATCTATGATCTTATTAGGATAGTGTGTGATCCGGCATGGATCATTTCTTTTTCTGGCTTCCTTAAATGATAGGTAGAAGTTGAAGTTCTAAAAGGATATGGGATGGGTCTGTGTCTATGTCTGCTGTGCTGACAATAGGAAGGAACTGTCTTCCCTTTCTGGAGGTAAGCGGGATCCCCCTAAATTTTGTTGTAATGGGTGTGTTTAGGTTATAAGGAGTCTTTCTGCCCAGGCACAAATTGCTAAACAGTTGCGTGCGTGTGTGTACGTGTGTGTGTCTGTCCCACAGTCGCAACGACATTATCTCAAGCAGTGGAGTCTTCTGGCCGCTGGTCAGAGTCTTACAGGCCCCAGGTGTTGGAGCGATGTCTGTCAGGCCACACTGTACCTCTCTCTTCTCATATCTATCCTAGATGATACAGACTTCTCTTTGGAAATATCTAAGAAAAGTATCATCAAAGAATTTCTATCCTACACTACACACCTCAAACTGGATACAGAGTTGTAAAAACTTATAAAACAGAGAGGTGCCTGGCTGGCTCAGTCAGTAAAGCATATGACTCTTGATCTTGGTTTTGTAAGTTTGAGCCCTATGTTGGGTGTAGAGATTACTTTAAAAAGATAAAAATCTTTTTAAAAAATAATAAAACAGAAAGTTTTCTTTTTCCTAAAGAAATATGTTTTTCAGAAAATGAATATCAGCAAATAAGACAAAACTATACAATGAAAATTTCAACATTCCCTATGTGTTTTGATTAAAGATGCAAATATGGAGCTGGCCTAGAGCTTTGTAAACAAGGAATGTTTAGGAAACCTTTGCTAATGCAAGTGACTAGAATTATATAGATCTTTCATTTCTGTAGGGAGCATCAGCTCTATTATTGTTGATCAATTTTTATTAGCTTTTAAAGTGTTGGTGGTTCTGTTCCAGCACCTCCTGTTATGTAGAAGAGAGCTGGATTTATCAAGCTGTTGGGAGGGGTTGGTAGGATGTCCTTGTGCAGAGTTAATTCTTGGGCCTTTTGGAAGCTTAAGAAATGCACATTAAAGGCTTAAAAAGTCAGCAGTTTACAGAAGGAACAAACCAAATGGGGAAAAGGATGGAATAAAGGCAAATTGGAAGATTGGACCCTGCATGATTCTTTTTTGGCAAAGAGATGTAAAACCTTGGTTAAATTTATTTATTACTGTCTATTGCTGTTTTTTAAATTTGATATGCAATGTGAAACATGAAAAAAATTGAGTATCAAAAGGCTCTTTTTCCTTTTAAAGGCAAGTTTCTTTTTTGTCATTTTTTTCTTCTACTATTCTACCACAGTTTCATACCAAGTATCTCACCCACACATTTTGTCTAATTTTGTATCCTTTCCCCTTATTCTTTCTGTTATTAATTTTAGATCATATAAAATGATTTTAAGCTTAGACTTTTATTGAGAACTTTACAAAATAAGTCAAGACAAATCAATTGAGGAACTGTGAGATAAAATCCATTTTTTTTTGTCTCATTAGGTCAGTAAGAAACTGGAAAAGTTGGGGGAATACTCTTTAAAGACATAATTTACCAATCTGCTGAGGGAGCTGTAATCACTGTAGCAACTATTATTTCTTTACCATTTATTAGAGACCAGTATTCGGTGTATGTTTCCGCATGAAATTTATAGTAATTCTACGAGATAGGCTCCGCCATTGCTTTCATTTTACAGATGAGGAAACCGAGGCTTTGAGCCTCAAGGGTTAAGTAACTGCTGAAATCACACATGTCCTAAAATGAGGTGAACCCAAAGCAGTCTGACTCAGCCTGGCTTTTTGTCCTCTGGCCTGTTTGTGTATAAAGCTCTGATTTGAGTGTTTTTTAAATGGGGGATGGGTTGGCACTGCCTGGACTTCAGACTCCTTGCTGGAACTTCTCTCTCGGAATGCCCTCCAGGCTTTGAGTGCCCTGTGGCCAGCAGCCCTTTTGTGTGCCATGCCTTCAGGACTTTATGCAGCTGATGCAGGGCAGGGGTAGTAAGAGTGATGAGGTGATCAAGCTGAAGCTCAGGGTGATTCAGAGCAGTATAACCAGTATTTATTGGGCACCTGCTATATTCTAGGCCCCATGGTCAATGCCAAAGATATACCAAGATTAACAAGAAAAGGTTTCCATTAGGAAACACCTCCATAAATACTGTAGACACCATCGGGACAGGAACTTGGTTTGTTTTGTTCACTCCTGTTTCCCTATCATGTAAAATAATACCATGCTAGAGTAATATCCCCAAAGAGCTATTGAAATACTGAATGAAAGGATGCAGCTTGTACAGTGTTCTTTAGGTCAGAGAGCAGGGCTTGTCATGGGCAAGGCCCAGGTGTTACATGGAAGGCTGCCGTTAGCCGGGGCAGGGCGAGGCGTGGGGAGTGCAGATGAGCAGGACAGACACTGTTTCATACGGACCAGAGCCTCAGTCTTCACTCTCTCTTACTCTTACCAGAGAACCAGAGGCCAGCTCCTCCTCTTTATTGCTCATGCTCAGTAGCTCCCTGTGGGAGCCCTTTTTTCTTTGCCTGTTGTCCCCATTGCAAGCTAGTTTTATCTGAAGATGATCGGAATGGGGGAGAGTGCGAGGTGTGGAGCATCTCAAGCCCAGTTCCGTGGGGTGGCCAGGCTGTCCCCCTCATACCAGGCAGAAAGGGGTAACCACTTCTCACGCAGCCTCCTTCTGCTCGCATGGCGTTCACAGCTGAGGTGACCATGATATGCTCGGACTGTGTCAGGTGACCTTTAGTGCACCTGCTGATTCTGTGCCAAGCCCCCAACCCTTCCTTACCTTTTCTTTGTAGCATGTTGGCATTGTGGTCATGGGCCACTTTGGGCCCAGGAAAGTGGAAATCATTTCAGTATTCCCCCATCCCCACTGGCAGTGGTACGAGTGTGCACTACACCCTTTTTTCAACTTCTCTTTTGGCCGGTTTGTGTGAATGGGAGAAGTTGGTTTCATTCTGATACCTAGTTTCATTCCCAGCTCTGCCTTTATCATCACAGCCACTTTCAGTACATTCCCTCTCCTCCAGGAACCTCAGTCTCCTCCGTAAAATAAAGGGATAGGATAGACAACATCTTGTTTTCTTTGCTCCTAGATAGTAGGAGGAGATAGTTATGGACTTTCTGATTCACTAGGGACAGTTATCCTATTTGCTTATTTGGGGGAAAACTTTCTCCCACTTGGTCTGAGTAGAGCCTCAGACTATATAGGTCCTTTGGATTTATCAGATGTTGTATTTGCCAAAGTGACATTTTAAAGGATGTTCTAATATAATTACTGCTTTTTCCAGATTGCAGCTTGTGTGTATATTTGATTTTGTACTTGATTCCTAAAATGATGACCTAATTATCTGGGGCCCATCAAGCTACCCAGGGCTAGGATGACTTTAGAGCTTTTTTTGTTTTTAATTTTTTTAAAGGTTATTTAGAGAGAGCGCATGTGCACATGAACAAAGGAGGGGCAGAGAGAAGGAGAGACAGAATCCTAAGCAGGCTCCATGCTGTCAGCACAGAGCCCGATGTGGGACTCGAACCCACGAGCTGTGAGATTATGACCTGAGCTGAGATCGAGTCAGAGGCTCAACTGACTGCACTATCCAGGTGCCCCTTTATAGCTTATATAAAACAACCTCAAATTGTTTTATACTCCTGATCATAGAAATTGAAAGTAGCATGAAGGATCTACAACACCCCAACTCGACCTCCCCTGGTTACAGGCAGTTCCTTTCTCTGACTTGTTCTCAGACTTGGGTGTATGTGCAGATTTTCTGTGCTTGATCACCATGTTCTTTTCATACACTTTTGTCCTGTCTCCATTGACCAGAGACAGGACCACAGGGGAATAGTCAAGATCAGAAGGGACCTCAAGTTTCACGTCCTCACTCTACAAATGAGAAAGTGTGAGCCTGACAGACTGAGGGTCTTGACCAAGTGCTGTGAGTGGGCCCAAACTAGGGGAAGGATGCCCTATCTGATGTCTGCTCCATGGCTGCCTTGAGGGCACGCACCACATTTTCCCAAAGACATCCTTTTTTTTTGATATTAGGAAATGTCGAGACTCATGGGAGCTTGCCAAGGTCCAGATTATCTATTCATGAGGTAAAGGAGCTCATGTGGGTAAGGGTGACATCTCTTTCCCAGGGTGACACCTGATTCAAACTGTGGTTGGAAATAAATCCTGAGGTTTCTTCTGTCTACTTTTTTTCACTCTGTCTCCCTGAAAGTCCATTACACCTTCAAACTTAAGTGAACCAGCCGGTAATTGAGATTTTTTCAGTAAACAGTGACTCTTCATGTATTAATTTTTATGGTGTGTGTGTGTGTGTGTGTGTTTTGTCAAGGTTAGAGCTGTCTCTTCATTTCTCAGTGGACTTTCTTCTAGGACTTGCTTGGGGGTTAGAACAGTGACAGATCATCAGACATAGGCACGAAGCCTCAACTCTCCCAGTCTTTTCGGCCTGGAGCCCGTTCGGCTGTTCAGGCTACCCATCACCTAGGTAACCGACACTCAGCCAGTGAAGCAGTCTGTCCACCGTGAGAGGAAATAAAAAATGAAACTGCAGTGTTTATTCCTTATGCACTACAATTTTTTTAGTGTTGCTCGATTTTTAAAAAAGTTTGTTTTGCTTCTCCTCTGGGTTTTGGCCTTTGTGCCTAGTGTGTGACCCTAAGGTTTCCGGAATTGCATATGCCCATTTTTGTGGTGTAATTTTGTGAGAGCTGTGAGCTGTTGGAGGCAGTTAAGTTTTTATTCCTCAGTGATTTCTGGGAGGACTTCATTTCATGTAAGTTTTTAGTAATAAGTGGTAAAGCAAACATATTCTACAACTTATTTGGTTAGATCTTGTGGGTGTTCATGTTTTAAAAAATGTCCCTTCCTGTGGGGATGTTTTTCCATTTGGTGTGCTCTATTTCCTTAGTAACTGTTGCTCTGTTCTGGGAGGGATTTAATGACATTTTTCAAGTGCAGTATTAAATTAATTTATTTCCTGGTTAGGCCTGCCCATCTTCCCAGTATAAATAGAATGTGTGTGTGTGCGCGTGTGTGTGCATGTGTGCACGCGTGCATGTGTGCGTGTCTGTGTGTGTGTGCGTGTGTGTGTGTGTGTGTGTGTGTGTAGAGGACAGGATGACAGTAGCCCGCTTGCTGTACTGAGGGATCTTGAATGTGTGACTCAGGATGACTCTGTGACCTTGCCTCTCTCTCTTTACTCTTTCTTTATTTTCTCTCCCTGATTTCCCTAATTTGAACTGGTTTAAGGCATTTTAGTTTAGGTAATTTAGGTTTACCATTTAGGTTTAGCTGACATTCAATTCAGAGGTAGTAAGGGAAGACCAGTTGGTTGGAGGTGCAAGAGACACAGGCATTAGTCCTGACTCTATTGCACAATAACTTTTGGAGTTAAGTTATCTAACCTCTGTGGGGTCAGATTTTTCTCTCTGTGGTTTGAGGAGATTTAAAGCAATGTCCTCCAAGGTCCTCTACTGGATAGGATGTTCTGTGCAGTATGTAGGGATGATTGCTGGTAATCACTGCCCCATATTGACCAGTGGCCGTAGGAAAAGCCCTCCCAGTTCAGAGGCTCCACGCCAGCCCTGCAGAGTAGTCGCTCAGGAAATGTTGCCTTCCATTCACTGCTTGGAGAAGGTTTGTTTTGGAAGTGTTTGCTGCGTTCTGCTGTGTGTACCCCTCTGACACCCATGGCCTTCATCCACTCATCCGCTCATTCAGCAGACAGGCATCAGGCAGCATCTTAGCTGCTGAAGGGAAATGGAGTCAGCCAGTCACTGTCCTTGGCCTCATGGCACTTATAGTCCAGCAGGAGCTGGACCCCTGCAGGCAGTTATGACTATGGCAAGGAATTTAGCTTAGGGGATGATCCTGGAGGCCTCTCAGGCCAGGGTCATTCGAGCTGAGATTCAAAGGTGAGCAGAATCATGAGAAAGAGCCCTAGGAGAAGGTTAGATGGGGGAAGTGGATGAGGCCACCGTTTGTTCTGTTTCTTTGCCTTTTTGCTGATTCTTGGTTGGTTATTAAGCTGTGAAAGCAGATGTGCTTTGCTTCTGGGTTCCAGTCATCCAACTCCGTTCCCCAGCCTGTTGGGTCATCTGGCACTTTCTTATTGAGTGTGACTGGGTTTCTGGCCCTCTTCTGGATGATTGGGTCCCTCACTGAACAGAACAAAGTCTTCAGGTCTTGGGCACTCTCTTGCTTTCTTGTATATTTTCAGAAGAGTATATGTGTTGGTGGTTAGGAAGAAAACATTTTATGGCAATTACAGTTTCATTTTAACTTAAAAATTGCATTTATGGAGACTGAGTATATGCAGGATTATGGAAGTTACTCATTAATGGGATAGTACTGTATTCCTCTGGTCTTTATTACCTGATACATCATGCCCTAAAACTCCTGTCCAGTACCATGCCTGAGACCCCAATTTGAGCTGCTAGATACTTGTCACCATACTTCTCTTTTACGTTAAGAATTGGTGAGTGTGAGGGCACCAGCGTGGCTCACTTGGTTAAGCCTCCAACTTTGGTTCAGGTCATGATCTTGCGGTTCATGAGTTCAAGCCCTGCAGTGGGCTCTGTGCTAACAGCTCAGAGCCTGGAGCCTGCTGTAGATTCTGTCTCCTCTCTCTCTGCCTCTCCTCCATTTGTACTCATTCCCTCCCTCTCTCTCTCTCTCTCTCTCTCTCTCTCTCTCTCTCTCTCTCTCATAAATAAATAAACATTAAAAGAAAGAATTGGTGAGTGTGATAAAGATGGTAAAAGAAAGAAAAGAAAAAAAATGTTGTTTGTTCCATTTTCGTCCACATCTGCCTCAGTCTTTCCCATAGCCATTTGAAATGTGATATAGGATAGCTTGATTTTGTTTTTTAAAAGTGAGGTAGCATACCTTTTGCAATGAAACAAAAGAAAATAAACAGAAAGCCCATGATAAAATAACAACAAAAATCTCATCCCACTTAATTTTGTCTCTGAATTTAAGAAAGGGAACAAATAAAGTCTAATGTTTCTGTGCGTTGAAAGCACCATAGCAAAGGGCAAAGAAAATCGAGGTTTTATAGGAGCAAGTGGATTTTTTTCCTGGCACTTGTATCTCCGCAAGTTGATAAATATAGTGCATGTGGTTAGTTTACTTTAGAAGTTAGCATAGGCCTTTAGGACACTCACACTGTGTGTTGGTCATTTTATATGGAATGTTTCAATTCAGAGAAGGAATGTTTTGTTGCATTTTCAAACACTTCAGAGCCACTATTTGCATAAGTGATTTTAATTGAAATAATTTTTTTCTACCTGTTCATTAAACTTAAGGACTTGTGGTGCACTGCACCTTATTAACTGTGATTGTTACTGTAGGTACATGAAGGCAATACAATTGATTTCTTAACATAATTACAGTGCTTCATTAATACAGAAGGTCTTCCTTATAGCTAGTCTGCATTAATGATGTTTTCTTCACTACTTTATATCTACAACAAGAGGGCTTAAAGAGTGTTCTTTTCTGTCATGTGTCATTTTCTGAAATTATTTTTCTTTCTTCTAGTTTGATGTGAAAAAGAGGAATCAAGTTGTATTTTTGAAAGATTGCTAAGTGCTGATAATGGAAAAAAGATTGTTCTTTAATACTGGAGAGTCCTGCTCAAGTTCTGTTTTAAAAAGTCTCATTCTTTGGGCTTCTAAGGTTCTTGTTATTAGTGTTGCTTCTTATGTGCTATAACAACACTAAAATGTCTGAGAAATATTTTGTAAAATACTTTTATTATTATGGAATGGTATGTAATAGGTAATGTAAAATTTCAGATTAAATTTGCCTTTCCTTCTCACTCTTTAAAATATTGATACAGGTCTTTGTTTTTCCCCTTGAGAGTCATTTTTAAAACTATAGTTATTCCAGGAGAACTGGAGTCCCAAGTCACTCCAGGAGTACGGACAGCAGTGGATAGGAACCTCAGCCTCACTTCTAGGACCTCAGGAACAAGCTTGGGAAATGGGTTTCTTCTACAGGGCACCTGTGAACTATAAGTAATGGAGGGAAAGACATTTGGATGTTGTAGAGGATGTTGTAGCCAGTCTTAGAGAGGCTTGGAGCAGCAGATACTGTCTTCTGTCTTTTTTCTGGGGTGCAGGTAAAAGCTACCTCTGCTCCCTGCCCCTTCACAGGCACTCAGGAAAAGGTGCTCCTGTCCCCTCCCCAGAGCTCCCCCAGTGCCCATGGCATGGGCATGAACACCGCTCTGGGTGGCTTCCCCCACTCCCTTTTGGGCCTCAATGGGTCTACTAAATTTCATGTTCCTACAGGTCATCAGGAAAGTGATCTCTTTCTTTTTAATTTCAGCAAGGGGAGAGGCGAAGCACAGAGAGCAGCAGATCAGACCATACTGAGCTCCCTTAGAGCGGCTGAGACCCGTGGAGGACGCTGGCTGCCAAGTGGCTGAGGAGGGCCTCACTCTAAGGTGGGAAAGGCGGTCTCAGCGGGACAGCTTCCTCTGCTCCTGGGCTCACCATGGCCTTCACGCTCTGGCTGGACGGCTGATGTGACCGTGTGCCCCACGTGTGCACGCCGCTGGACGGGGCGCCGTCCCAGGTACCGCCTGCTCTCAGGGCCGGGGAGCAGGGCAGGTGGGCGTCAGATGCTACCAAAAGCCGGACGGGGCAGAGCGATGGACTCCGACAAGCTAAGATGGAAGTGAGCTGAGGCCTCGCCCAGGCAGGTTTCTCTTGACAGGACAGCTTAAGAGCTGCAGCACAGGCTTGTCTGGGGAGCAGTATGCAGGAAGCTGGTTTTCAGGCCACAAATGCTTTCACAGGTGAGAACCCTCCACACTTCAAACTTTATTTCAACTTTTAGTTGGTAGGTAATAAAATAACAAATAATTCTATAAAATGAGTATGGATTTACATTTATGAACTGAAGGCAATTACAGAGTCAAGGGGTTCAGGCTGCCATGGCGACTGATTTTGACAAAATAATAGTATGTTTTTCTTCTCTCTAAATAGAAATTTGAAAAAGCACTTGACATTATGTGATTCTACTTTTTTCAAGAATATGGCACATACAATATCCTGCAAGTCATTGTTCTCTAAAGGCCATATGTCACTTGCAGAGCTACATACAGGGGATATTTTCCTTTACAGAAGTGGGAAGACTCTCGGAGGGAATAAAGTTAATGATGATGAGTGACTCCTCCCTCCCCATCTTTAGTTTTTCTTCTCAGATTTGTGTGCAAATGGTAGTGGGGTGGTGGTTCTGCTGAACTAACCAGGCAATTAGGATTCTTCTCATGGAAGTGAGCTTATGGAGAAGCCCTGCATTGCTATTTGACATTACTTTGCCCACTGGCTGCCAGTTTGCACATTTTGCAGGGAACCACTTAGTCTGGCTGATGCCCCAGACCCACGGCCTGAAACACAGGGCCTTTTGAATTTGGGTCCTTGTTCCTTGTCTGATTCACTTAACATCCCAGGAAGCCACTTAATCCTTCTGGGCCTCTGGCTCCTTATTTATAAAATGGGGGCTGTGACATTAAAGAAACTGATGGAATCCAGGAGAGACATTTTTTACATAAGAAGAGGGTTTTTTTTTTTTAAAGGAAAGATGGTAGAATAATCACAAGAAGTTACCATATTCTCTGGTGCTGTGAATCTTAAAAGTTTGCAACATTCCAAATTCTGTGGAGAGAGCAGGTCAGGTTGTGTGCCTGGAGAGGGTTGGCTCAGGCTGAGGGCCACACAGACTTGGATTGGACTCTGCCTTCTCCCTGAGGAGAGCCCTGCTCTTGGACAGTCCTTGAGCTCTTTCCTGTTTCCCTTTGCTCACTTGTAAATGAAGAGGGACATGGACAGCTCTCAGTGATGCTGCTCTGGGGAAAAATGAGACTACATATGTGAGATGCTGAATATGGAGTTCGATCCTTTCCAGGCCTTGGCTCTTTCCTGGCGTGGAGTTAGGGGCTGAGCCTGGTTGTCCACTCCACTTCTTCTTGTGCTCTGGGCCCACACTTTGAGTGAGCTCCTTAGACTGTCACCATCTGCATCTGTAACATGGGAGCCTTCATCCTATGCTGAGGAAGGCCTTCTTCGGGTGGTCACGACCCTTTGAAAATGAATGAAATAGTATTTAAGTGTAGATTCAGAAGAGCATACAAAGTTGAGTGCTTTCGAACCTTCTCAGACTTCCAGCCTGGCTGACCGGAAACCCTGCCCTCCTGGCTTCCCTTAATGGGTACACGGCAGCCCTTTCAGTGACATGCGCTGCTCCTTCATGGACTGTCACTTTCTCTGTTCTGTGTGAAGGGTGGCGTACAGGGCATGACACGAAGCCCCTCTGTGAAGTGGCCAGGCCCTTCAAGCTCATCCCCCCCACTCCCTGGGAGACATCTGGGGAGGAGAGGCACCCAGGAGGTGCATGGAAAGAAGCTCCTAAAACAATTCTGGGAGGAGGAGGGAATAAAAATAACTGGAGGAAGAGCAGCACATGGTTCAAAATGTAGACTAGCCTCGTCTTCACTTCCCAGCCGTGTCAATCCTGCCCAGGCGGTGGGAAGCTCCTGTAGTTGTCGCCTCCCCAGCCTGGCTCCTGGAACTCCTGCCTTGCTGTCAGTGCCTTCTTGGGCAGTCAGCCCTTTAGAGGGGCCTGACCAGGGAGTGGAGGTGACGGGGGCACCCACTGGATTCTAGACATAGTCTCTCCTGAGCCTGGCATTCGTCTGCCATGGCTCACACTTCACAAAGTTGTGTCCAGTCCTCACCACTTCTTGGGGTTCTCTGCAGCAACTCTGCTCTGAGGAAGAAGGAAGATGTCCCCAAACCCTGTAGGGTCCCAGGCCAGTTTGAGCATGGGGCCATGAGACAGTTGGCTCCACATAATGGAAACCCCTGGGTTCTGCTGGAAGATCCACAGTAGTTAGGACAGTGCCTGACACATTAAGCCACAAGGAAATGGCAGCTGTAATTATGACTATTACTGCTGTGGTTGTGGGCGATGCACAGGACCCAAGTCACCTCCTCATACATTTGCTTTTAGCCACCCTCCCAAGGCTCCTCCCCACTCCTATTTTCTGAACTTCTTTTAAATTATAATTTACCCGAGAACTCTATTTCCTCCTCCTAGTTGCATCAGCCTACCTGAATAATAATCATATTGGTAGTAGTAGTAAAATAATATCCATGGCCAATATTTTAGAGAACTTACCTCATGTGCTTTATCTGTGTGTGTGCTTGTATTATTAATGCAGGGGCACACTCAAAGCCAGCAGTGAAACCAAGCTGGTGGCTTTTTGAAATCTTCTAGCCCTGTATGCAATCTCGGCTGAACATGGGGGTCACCTGGGGAGCCTTACTCTTTCCTGGGTCTCCCCCTTAGAGAGTGGGACTTAATTGCACCACCTAGCCCTGCTAAACCAGGAACCTACAGTCTAACAAGATCCCCAGGTGCTCGGTGCATGAGTCTAACAAGCTGTGGGAGCGAACCCTGTGCAGAGTAGTGGTTGTTAGAGTTTCGAGGAGAGGCTGGTCTGGGGGAGTCGGTTCTGGAAAAGGGGACTGACTTGTCCCATTTCCTCAACACAGGTGATGGAATCAATCTCCACATTCTAGAAGACGCTGTTGATGGTTGACTATTACTTATGAGAGCTGGGCCCGTGGGTACCTGTGGGACAATGGTTTTAGTGCCCTACTTTCTCTAGGGCACTAACAGAGTGATGGAATAAAGGAGATGGCAGTGCCCAGCCTTCTCTGGAGTAGGGCCCTGTGGAGTGGGCTCCTCGTGTTTATTCTTTGCCTGCTCTTCTCATCTTTCTTTCCCCACGTGGTTGGTAAAAGTTACTTATGATGTAGGATGAAAGGGCCAATCCTCTGTCCCTGCCCAAGCAGCTCAGTAAAGCTGTAGTCTTAGAGGTGAGGAGGCGGCTGGTGCCCACCGCCTTAGTTGGTTTGTTGTTCTTATATTTCTTGACTTTAGACTTCTCTTATCCCAGGGCAACGAAAGTTGCTGATGTCTTAGTTTCTGTAATTGAAGAGGCACCGATTTTGTGGATTTCCTAGGCCAGTGGAAAAAAGTCTTGCCTTAGATATTTGAAATGGTGAAGGGGTTAAAGCATTTGCTCTTGGCTTTAAATCTTGTCTTAGAATGTGACCGAAGTCGTCATACAGTCATATCTCCACTTAAGAAAATTTGTTAGTATATATTTTAGGTTTCAATTCCTGGGGCGCCTGGGTGGTTCAGTCGGTTGAGTGGCTGACTTCGGCTCAGGTCATGATCTCGCGGTCCCTGGGTTTGAGCCCCATGTCGGGCTCTGTGCTAACAGCTCAGAGCCTGGAGTCTGCTTCTGATTCTGTGTCTCCCTCTGTCTGCCCTTCCCTTGCTTGTGCTCTGTCTCTCTCTGCTTCTCAAAAATAAATAAACATTAAAAAAATTCAATTCCCTTGGTGATGGGAGTCTGGGAGGCTCAGGATTCCTATTAAAGAAGGACTTAGGGGCTGCAGTCTGGCCAGGAGGGAAGCCTGGTAGACTAGTGTTTGCAAGGCAAGCCCGCTGCTGGTTTTACAGTGTGTGTAATTACTGTGACGGCTGGTGGGAGCTTGGAAGCCCTTGCTGGTTTGCCTGTGTCTTTCAAATCCGCTCTTACATTTTGCTTCCTGTGTGAATGTAGGTGTACACCCATGGGCACCTACTGCAAATTCATCCTCCTAGTTATGATTTTCTATTCTTGCGTACAAGAATTTATACATTGTTGTAATTTAGAAATGATTTTAATCAGTTAGGTACTATTTTATAACAAAAAACATAATTTCCTCTTTTACAAATTGTAAGCAAATTTGGAAAGCTCAGAAAAATTGCAAGAAAAAAATAATTACCCATCCTGTAGTCTTACCATATGAAGCTTTCCACTGTTAACATCTGACTTACATCTTTTCAGTCTTTTTTTTTTCCTGTGTGCATTTCTTCCTATAGAACTGTTTTTATAATATGTGTTCACTTTTATAACCTGATCATTCCCCTTTACCAGTATGAGCATTTTCTGTAGAAATATGCTTTAAAATTGCTACATCATATTCTTTATAGAGGTGTACTTGAATTTAAAAGTGTGCTTTTATTATTGGATGTTGAACTTTTTGACAGCTTTTGCCCTTTTGCTTTGATGAACACTGCTGTGCAAAAAGCTTTTCTATGTATTGGACTATTTTCTTAGGTTAAGCTTCCATAATTAGAATTATGGAGTTCCAAGACGTGGCTTTATTAAGGTTTATAACTGAATTTTTTTAAGATTAAGTAATTTCTAATACTCAACATGGGGCTCGAACCCACAACCCCGAGATTAAGAGTCACGTGCTCCTCTGACTGGGCCAGACAGGCACCATTGTGATTGAATTTTCAAAGGGATTGCTTTGTCCTAGCTTCTGAGACTCTGCTGAGCTCAGCTTCTTCCAGGTGCTTATTCCGAGTTACTGTGGCCTGTCCCTGCCATTCAGCTATGAGAAGGAGCAGCCCTGCTTGCACTGCAGGGCGTCATGAGATTAATGCATGTTTATGGAGTTCTTTGCAGCCTTGTGCTGTAGAGCTTACCTGAGGGCCATGAGCTACAACAATGATGCTGATGTTTCATTTTAGCTGGTGAAAACTCCAGCATCTAAGTTTATTGTTTTCATGCTTTCAGATAGTCTCTGCCTGGCTTTAGTTCATGGAAGCAATAATGTAGATGGATAGACTCCAGCCAGATAAGACTCTTTTGTAAGATCAACGGCCCCCCCCACCCCCCAGTGCCTCTGGGCATGGAGAAATGGGAATCCTTGGAGGCTGGGTCAGTCAGCTCCCTGTTGAAGCATTCTAATAGCGATGGCGATTTCATCTGAGGTTTGCTACGCTTTCTCGTGGAAAGCATCCTGCCTGGGTTATCACCATTACATCCTAAAGAAGATGCCAGTTTTAGGATTCTGCTCTCCCCCCCCCCCCCGCCACTAATGACATCCTTCAAAACTGTTTTGCATAATGAAATTTCTTGGGCTTTTGGAATCATTTAATTCAGTGTTAGAAGAAACATATATCCTTGGATGACTAAATAAATGAACCAAATTCCTGTAGAATTTACAAGTCTTTCTTGTGAAAAGGATGATCAACCTAGTTGTTAAATAAATTAAGGTTATTTTACTCATAAAGGAGAAGAATGAGAGTTGATGTAATAGTCTTCAGGTATCTGAAACAGAGCTATTTTATGAATTTAGGTGTTTGTGTTTTCTTAGCCACTAAGAACCAAAAAAAAGGAAGAATCACTTAAGTTGAGTGGTTGGGATGCTTATTTTTCCTCCATGGAATTCTTTCACACGAGCGAGTGCTGGGATCCTGTGTGGGATGGACGTGGCCTTACTTCGAGGCTTGACCAGAGCTGCACTATTCCAAGGCTGTTCCCTGAACAGCCCCGAAAGATCCTGAACCACTCAGACTTTGAGCTTATGACTCACCCCTTTGAGGTTATGCCATGTGTGCTGACCTGAAGAAGGCTTGTTTTAGTTGATAGCAAGAGCCAGATTCTGGAGGAAGAAATTTAATTGGTTTCTTTACGGTAGAACTTCTCAAAGTCTTTAATATGAAACTTGGAATATGAAGATGGGCAGATAATGGGCAGCATTTCCCAAATGACAAGACTTTGAAGGCTTTTTAGAAAGCAAAACATTAGAGGGGCAGCACACACTGCCAGTCTGTGATGTTGCTGCACTGCCGCGGTCCGGATGTCACCGTCCCACAGCACTAGTGAAGCCGAGCTCTGGCGAGGTGTGCGTTAGGTGCTGCCGATGAAAAGAAGGTAAGGAGGCAGTCTGTCTTCCTGCTGCCATTCTCCCCCTTCGCCCGTCTGCCAGAATTCTTTAAAATGCAGCTTTAATTATACCTTCTCTTGTCCCCAAACTTTTCATGGTTTCTTGCTTCCTAAAAAGAGTCTAGACTCCTCAGCCTGAAGTTCAAAGTTCCCTGGTGTTTTCTTCCATTATTCTCTTGCCGTGACTGAGTTTCGGGCAAACTGGACTACTTGCCCATCCTCGAACAGTCTTAAATACCTCAGTGCCTTTATGAACGCTTCTTCATGGCCCTTAGACTTTATCCTTCTACCATTTTTCTCTGACCTCAGGGTCTGTTTCAGTTCCCTGACATCTTTTGTGATGTGCATGAGAGAAGCCCAGAGGATCTTCCTACTTGCAATTTAATGATGTAGAAATGATTGATAATGATAGCTTTTTGTAAAATCTTGCATGCTTTGGCTTGAGGGAAATTAGATTTACTAAGATAGCTGTCAGAACATGCTGTGGTGTATGTGCTTGGTTTTTACATTGCCCTGTTGAGCCTGGAATCTAGTCCTCAGTTACAAACCTAACCCTTAATAACATTGTTTCTATGTGTAAGTTGTTTTCTAAGAAGCCCCAAAAGCATTTCCATTTTCTTCCCTGGAAACTATTCTACACTGTTTCCAGAGTTTGCCTACTCTTTCTTAGAGGCATTACGGTAGCCTAATGCCTGACGAGTGTATATACCCATTTTAAATAAGGACAAGAAGTAATCTCAGTGTTGCTTGAAACTGTATTTATTTTAAGGTTACTTAAATATGTGCTACATAAATGTAGTTATAAACTCCTTATTTTTATAGCTTTTAAAATAGCTATCACATCAAAACAAATACAGGAATTATAAAGTCAAAATCATTCAAGTTGCTGCTTAATCTGACAGATACTTTTATTTTGCTGAAGCCTTCCATTTCCCAGCCTTTTAAATTTCTGAGCAGAGCATCCTAAAGAGTGCCTCAAGGTGATGATGGGTACTTATTGCTAGAATATAGGATATACACACAAAAGTCAACAAGGCTGGTTTGAATGATGGTTTTAAGCAATCACAACTGGTTTAAGATGACTTCCTTGTCCTTGATATCCAGGGTCAAAAACGACCTACATATCTCATTAGGTTCTTCGAAAAATACTGGCTTTTGTTCATAATACTTCTGAAATTTGGATGTTTAAGTTACCCCTGAAAGGAGTGGGTTAGTCTGGAGAAATCATAGACTTGTACAGAAAGCAGGTTACTGCTTCAGCATGTGACCCTTTGAATTTCTTTCTTGGGTCCTAGATTCTTGCCATATTGGTGTGCAGAGGGTTTAGAACCTTCATTTGGACTATACTGTGTTTACCATTGCAGGATGAGCTCAGAGGCCAGAGAAGGCATGGCTTGCAGTAGAAGTAGCCGTTTCTGAGTAGTACTTCCCCCCAAATTCTGCTCAGTGATGTTAATAAGTTAGCTGACTATTCTGAAGCACACCTTTTACAACACTAGAGATAATAACCAGTCAATAGGACTTTAGTAAGGGTTAAATGAAGTAACATATGTAAAGTATCAAATATAGAGCCTAGCAGATAGATGGTGCTCAGTTAAGTGGGTTTCTTCTTCTGTCACCATCTTCAAGAGGTTATACATGTGAAGGCCTCAGAAGGCAGGGGTTCATTTAGCAAATGTTTGGTGGGAGCTCAAGCCATGCCTGTGAGGGGCAGAGAGCAGACTGATATGTTCCTTGCCCCTGGATCTAGATGTTCAGTGCAGAGCAGATGCTTCGCTGCTGTGTGGACCTGGGAGCATGGTCTAGAGAGGCTGTGGAGGTTTGCTGGGGCTCCTGGCCTCTCTGCTCACAGAGATCTCTGGCATATGACTTCCTCTCTCCCTCATTTATATTCCACCCAATATAGTTTCTGTCTCTGCACCCAAGTCACGCTGCCTGCCTTGCTCAGCGATGGCTCTGGGTGATCGTTTTGGGGTGCAGTCGTCACAGGTCATGGGTGTGTGCCTTGACGGGTCTGTTGCAGTTCCAGATCTGCATGTGTTTATTTCAGGACATTATGTTCAAATGTGAAAATTCCAAAAGGGATGCAGAAATAAACATGTTCGACATCCTTGTAGATGTTCTGTGGTTCTATTTAAAAATTTTAACCAACAACAGTGAATATGGTAACATGGATATTTTTTCCTTTCAGCTGACTTTGGTATTTTAGAGCGTTTCTCAGAGCGGTGCGAGGAAGACACCTCTTGGTTACAGATGCAGGATGACAGTGCGTGGCCCTGCATATCTGTAGGTACTGTCTAGGCTCAGAGCTCCTTCATATCAGGAGTAAGATGGGGAAACTATGCTGTCTTGTTATTAAATGTATTACTTTTCTTTTGTGATAAAATTTCAGAAAATTAAGGATGTTTTCCTTGCCCTTTGCAATGAGTTACCCCTAATCTCAGATACGATGTTTCACGGAGCTGACATAAGGAGTGAAGATTAATTGTCTTCTCTGCCAGGTGCTTTCACATATACAGTCTCATGCACCCCTTGGAGCAGCCCTGGGAGGTGCACATACACCCCAGGTTTATTTGTAAGGGGACAGTACAGGCCTAGAGTGAGCCTGCTTGAGGTTACGTTGTCTAGCAAGCCTCAGTGCCAGACTCGAAACACTGGTGTGTCTGTGCTGGAGCTGGATGCCAAGCATGCAGGGGAGCAGAGAGAAACAGCCCTGTTCCCTTAGAAATCAGTGTAGGGCAAGAAGGGCACATAGAGACAGAAAGAGGGAGACGGGAATTTGAAGCTTGAAACTGAACTCACATAATAACCATTTGTCAGGGAGTGTTGGTCTGTTTTCTAACCTGGAAAATCTTTTACACGTCTACCTCTTAACCTCACCAGTTTTCATGTCACTCTGCTTTCGGAATGTTTAGGAGTGAAAGAAGAATGAGCCATGGTGGATTGGTTGTGCAGCAGTGTGCATGTACAGAATGCCATAGAACTGTACACCTAAAAATGGTTAAAATGGTAAATTTCATATTATATATATTTTACCACAATAAAAATAAACACTTAAGAAAAAAAGAAAGCCCAGTACTGTTGAGCCTATCAGAAGAGCTCAGATTTGAGCAGGGTCTCAATGGAGAGATGAAGAAGCAGAAAGATGTGTGGGAAGGTGGGAAGAGTTGTGTGTATGAGGAAGTGCAAGGGTGTCATTTGAGTTAGGGCAGACTTGGGGTGCGGTGGGTGCACCCACGGTTGGACATGCTGGTGAATCGATACTCCTTTAATGTTGGTTCATAGTGCATTAAAGGGAGAGGTTAGCTACTGGCAGCCTGCTGCAGCCCTACACATCTGTGTTGCTGGCGGTTAACATGCGGATCCCACACAGCAAAGCGAAGGCTCTGCAGTGAGCAGCCCCCTTCTGTAGATGGCAGTTTAACAATGATCTCTTATTCCTTGGGACTCATCGAGCACTGATCATAACATGGTTTTCAACTGCCTACAGCTTGAAAATTTAATATGATAAATGCAGTTTCCCCAACTCTTGATATGTGTACGGATGTTTGAGGGCCCCCACACTGTGTTGGTGCTCAGCAGAGATTGACATTCTGGGTGACTTCTTGGCTGGTGTGCCCTGCAAGGTGGTTCTCCTTGGAGGGGACTAGTGGTGAGGTCGGAGACTGAATTGAAGCCAGGAAATTTTGGAAGACTGCTTTTTTTGGGAAGCACAGGTGGTGGGGCTAGAACATCATGGTTTCCTGGGGTCTTCTTTTGTCCCTGTAGATTCTGTTGTGACTTGAGCTGATGCATGACCTTCTTGGCTATCGTGTGTGGCCTGGCAAGGAGAGAGGAGGCTGGCAAGGGAGACGTGCCATGTAACCAGTGAAAGACTGCTATGACCATCTCAAGAACATCTAGACTGACGGGGGGTGGGAGCCCCTGTTCCAGAAATGTCACAGACAAAAGGCAACTGTCATTCAATAAAAGGTGTTGGTGTACAGGCGACTTCCCTGTTGCTCATTTGGGACCTCCTGTTCCTCTTGCCTCGTGCATCTCCTCATGTAATATTTTTCTGGTCCTTGTGTCTGGTGCTTGCCTCTGCCTCACAGCAACCTGGGGCGGCCAGTACTATCTATCTTTGCGTCTCCTGAGTTTGTCTTTGGCCTAGGACTCTCAGACCCTTTTTCCTTGCTTGTGCTTGGAATTCTGGTTGATCTGTGTTCCTGGCTCCAGGTATAGCCTGCATCTTCCCATTCTGACTCTCTTTGTGGAGATGATCCTTTGATAGCTTGTACCCAGGGAGATGCTTGTACCACAGAGTGTCATTTTCCAGGTGGGAGTATAAGAACTACACCAGTTCTATACACCCTGCTCACTGCTCCTACTGTGAGTTGCCTTCACCATTTAAACTATCAGCCCCTTTTCCTTTCTGTTAGACAATCAGCCTTGACCTTCCCGTTCTCTTGTCAGGCTTTCTGCTGTCATCCAGACTTGACTAAGTATGCTATGAATGTAAGCGTAGGGTTCCTTATCCCTACTTCCTTAGGGTGAGGATTGTGGAGATGGAGTAGATGATAGTAATTAAGTGTCACTATGTGCCAAACAATGTTCTAAGCACTTTATATGTGTAGTCTTATTCAACCCTCAAAACAGCTCTATAAAATAGTTGCTGTTGTGAAGCACTTTTGACAGATGAGGAAAAACAGGCACAGGTAAGACCCCTGATAAGATGAGTAGCTGAGATTAGAACCTGCAACCCCCATAACCAGCACAAAGGACTGGACTGGACCTGGAATATGGACAAGGCCAGCCTTTGTCAGGAAGTGTTCCCTTCTAGCTTATCAGTGTCCACAGATAAACTATGATCCAGATGCTGTTCTTGGAGAGGTGGTTTGGTTCATGGAGAGATGCATATTATAGTTGTATATTTAAGAAGACTTGGCCTATAAGGACTTTTTTCTTTTTTTTACATAATGATGATAGAATCATATAGCCTGTGTGTAAACTGTGGCTTCTAGTATATGGGTTTACAGCCTTGTTTATCATCTCTAATTCTAGGCTCAGTTAGAACACACAGGAGTAGGTCTTGTCACTGATAGCTTTTTAGGGTGTCTGCAAGTAAGTATGTACAGAAGCCCTAGAACTTTAAATGAACAATAAGAAAAATTCCATTTATTTGGATATATTGACTAATATTCTAGAATGGAAGAAAGATCTGTCAGCCTCATGCTTCTGGTTTGCTCCTGCCCTGTGGTGCTTCATTCAGTGGTTAGACACTGGGTAACAGTTCAGAGTGCAGGAGGAGGTTCTTTTGGACGCAGAGCATGGAGATTCTGGAGAATACCTTTAGTAAGCATATAGCAGATCATCTTTCACACACAGGATAGGAGAAGGTGGGATTAGGCTCATAGTATCTGAAGTTTTCTTTTTTTTTTTTTAATATTTATTCATTTTTGAGAGAGACAGAGAGGGAGACAGAATCTTGAAGCAGCAGGGACTTGAACCCACAAACTACGAGATCATGACCTGAGCCAAAGTCACATACTTAACCAATTGAACTACTCAGGTGCCCCCATCATAAGATCTGAGTTTTGATGTAAGTCCTACCATTTGTTGGGGTGAGATTTGGGTAAGTCACTTAATCTGGAGCCTAGCCTTTTTCTCAATAAAATAGTAGTTATGATCTCAACCCATACAACTGATAGCTAAAGAAAGAACCTAGGTGACAGTGCCCAGCCAGGCTGCCTGTTTCCCTTCACGGTGTCCATGCTGTGGTGGAAAGCCCTCCTAGCTGTGCTCTGAAGTCCCCTGGAGTCTGCTGAGGCCTTGATGTGGAGATAGGCCTAGCCTGCCTCAGAGACAGGTTGTTAGGACTGAGGCTTCTCTGGCTGGACCTAGGCCTCCTCCGTGCCTGCCTGTGATCTTTATTTCATATGTCTGGCACATTCACAGAGGGTGGACATGCGCATGGGGGCAATTACAACTTAAACCTAGCCTTGTGGTTGCATGTGAATAGTGTGGACACTTTAGGTAGTCGAGGTGCTGGGACCTATAAGCCAAAATGGGGCGAGGGGATTATGAATGGATTTGGCAGTTAATTTTGTCCCTGTCCTGCTCTTCTGTGGTTTTGTGATGCATGAAATGACAGTACAGGACCTAATGTGCAGTCTATACTTCTATTGTTTCTTCATCTGGTTTTGAGCAATTTTCCTGTTTTAGTGGTGGGGCAGTTATTTGGCCCAAACTGTCTTCCAAATAAATTTTTTTAATGTTTATTTATTTTTGAGAGACAGAGAAATAGAGCACAAGCATGAGAAGGGCAGAAAAAGAGGGAGGCACAGAATTTGAAGCAGATTCCAAGCTCTGAGCTGTCAGCACAGAGCCTGACGTGGTGCTTGAACTCACAAACTGTGAGATCATGACCTGAGTCATGGTCGGACACTTAACCAATTGAGCCACCCAGGCACTCCTGGCCCAAACTGTCTTCTAATGTTAAATATTAATATATTGGTTTATGATCTTAGACTAACTCAAGTAAAAAACCAACAACGGGAAAATTCACCCTTGTCGTTTGTTCTGTCCTTTGTGGTTCTCAGTGGTGCCCTGCCGGAACCTTCTTGTTTGTCTTGGGATCCTGCCCTCTCCTCCCTTTCCTGTCAGTACCCAGTGCTGTGGTCTTTACCTCCAGAAAATGGCATCTTGGAAAGTGAGCCGAGCGGTGAGCGTGCATCAGGGCACACAGGAATGGTGGACGTGCCAGCACTGGGCCTGGTTGGTTCTTCCGCCTGCAACTATGCACCTTCACAGGTGTTTTATTTCTCTGAAGCCATCCTCATCGATAGGATGGAAGATGTTTAAGTGCCCACTTTCCTAGGTGGGGATACAGAGCCAGATTTTAAAAAGCATATGGAAAGTGCTGTGTAAATTTTAAAAAGTTACAGAAGAGTGACTCATCCTAGTAGTGATGTTTAGGTAATCGAGAGCTCTTCTCATCAGAGGTTTGGTCTAGGTGGGGCGCCAGGAGTCCCCACGAATGCCTGTTGTGGTGGCAGTCGTTAATGGTACTCCCTTTCCCTCTCAGAAATGTCCTGGTCTGAACAATTAATTGTATATTTGATCACCTTACTTATGACTGATGCCCTGACTAAAGGAGTGACTTCTGGCTCTGAATAGTGATAGGAAAGCTTGTGTGGTTGGTCTTCACTCTGTGCCATCTCTGTAACAGCTGCGTATGGCTTTTGTAGCAATGGACGTTTCTATTGTGTGAAATGTTCACAATTGGAAGATAAACTCTGCAGCACTATGGCACGGTAGAAGGGATGTTAACCTCACAGTTGGATCAGCCTTGTCTCCCCACTGGCTAGCTGTGTGACAATGAGTGTGGATGCTGACTTCTGTCTCTAGGGACATGCTACCTCCCTCATGGGGCTGTTGCAAGGGCTTAATGAGGGCTGTTTGAGTTGCCAGCAAACCCCATTGCACCAATTCATGTACATGCAAATAAATATTCTTGGAAGTAAAGTTTTTTTAAATTTATTTTTTATCAAAAATAACTTTTATTATTTTTTATTACTACAAAACCGTGCATGTTTACACTTCTTCGATATGGCCTCTTCTCTCCCTTTAGTTGTGAAGTTTGTTCTATCAGTCTTCAAGTTGATTTCTGGGATGTTTAGGATCATTTGACAGTAATCGAGTTGTGTTCATGGGATGAGATGAGTCTAGGATCCTCTTACTCCACCGCCATCTTCTCTTGTCACCTGTTGTCATTTATTTATTTATTATTTTAAATATTTGTTTATTTTTGAGAGAGAGAGGCAGAAAGGGAGGGAGATAGAGAATCCCTAGCAGGGTCTATGAGATCATGACCTGAGCTGAAATCAAGAGTTAGATGGACACTTAACAGACTGAGCTACTTGGGAGCCCCTCACCTATTGTTGTTTTTTTAATTTAGGATTTATAAACAAAATTATCTACTGAAAAACTATGATGTTCCTGCTGTTGAATGAACTGCTGAATTGGGTTCCTGGCCATGGAGTACAGGGGAGTGACAGGGGAGGGCGACACTTCAGAAGATTTTGTTGATGAATAATAGAAACTTATCAGAGTTTGTTTTTGGATTTTGTTTCTAAATCAGCATCCAGTGGCACCACGGATGAATGCCTTGTCTTTCAGGCTTCCCTGAAGCACCCGTAGGAGTGTTGCTTATTTATTTGTTGTCCATCTGTTTTTGCTTGCCTACTCTTAGCCTGGAATGGGGAAGCAATGACGATTAATTTGGTGTCTCTCCTAACCTTGGTGTCCTGTTTTATTGGGCGGGATATGTAGCACATAGGGACAGGACAGCTACCACATGAAGCAGAAGGTTCAGTGCTGACAATTGCACCACTGAAGCTCTCTAGGAGTTCAAAAGAGGCAGACTCCTGGGGTAGCGTAAGGAAAATGAGCCACGCCCAGAGCCAAGGAAGGGAGATTCCAGGCAGAGGAAGAGGGAAATTGAGGTAGAAGCAGGTCAGACACAACTGGCTCGTGACCAGGAGTGTGAGGAAGTGGGCGGACAGTCAGAATGAGGGTTTATTTGGTGTTGAGTGAAGAGTCTTTGAAGGTTCCCAACTGGGAGTGACTGTATCAAAGCTGCTGTGGCAGTAGTGTCCCAGAGAGGGTGGACGCAAAGGAGGCTGGGCAGAAAGAAGATGGTGCTTGGTCATAGATAATGCTCAGCTGGGGGAGGGGGATGTTTTTAAATTCCCTTTTACCTTCCCCCTTGTTGGACTGGACAAGGCTCACCAGCTTTTTTTTCTGTTTATCTCAAAGGCACACACTCTTCTTTTGAGTATAAAGAACCTATTCCTTGTTGTTCAAAGCCAGAAGTATGGCTGAGAGATTTGTGAACCCCTGCCACCCCTCGAAAGTGGTTAAGACAAAAAGCAAAAAGTTAAGATATGTACATTGTAAATGTAGTTTTTACCAAGAGGTAGAATAATCTGCAAACAGTAAGTTGCATAAGTTTAGCTGATAGAATGCTATTTTCTTCTTGAAGATTGCATTGTTTTAAAAACCATTATGTGCTTTTTTTCTCCTGACTGTACAGCTAAGGTGGCTGTGCCACCATGGACAACCTTGTGGGATTTGCTCAACTCAGTGTTTTGGAAAAAGTGAACAAACAGAATGACCAAAACCAGATTGTGATCAATTGTCACATCTTCCCATCCTCTTCCCTTTCCCTATCCTTTCCTTCTTGGCAGACCTATGTCTCTTCCTAGTAAAGAAAATGTTTGCCAGGTGAAGTTATCGAAATACTACAGCCTCTTAGCTGAGGTAGGAATTATATATTGAAGAAGTCAGTGATGTATCACCTTGTTTCATCCATGTTAAACACTGCAGCTAAAAATGATTGCTGATGAGACTGTGCCACTAAGTGGAAATCAGTCATCCATTCCATCTGCAGTGTTTGTTGAGTTTCTAGTATATTCTAGACATGGTAGGGCTGAGCTCCAAGGAGCGTAAAGCCTGCAAGAGGACCTGGACCAGGGGCTGAACCGTTGTCATCATCCAGACTCATTTCCATGGCCTACATAGTATTGTCACCTGCACCACCTCCTGGCATCAGGGAAGGACTTTCAAAAAGAAATGACTTAGAAACAGATCAAGTAGGACTTGGCTAAGTGAGGGAGTAGATGGAGTCGGACGGAGTCCGGGAAGACTTGGCAGCAGGAGCAACAGCCCAGAGCTGAGTGGGAAGAGCCCGGGCGGTAGTCCTGTGCAGCCAGAGTTAGAGTTTGCATGGTGGTAGAGACAGTGTGATGGGTGGGTGGGCCCCAAACAGTGGCGGTGTAAAGAAGGGGTGTGAAGGGAGAGGTGATTGAGAGCTAAGTTCTGCTGAACAGTGATTGGCTGGGAGTAGGGGATGAGGGAGAGGAAGAGTCCAAACTGATGCTAAGGTGTCTTGCTGAGGTACCCGGAGAACGCATAGGTGATCCGAGGCAGTCATGGAGGAGGAGGAGGTAGTGTGGGGAAGCCCTCACGTATAGTTTTGGATGTATTGAATTTGAGGTGCTTCTGGACAGCATGGTGGAAAAGTCAGGCATACAGTTGGATATGAACCTACATATCAAACCTTATCAGGTCTGGATGTGGGGATCTGGGAGTCAGTTGTAGCTTAGAGCACTGTACGCACTGCAAACACCTGCATCCCTTCCTTGCAGCAGACTCCTGCGGAAAGGATCACGTTTCATTCACAACCCTTCTTTCTCTGTGTGTGCTGATACTGCCCCTCTGCCCACAGCACCTCCCTTTTTGTCCCACTCCACTCTGAGGCACCCACCCCCTCTGCCTACCATAGCGAGAGCCTCACTGCTGCCCTCCCCTAAAACATTGCTGTGGCCGAGCTGTTCTTGCAGGGGCTAAAGGCAGCTCTCCATTGCTGACGGAACGCTGCAGTAATACTAACATAAGACTGCGGTGGCCTGCTTTACCGAAGGCTGCAGATACCCAGTAGGGGCTACCGTTGAGGGAAAGAAATTTTAAAGCTAAGTAAGACAATTACAGAATTTGAGAGAAAAGCAAAAGTTACATTCTTCACAGATGATTTTCTCATGGGGCAGCCTATTCCTCCTTCATGAAGCCCTTCCCTGTAAATCTCTATTTTCCTGTCTTTTAGGGAAACCTCACTTCTTACCCACACAGTTGGCCCTGGGATTTACCCCCTTCCCTCACAGAGTAGGCGGAAGGACACATGACCCTGAATATGTGACATCGCTGCCGAGTCCATGTGGATGATGCACACTTCACTGTGTGGTCTCCGGGCCAGTGAGCTGGCTGTATTCCCTGTGTTCTTCCTGAGTCTTCAGTTCTCCTCTTGGTGATTGACATACAAGTGTGCACAGACATCTTCCAAGGAGCCCACATTTTGTGTCCTGGAGGCAGGAAAGTCTGTCCAGAGACTTGAGTTCTATTGTTGCACTGTATGCTTCCTCTTGTGTTCTGCTTCCAGCCCAGAAACCACTCACATACAAAAAGTGGAGTCCATCCCTAGGCCTTTCTGAAAAGGGGCCATCTTCTCCATGGATATCAAGGCCTGCAGGAGCTTCAGGATTAGAAGTTGTTCTTCTTTCATCTTGGGTGTCACACAACTCACTGTATTTCCATGGAAATTTCCTCTACATGGAAGCTTGTGGGCCTGTTTTTCACCATTATAACTGGGGGGTAAAAATTGAGGCCAAGAGACAGAAGGAACACAGTTATGGAGAAATGGTATGCAGCTCGAGAAGAGAGGCTCAGAGGACTCTGTGGAATTCCAGTATTCAAGGACACTGCAAATGTGGAGGGCACAGCCAGAGGGAGGAGAAGGGGAGGGTGTCAGGGTGTGGCCTGAGGGGTCAGGGGTGGATGTATGAGTGGATGGTGAGGAAGCAGAGACAGGGGAATATAAACAACTTTGTATGAAGAAGTTTAGAGAAAGGAGAAAGGGCTAAAGGGAGAGGTGGGTCAAGGAGGGTACAGGGAGCAAGCTGACAGAAAAATAGGTGTTAGATTAGAAAAGGAAGAGTAATGGGAAAATGGACCCCAGCTCAGTGGGGTGGCTGGCCCAGCGCCACTGCTATCTTGGTGCAAGAGCGGGGGGAGGCAGCGAGGCCAGTGCGGTGGTCCTGGTGCCCAGGAGAGTACTTTGGGATCAGGTAGTGTCCTCTTCCTCTCCTCCTGGGCCCAGAGGAGAATCCACGGGGGAGCAGAGTGACTGTGGAATGGAAACGAAGCCCGTTTCTGGGTCAGAGGGAGAGGAAAGACATGATCTAGACTTTGGGGCAGATTCTGGGAGTAACTAAAGATTCCAGAAGTTGAACTGATATTCTCCAACATCCAACTGAAAATCTAGGAGCTCTTTTGGCAGACCATAGTCAGTGCTAGAGCGGAAGGCATTTGGTATGGGTGCCTTGTGCGTTTTGCCAGCCCAGGCTATCCTTGACTAGACTTTAAAGTTAGCAGAGGGTTGCCTCGGCAAACTCACAAGTACATGCCTTGTTTCTGAGTCTCTCCATGTAACTCCCACACTTGCTGCCTGCTTACTTGGAGGGTTACTCAGGTTCTTTTGGCAAAAGTCCAACATTACCTGGATTTGAGCCCTGAGGACCACCAAAGTCCACTCCTTGGTTTAAAACAGATAAGGAAAGGTTCCATGTGGCCACACTGGCTGGAAATAGTCCATCAGCCCATCCAGGTCTGGAGAGAGGACCTGGGCCAGCTCTGCTGCTTCGCCTTTGCTTTCCTCACTGGTACCCACTCCTCTCCGCTCCCACGGATTCCAGCTTGAGTTTGAAAGGGCCTTGCTAGGGGTGATTGTATTTTAATGGAGGATTTTGTGCCAATTTTCATTAGTGGGAATTCACTACATGGACAACATGGAGTAGGAAGTTCAGGAAATGTGGGGGTGAGGGGAGTAGTTTTTATTTAGTGATTTTTCCTGAAATATTTGCATAATATTTGAAATATTTTCAAATGGCATTTATGGAGAGGAAGGCATGTGTGCATGTTATACAGCCAGTAATTAGAAGGCAGAGAGTTCTCTTGTTTCCACTTCCTTCCCAGCATCCATGCCTTTGTGGGAGCTGTCCTGCCACTCTGCCTGACTCTAGTGAGCTGTCAGTCATAGGATTTCAGAGACAAGCTAAGCCAAAACGATCAGGCTCTCTCTTCTAGGAGCTTCCGTTGTGAGCAAAGACACACAGGACTGGGAGATAGAATGGACTCATCTGATGGCAGCTCCTAACATAGAGAACACAGGGGTTCCCCAATATACACCACTTCAGGGCTCAAGTCCCTGGCTTTCCTGGGCCTGGTTATTCAGCACGCTGTTCTGCAGCCTTACAGTAAACTTACTCGGCTTGCATGCTTGCTCTTATGCTTTACTTAACAAGAGTTTGTTAAAATACTGGTGTATGTATCATCAAGCCTCTCGTGATATATTTTTCTTCTCCTAATACTTTGAAGTATGTATATAGATCATTGAGCTACAAAGAGGATAATGAACTTGGAGGATGAAAAGGTCTGTGATGAAAAACATTATATTGTCTTTTCAAGCATAGGAATGATGGCAAGAGAATGTGGCACAGGGTGGAGTTGTTGGGGTGCCAGAAATTATCTCTGACTTTTCCAGCACCAACCCCAATTCGAACCTGATCTTGGTAAAATCTCTCCATCAGTGCAACATTTGTAGATTCACAAATAAAGGGAATTTAAGAAAGGCCAAGGATAGATAAACAGTGAAAGGAATAGTTACAGAAGGAAAGAAGAGAGTAAAAAAAGAGGAGGAAAATATGAGTCAGTAATGTTAAGGGTAGACTGCACCCACCCAGAAGTGGAAGCCTGCACAGGGCCAAATTAGAATAGCCATAAGGGGACAGGTCTTTCTCCCGTTTTTCTTCACCACAAGCCCTTAGTGGGAAATGATATTTTATACACACACCCACACACCCACCCATATCATGTATTTTAAATCCCCCTCATCTCTTCCCCTCTTATATGAAAAATACCTAGGAAGTCAGTTAATATCTTTGAACAATTTATTTATTGTGAAAATGAAGTTGAACTAGGTGGGGTTTTTTTTTCATTTTTATTTAAGTTAAAAAAACCCCACCATCAACCAGATCACCCATTTTCCCGGCCCCACCCCACTTCTGACAATCACTAGTTTGTTCTTTACATCTATGAACTTGGAGGGGTTTTTGTCTGTTTTTGTGTAAGGATTCCACATATAAGAGAGATCACGTAGTATTTGTCTTTGACTTATTTCACTTAGCATAATGTCCTTGAAGTCCATTCACGTTGTTGCAAATGGCAGGATTTCACTTTTGTTTATGCTTAATATGCCTGTGTCTGTGTGTTACAGTTTATTTACGGATTTATCCATCAGTGGATGCTTACGTTGTTTCCATTATCTTGCCTGTTGTAAATAATGCTGCTGTGAACATGATGGGGTGGGGGGGAGCTTTTCAAATTAGTGTTTTTGTCCTCTTCACATAAATACCCAGGAGTGGGATTGCTGGGTCATAGTGGTAATTTTAATTTGAATTTTTTGAGGGACCTTCATACTGTTTCCCATAGTGACCGTACCAGTTTACGTTCCCACCAACAATGCATAAGGATTCCCTTTCTTCACATCTTTGTCAACAATTGTTACTTTTTGTCTTTTTGATAATAGATAGCTATTCTAACAGGTGTGAGGTGATATCTCATTGGGGCTTTTATTTGCATCTTTCTGGTTATTGATGATGTAGAACATCTTTTTATGTGTGTGTTAGTCATCTGTATGTCTCTGGAGGAATGTTTTTCAAATCTTCTGCCCATTTTTTAAGTGTATTGTTTGTTGTTTTTGTGTTGAGTTGTATGAATGCTTTATATTTTTTTGATATTAGTCCCTTAGCAGATACATGGCTTACAAATATGTTTTATCATTCAAGGAGTTTATCATGTCAAGGAGTTTTATGCCTATGTTTTCTTCCAGTTTCATGGTTTCAGGTCATACATTCAAGTCTTTAATTCATTAATTTTAATTAATTTTTGTGTATGGTGTAAGATAGTGGTCCAGTTTCATTCTTTTTGCATTTGGACGTCCAATTTTCTCAACACCATTTATTATAGAGACTGTCTTTTCCTCCATTGCATTTTTTGGCTCCTTAGTTGTATATTAATTGACCATATATGCTTGGGTTTATTTCTGGACTCCTTCTTCTGTCCCATTAATCTATGTATCTGTTTTTATGCCAATACCATACTGTATTAATTACTAACACTTTAGAATATAGTTTGAAATCAGGGTGTGTAATGCCTCTAGCTTTGTCCTTCAGTTTGCTTTTGCTGTTCAGCATTTCATATCCATCTATAAGATTGGTCTGGTTAACTCTTATAAGACTAGGATGTAAAGCCCAGCAATGGAGATGGTGGCTAGATTCTTGACCTTCTTCTAAGGGTTCTCATTCTAAAAACTTACTCTTCCCTGTGAAGGAAAGAACTCTTCTCACTGAATTTCCAATCATAACATATACATATTCCATACATGACACTTCCCAGAGGTATCTAAAACTTTTTATCCAAATTAGTGATATTCTAAATAGCAATCATATTAAGATGCAGTATGTATTTTGTGGTGGAGAGAGATAGAACTGCAGTATGCTTAAGCACATGTGGGCTGTGATCCGGACGACCTGGGTTCAGATCCTGGCTCTTTTATAGCAACCTTTATGGCATTGGGTGAGTAACTTAAACACTCTGTGCCTCACTTTCCTCATCTATAACATGAAAATAATGGTAATAGAATATACTTAAGAGGGTTGTTGGGAAAATACATGAGTTTAGGCAGGTATGACTTTATGGCAACAAGCAATTGTTAGGCATAGACTCACCTCATTTACACAACATCATCCCCAAATGAGGTTTTCCTGCCTCTGCAAACCTTAGCCCATCATCAACACGTTTATATGTGGCATCATATTTGCTCATGGGGTCTGAGGACATTTCCAGAAGAGCCATTCCAAAGGGTTTTGAATGACTGCAACAGTATTGGAATTAATGGGTTAAACTCATGTAAATATGTGCTTTTCTAGTTCATTTGTCTATCAAAGATAAGAAAACAGGCCTCTGATTCTTAGATACCCCTTGTAATTTGAACTTAATATTCTGACGTGACTCAGTATTTGTTCCCCATGCATTCACTGAAGATTAATTTCCTACTAGAGTGTGAATCTTTATTACATATTTGTCATTTAAATACACATTTTTTTGCTATGTGGCATAATAAGGTAGAAATGTAATTTAAACATACAGGATGCTAAACAGTTTAAATTCTGAATCATTTTTGTTAATCTTCCTCCTGTTGTCTTGTTAGATATAAAGAACACTCTTGGGGCTGGAGAGCCAATCAACACTGGTTGTCTTATTCACTTTTATTAAATTTTATGCTAGACACTGGGCTAGGTGCTAGGAATATAAGGATGAAAGTACTTAGTAAACAACAGAACGGGGTGCCTGGGTGGCTTATTCGGTTAAGCATCAGATTCTTGATTTCAGCTCAGGACATTATCTCACAGTTGTGAGACTGAGCCCCACGTTGGGCTCTGTGCTGAGAGCATGGAGCCTGCTTGAGATTCTCTCGCCCTCTCTCTCTGCCCCTCCGCTGCTGACATGCACTCTCCCAAAATAAATAAACTATAAAAAGAAGAAACAGGGGCGCCTGGGTGGCTCAGTCAGTTGAGCGTCTGACTTAGGCCCAGGTCATGATCTCACGGTTTGTGGGTTTGAGCCCCGCATCAGGCTCTGTGCTGACAGCTCAGAGTCTGGGACCTGCTTTGGATTCTGTGCCTCTCCATCTCTCTGCCTCTCCTATGATCATACTCTGTCTCTCTCTGTCTCTCAATAATAAATAAATTTTAAAAAATAAAGAAAAAGAAGAAACAAAACATTTCATTTAATAAAACCATGACATAGTTTCCTTAGATGGCAGTCTTCTTCAGGGCAGCATGCCATGTCATATGTGTTTGTAGTTATTTTTTAGTGTGAGGAAGAAAGAGAGGGAAGCAGGTAAGACTTTGAGATTTTATTTCTGCATATTAAAGAAGTACCATAGGGGTGTTTTACATGTCTCCCTATATCCCTGTAAGATCCTGAGGGCCTTCAGGAATTTGTTTCTAGCTGGAATTTGGAATTGGGTCAAAGTGAGGTTGGGCTGCATCCCGCAGGAAGCTCGGGCTTGGTATTTGGTACTCCATGTGGAGCCCAGACTTGCTGGCACCAGGCTTGCCCCTCTATTTGTGTAGCCCAATTCACAGGTGAGCAGACAAGACTCTTAAGTATGGCAACAGAGAAGGAGACCCTCGAAGATGGTGAAAAGAGTATTTATGATGGGAGTCCATGGTTGGAAATGAACCAGGGTAATAACAAACCCAGCTGTGTTCACATGTAGTTTTATAAGTTGATCAGGATGGAGAGCATATGTGTGGGAGCAAATCTCTCTACTCTCTTACATCCTTTAAAAACAGTGACTAGGAGGAGGCCTTAGTTTTGCCTTAAGGATGATTGAGGAATGCATGTGGTTTTTTTATGGGTCCATGACCTGAGGCCCACTCTTAAATTGATTCATTTAGCACATATTTATTAAGAACTTGCTATGTAATAGGAACTATAGTAGGTACTGGAGGTACAGGGGTGAACAAGACAGAGATAGCCCCTGTGTTCAAGGAATTTACAAATTGCCTGGGAGACAGATAATAAAGAAGTAAACAAACACATCACATGATTTCAGATAGCTGTGAACTCCTACGGAAAAGAACCTGGGTCCAAAGTAAGAGAGTGACAGGGAATGACTGTTGCTGATAGGATCATCTGGGAAGGCCTCTCTAAGGAAAAGGAAGGGAGGGAGCATGTGGAGATGGAGAGAGAATTCTGGGCAGAGGGCCCAGCAAGGACAGAGAGCTTGGGTTCACAACAAAGTTGGTATTTGATGAACAGCAAGATGGTTGTTTGGATGGTCACATGCCCTGGAATGGACCAGGCAGATGGGTGGTCCCTGGGCTTTTGTTTTAATTTGTTTTGATTCTCAGTGTTCTCTCCAAAGGGAGGGAGAATCTGGGTGAGTATCTATAAATTTTAGCTAGCACTGTTGGCTATGTTTTTAGGACATTATGTCTTATTTTGAATCAGTGCTTTTTAAAAAAATTGTCTATCTTCCAAACACAGAGTCCACTAGGAGAGTCGTATATTCAAGGTCAGTTCTTGGACTTGAGGTTCTTTATTTCTTGGCACTGTCTAAGCACACTGGTCAGACATGTTGATGCAGCTGTGAGAGGAGCAACTGCAGGTGGTGACTGAGCACAGCCTCATTGTTGGTGGCTGAGAAACGTGAAACAGAGCAGGCAGTCTAGTCGGAGAGAAGATGCGCCTCGTAACCAGCTTCTCAGGCCTGGAGAGCCTGCGCTTCTCTCTAGCAGAGGTCGGAGGACATGACAGACGTTTGCGTCTTAGGACTCCCAGTTTTGTCCCTCAGATGCAGCTGGAGTCGTTTGGGGCCAGACACGTGGAGAATGTCTTCAGCCCTCGTTCCATTCTTCCAGACTGGGCTCACCTCAGCCAACACGATTTCTCATTATCCGTCCTTTCAGAAGGCCGCCCTCTAGCAGGTAATATCATCACCAGTTCATGCTGGAATGTTTTTTTTCTTAGGTTTCTGGATTTACTTAACAGGCACAATATCCAAGGGCGGTTTGTCCTTAAGCGGGGCAAGTACATAATAAAATAGCGATGGGAATCAGTACCAATGGCACTTTGCCAAATCACTTTTTAATCTTGCCATACTTTGTCTCTTCTCACTTAAAATGAGAACATCTGATGCACTTTTCATGATATTTTCAGCATTAAATACCGCCTTTTAAGAAGATATGCACCAAAAATATCCTTTGTCCTTCTCTTCCAACTCTTCTCTTAAGGCTTCAGCCCTTGGTTCCTCTTTGCTTGTAACCGCATGAGTTTCCTTGTTTGTTTGAAGAAGTCAGGTACAGCCTATTGCCTTTCCTTAAAAACCAAAGCCGCTGCTTTTGTTACAGGTCTGTGCTACTGTGACCTGAATTCATACTTTCATTATAAACATCCCATTTTCAGAAGCTCATTGCTTAGCAATGATAGTTGCCCAATAGCTAAATCTTGAAGTGTGAGATTTTTTTTTTACCTCCAGGAATTTGAATAATTTTCATAGTCCAGATAAGTTTCCAAAACATGTTTTTCTTATTGCAGTGACTTTCTTCATTAAAAAGAAACTTATAAGAAATTTGAAGTCTCTCAGATTTTCAAAAACAGGTGAAAAACATTGTAACTTTTGGGACGCCAAATCTAGGTGTATTTTTGTCAAGAAGAGTTATAAAAGTTCTCGTTTATGTAAGTATTCCTAACACTTTGCAGACATTTTTATAGCTTCTAGGTCAGTACTGTTTATAGACAGAAGTAGGTAAACATTTATTGAATGACTGGAACGCTAAATATTTGTAATGATTGGGAGCTCTCCCATGATTTGAATTCCTAATTGGTGATCCTAAAGAATGGTTATGAATGAGTAATTGTCAACCAGGTGGGAACCGTCTAATGGCTGCATCTCAAGGATTCTGTCAAGGGGATAGAAAGCATGCTTGTCAAATTTAGAAATGACAGGGGGCTAGAAGGAATTGCTCAGTCCTCAGCTGACACAATCAAAGTTTAGAAAGAAACCAATATTAAAATATGATGAGGGGTGCCTGGGTGGCTCAGTTGGTTAAAATGCGCTGACTTCAGCTCAGCTCAAGCAAGGTCTGTGGGGAGGGGTGGAGCACCCATCATAGGACATGGACTGGGAAACGGCTTTTGTATCTCCTTTAAAGTATACTTTACTAAGAGGCCAAATAATGTCATATTGTTCTATTTCTTGATTAGTGTCTTGTAGGGTTTACAGGTGCCTTGGAGACTGAAGTCCTTTCCTGAACATCTCTGATATGTGGTTTTACATCCTGAACTTGACCCCTCCGTTCAGGTGTGCTTGCTGTGTCACCAAGCCACCCTTTGTTGGGGTGGCTTTGCTGTCACATTGGTCTCTGTTCTCACTGTTTCTAGCGCCCCCTAAAGCCGGTATCCGCGAGTGCACAGGATACTCCCAAGTCCAGATGTCTGAAGGCAGAGAGTGCAGTGATAGGTGACCTCAACTTGGGCTCTAGGCTTCACAACACAGCCTGAGATTATATTAATCTTTTTGGCAACCTTCCCTCCCTGGCATGACCTCTGTCCTGTGAGCATCCTCTGTGCCTGTCATTGTGTTTGTCACGGTGGGAGCTGAGAGGCCTGCCGAGTTGCTGAACATGAAGACTCCAAATGATTTTCATGGGGAACTGTTGCTAAGCAAGATTTTTCTCCCCAAATCATATTTTTGTTGTTTTAAATTTGTTTTAGATTTTAAAAAAGTAATTATACAAACATAAGACCTATGTTAACATCCATTTCAGTTGTCTATGATACTTCAGAAATGCATGCAAAGAAATCAGAAATCTAATATGTAGCTCATATAAGTAAGGGGGGGAAATGTAGTACGAGAGAAACCTAGTGAGGATACACCAATACAGAAGCGGATGTGACCTAGCAGCCCAAAGCGCCCTTCTTTCATGAAGACCATGCTATCCCTGATGCAGTGCAGCCCCTTGGGAAATGTTTGGTTGTCTTAATTGTAGCTTCACATTTGTTTCTTGATGAACAGGTGGTAATAATGATTAATGATAGTGTGAAATACATATTATTAGCTGTCATTTTATTATATGTGAACCATGAGTCAAACGCAGTGGTAAGCACTTCATATATAGCATCTTGTGTGATCTTCATGGCACCTTTAAGAAGTAGGTATTAAACCTGTTTTATACATGAAAAACTGAGATTTAAAGAGACAATGCAACACAGCTTCTTGATGGCACAGTTGGAATTCGTACCCGGGTCCATTGCCTTAACTAGTATATGTGATCTTAAAATACCATGTTGAGAATGGACTCCATCACCACCTCCTCGAAGACAGCACTATCACAATAATTTGATCTCCACCACAAGTCTTTTTTCTTCATATGCCAGAACTGTGGGCATTCATCTTTTGAATGGAAAAAAAAATGTTGAAATGTTGATGTGTGAGCATTTTTACCATTCAAAGTTTCTACTGCTGACTTGTTTGGGCGTGCGTGGTGCTCTGCCCCTCGCTGAGCGCCTGTGGTGGTGCTGGGAGTGAGGGAGCACTGACGGGCTCCTGGGCTCTTTCCTCTAAAGCAGGTGGTTCCTCCCTAATTTCTTTTCTTCAGACTGAGTAAAGTTTCTATGAAGATTTTACTACGTACCTTTCAAAACATCAACTGCACATGTCCTCAGGGTGACTGCTGCGGTCACCGCTAGCCTTGCAGCATATTTCATTCTGTGGTGATGGAACTGTACACCATGACAGCACCCCTCTTCACTGTCGTGCGCCCAGGACTTCTAGACAGATCTGCCTGGGATTCTTACTAACCAGCCCTCCTGACTGATGACACCTGGCCAATTTCCAGCCCCTCGTGACCTTGGCCACTTCCAGCTGGTAAGACTCACATGTCTCAGTTGGGAAAGTGGTGCTGAGGCACTAAGGGCTGGATGTTGCAAGTTACTTGGCTTCTTGAAACGACAGTGACCTGTAAACAAGACGCGGGGACCCCATCTGTATTAAGAAGTGACATGAGCAATGCTACCTAGGCATTTGTTGTTGTTGTTACAGAGAAGATGAAGGATCTAGGATCATGTAGGACCGAGACAGGATGATATAGTAAGGAGGACACTTTGTCCTCTTTGTCCTATCCATGTCATGGAGCGCATGATGACCATACTTGCTGGGGAATGTGCTTCCCTGTCATGCGAAACTGGTCTGCTCCAGAATTTCCATTCACGCTTAGCCATTCTTTTTTCTTTCTTTGAGGTAGAATCTTTTGTTCTTGTTGTTTTAATGTTTATTTTGAGAGAGAGGGGGAGAGAGCACGGTGGGGTGGGAGGGGGGAGAGAGCAAGAGCGCGAGAGAGAATGAATGAGAATGAATCCCAAGCAGGCTTTGTGCTGGCAGCACAGAGCCAGACACAGGCTCAGTCTTCACTAACTGGGAGATCATGGCCTGAGCTGAAATCAAGAATCGGACACTTAACTGACTGAGCCACCTAGGCACACACACACACATACACAGGGAGAGAGAGAGAGAGAGAGAGAGAGAGAGAGAGGGAGGGAGAGAGAGGGGGGGGGGAGAGAGAGGAGAGAGAATCCTCCATTGTGGAGCCTGACTCAGGCTCCATCCCATCACCCTGGGGTCATAACCCAAGCCCAGATCAAGAGTCAGATGCTCCACCGACTGAGCCACCCAGAAGGCCCTCATGCTTAATCATTCTGCTTGGCCCCGCAAGGGGAAGTTGGAGCGGAGCTGGGGTCGACCCCGTAGCACACACTTTCTCAGGGCACTGGGGCTGACTCACACCTAGCACATTGCCCCTGATTGCCTGTGAGACCTCACCGTAACAGTGCTGGCATGTGCTGGCTGAGAGGACACAGAGGGAGGTAGATGGCCAGGGACCTCCGCGTGGTCACATGGTGAAGTGCATGTCTTCCAGAGGCCTGCTGTCTGTGAGGTGAAATACGATTGTCGGAGTGCTAAAGATTGGGTGGTGTGGCCATTGAAGGTGGATTTTAGTCCTTGACCTCTGGAGCCCAGACACTGATTCAGCAATAAAATAAAATGACTGTTTATTAATGGCAGTTTAAAGCCAGGACTGTTGGTCTCTGCCCTTTCATATGTCCCATAAATTTAACGTGGTCTGACATAGTGTGAAACAGAATAATAAACAAGGCACATGGTGGTATAGATTTTAAGATTTTTTTTCTGGATTTCTTTTTTTGTTTGTTTTTTTGCAGAGTGTTTTGGATTATCTGAGAATAAGTGTATGAGAGAGAACTCGGTTGATTTTTCTTATGATTGATTTATTTTTTATTAAAAATTTTTAAATTTTTTTAATTTATTTTTGAGACACAGAGAGAGACAGTGCGAGCAGGGGAGGGTCAGAGAGAGAGGGAGACACAGAATCTGAAGCAGGCTCCAGGCTAGGAGCTGTCAGCACAGAGCCCCATACGGGACTCAAACCCATGAACTGTGAGATCATGACCTGAGCTGAAGTTGGATGCTTAACTGACTGAGCCACCCAGGCGCCCCTCTTATGGTTGATTTAAATGCACATAGTATTGTTGATTACTCCTTGACATCACCTGCTTAACTTGGGGTGCTTCACTCATAAAGGCCAATCTGTGATTGCATAGCTCCTCAATTTTCATTTCTTATCAGAGACATACAAATAATCTAGCTTATAGGAAAATGCCATTTCCCCCTCATTGTAACAGTGCATTAATTGAGGGCAGTGTAATTATCTTGAATAATTTTTGCCCCATATTTATAGATCTATGGTGCAGAGGCATTGTATTAACACTGTGCTTAGGTGTGAAGAGAACAGGTGAAGGTGTCTTCCCTCCAGTCACTTTTACACATCACCTGTCTCTTCCGATCTATACCCAGAGTGCCTGAGGAGGAACTGTGCGAGTGCTTTGTGTCCAGAAGGTTTTGACCTCTGTTAGTGGAGACGGCTCTTTGGAGCTCCAAGAACTACCCCTGGGCCAAATGATAGGAATGCAGCTGGTCACTGTCAATACCCTGGGTATTGGCAGGAGTGGGCTGCCTGTCTGTGAGGCACACTCTCTACATAATTTCCAACGATACATTTATGTGATTGTTTTTACTAGTGTCTGTCTCCCCAAGTCCCTGAAGCTTCTAATGTACTAATTAGTCTACTTCCAGCACTTAGCACAAAGTAGGTGCTCAGTAAATTTTGAGTAAATAAGTAAATGGTGAACTTTCCTGGAGGTAATTTGGCAGTATACATGACAACATATAGCCATTAAAATGATGCAGAAAGACATTTTTAATAACCCTAAGTGGGTAGTTTAGTTGAAGCATGTTACCCTCTCCCCCCTCCATTGTGACATCTCCCAAACTGGGATATGATCGTATCTGAAAATTGCTTGTTTTCTTCTTCTTTCTTATTGACACACGAAATAGTGTCTTACAGTTACTATCCCCTTCGATTCAATTAAACATAGCATGTTAGGAGAAATAGAGTAGGTAAACTGTGAGTCCATTTTTGTAAAAAAGAAAATAACATGCAAATTAAAAAATTGTCAATAGAAGGGACACGGCAAGCTGTTAACAGTGCTTTCTTCTGGTTTGTGAGGTTGGGATGCATTTTTTTTCTTTTCTTTTTTTCTATTTTGTACTAGAATATGAATTACCCTTTTGAGCAATGAAAATTAGCTTCAAATCACTTTACAGAAAGTGATTATTTTTGTGTTAGTGTGCACAAAGCAAAGATGTGTGAGCACACAGAGTTCAGAGTTGTGACATTGTGCCCGTGTGTCACAGCCCCACCCTAATCCCCCAAATAGGTTTGCCCCTGATGACTTCCATTCTGCTTGTTTCCAGCTTTATGTATGTTACATGAAATACACATTTTCTCTCACCAGGGAAGTAACTGGGCCTCCTTCATAATGTAGACAAGACATGCCTGCTGGTAGTGAGTGATTGGGTAGAGCTCAGGAGGAGGAAGGCTATTGCTTCCACTCCCCAGTGAAGGGAAAGTTGTGTGGGGTCCTCCTGGCAATACTGTGTAGAATGCTTTTAATTGCCCTCTAGGGGATCTGTCCTTGACTACAGGTAATTCCTTTTATTAATTTTTTAATGTCTATTTATTGTTGAGAGAGAGATAGAGAGAGCATGAGCAGGGGAGGGGCAGAGAGAGAGAGAGACAAAGAATTTGAAGCAGGCTCCAGGCTCCAAGCTGTCAGCACAGAGCCCGATACGGGGCTGGAACCCATAGACTGTGAGATCATGACCTGAGTCTAAGTCAGATACTTAACCAACTGAGCCACCCAGCATCCCCAACTATAGGTAATTCTACACTGTACCATTTGTGGTTACCTTGGCTATGGATTATTAAATAACCTTGCATCTTATTTATTGCTGGTACACGTAGTAAGACTTTAAGCTACTGATAGGTGAAACTATTAACCTATTATATCTTACGTTGGGCTTATATTCTTAGAACTCTATCTGCAACCTATATTTCATCATCTAGTACTAGAACATATGCAAGTTTTGCATTACATATTGCAATATGAGTGTCCCCTTGATTAATTCTTACATTAGGTACAGTTCACAGGAGTAAAAAGCATTTTGGGATGGAAGAGAAGGGACAACTCTCCCTTACAGAAGAATTCCAGTTAACACATGTAGACTAAATGAGGAAGAGAGAAAGTCATCATTAGCGTCCCATAATAATTGTTGCATGTGAAAGTTAAGGAGAGTGGGGCGCCTGGGTGGCTCAGTCGGTTGAGCGTCCAGCATCAGCTCAGGTCAAATCTCACGGTTCGTGGGTTCAAGCCCCGCGTCAGGCTCTGTGCTGACAGCTAGCTCAGACCCTGGAGCCTGTTTCGGATTCTGTATCTCCCTCTCTGACCCTCCCCTGCTCGCACTGTCTCTCTCTGTCTCTCAAAAATAAATAAAAGAAGCATTAAAAAAATTAAAAAAAAAAGAAAGTTAAGGAGAAATAGCATATTTGAATAGTCTGAAAGTACCTCCCAGAAGATAAATATTTATTAATTACAAAGAGAAAAATAAGAATTTTATGGTTAGAGAAAACAGGCAGACATCGAGTGCTCGAGGCCCAGCATCAGCAGTAATAAACATATTCACATTTTATATACTTGGGTAGGATGCTTTGAGAGGGCAAGGTCACTTTTCACCTGTGGTATTCTTCCCTGTATGTATAATCTTAGTCTAATCATGGTAAGACACCGCACAAACCCAAATGAGAGAACATTTTACTGAATACCTGACCAATACCTTTCAAAAGTGTCAAGGCTCTGAAAGGCAAAGCAAGATTGAGGACATGTCATAGATGGAGGACACAAAAGAGATGGGACAAGTAAATGAAACCTGGGCTCCTTTATTAGGTCCCGGAACATAAAAATGACATTATTGAGAAAAATTAGTGAAATCCAGAAAACATCTTTAGTTAATGTATTATACCAATGCTAATTTCTTAGTTTTGATAAATGTCCTATAGCTGTCAGATTATAACACTTAAGGAGGTGGGTTTAAAGGTATGCAGGAACTCTGCTTTGGTAATGTTTATTAGTCTTGCTTGATCATCTGCATTAAAGGATGGAAGCATAGCCTATAGGAAGTCCAAAATTACAACTATTGGTTTACACTGGGCTTTAAAATAGTGTATGTAAATACTTTTCCCTTCTTCAGGTTTGCCTTGTAATTAACCTAACAGAATATGAGGTGATATCAAACATGTTGAATGCCTAGAAAAAAATCATAAAACTGATAAGCCATTTTATGGGAAAATGAAAGTTCTTTTTCTAAAAGGATAGCTTGGTTCTAGTGATGATTTTTTTTTTGCGAGTAGGAAGCAGAGATTCAGAACAAACAAGAGGATGAATTTTGAGCACAGCAGCAGCCCTTTTTAGTTGGAGGTCTATGAGGCACATGGCTGCTGTAGAAAGTGGCAGTTAGTTAAAAGCAAATCTACATAGGTTGCTAACAAGGAGAATCATCTTTTTTAGTCCCACTGTTTCTTAATTTAGCCACGGTAGGTGCTCAATAAATGTTTGGACAAAATATTTGCTATAAACTAGTGACCTCCTGTAGACACATGGCATCATATAAAAGAACAGGTATTTCAGTTACTGTTTTAGGTCTGTGAGTAGATTTTTTGTTGTTGAGATTGCCATTATAAGACTGAACCCAGTAGTGTCTACACTGAGTCTACACTGAGTGTTCACTCAGGGTAGTTCCCTAAGTCCTTCACAGCAATCAGCTTGGTGACATGACTTTACCTCAGTTACTGCATTGTCAGCCTCTTCCCATGCACATCCTTCTGTAGAACATGGCATGTCCTTTACCACTAGCCTCTGTTTGTTGTTTCCTGACCTTGGAGCATCCTCACCTTTCTTCTTTTTCTGAGAAAATCATATTCATCTTTGGAACTTACATCAACAAGTGTTTCTTCTGTGAACTCTACCCTGATAGCAGGACTCCATAGTTCTCTAGTATAACATTTACTATGGTGTTTCTATTTAAACGAAATAAGTTCATTCATGTATTTACCCATTCATGAATCTGATATTGATTTCCTGTTATGGGCTGGATACTTGAGGAACTAGAGATGGCAGTAAAAGGACAGTCAGGGTTCCTGACTTTATGGGTGTCCATTTTAGCAGGGCAGGCAGACTTAGCTAATTACGTAATTATGGATGTGAGAAGATGATCTGTGTACCTATTTCCAGGTTTAGATTATGAGTTCTTTGAGGGCATGGATTTTGTTTCCCTTATTTTTATAGGCCTACTGTATAGAAGAGCAGTCTGGCAGCTAGTAAGTAGGTGCTCAATAAATGTACAAATGAACTGAGCACTTAATGTACCTATTTGTACATGATTATATGGCTGATCGCTTTCAAATTTTTATTTATCATCTATGAGTTGAGCTAATCAAGGGAAGACTGTTACTGATTCCTCTCTTTGACTTACTAGAAGTGCTTCTGCCTTCTTCTGGCACATGGTGAGGATGGCATATGTGATAGCATACAATGCAAGGAAGAGAGCAGCAGAATGAGCTCTTCTTGACCTTTCTATCTTATATCACTAGCTCCAGATCAAGCCCAGGAGGGTGCATTAGATTCTTGGAAGGTCACATGACTGCACCCTGGCTACAAGTGAGGCTAGAACCCAAGGCTGTACTTGTTTTTGCACTTTCTGTTGTAAAGGACCTCCACTTCCCATAGGACATTAAGTAAGGAATTCCCTAAAAAAAACTTTTAGTGCTGGTCAGGAAAAGAGAATTGTAAATGTATGCTAGTCACTGAAATGCAGCTGCTTGATTGTTCATAAACTCCAGCTAGTTTTTGTTGCTTATGCAGGTGTTGTATCACAGTATATTTTAAATGTGTGTCAAGTTCTTTGTAAACTGCATTTTTCCTTTTAACCCTATCTCTGGTGTAATCAAGTCTGTGACCAGGCATTTGTAATTTTCCCAGAACAGTGTCTTTTACAGAAATCAGTATGGTGGAATGTGACTTGGGGAAAGAGATAAAGTTTCTGCTTCAGTACAGAAATTACATCTTTAGAAATCAGGGAATTCTAGTCCATCATTTAGTCAGGCAACAAAATTTGACTGGATGTCCAATGTCCACTGGGGTTGCTGTATAATAATTTGTATTACTTAGTAAGTTTTTCTAAGAAATTTCATATCTTTCTATGAAATAATAAAGTTGGCACATGAAAAATCAATAGGGAAAAGAAGAATTATATGTGTTAGCATTTCTAACCAAAACCAAGGTTTCTTTGTGGTGGATAAATAAGTGGATGGCGTTTTCTCTGGTAGTATTATGGACATACTTTCTCAGGTCGTAGATGAACTATATGATCAGTTACACTTTATTCTACAAATCCTTGTTAGAGGCCTACCTGGTACCTAGTTTTGTGCTTGACTCAAAATAAATACAAAGATGAACAAGTTGGAGTGCTTGCCCTTACAAAGCGGGCCTCCTGATTGAAGGGACAAACAGGTGGGCTTTGGAGAAAAACAGACTTAAGAAGCTGTCATTCTTGCCATTTCTTGGAGTCTTTTTCATCCTTTCAGTATGGGGTTATTGATACCTGCCTCATTGGATTCAGCAGAGCAGTGCATGTACAGTACCTCGCCTAGTTCAGTCCCTTATACAGTCAGCATCACTATTGTCATTGTCACTGAGAGGTCAGAGGGCAGGCAGGAATTTGGATTTTACAGAGGGAAATCATGTTTCAATTTTATAGGACTAATTGAAGAATATGATAATGTCCCCCATTGACACAGTGAACCTTTTTTTTACTTACTTTTGCAATTCTGTGTTGCTGCAGCCTAGCAAGAGGTCCATTAAACCAAAGGCCTCATTATCTTTTCAGACCAGGGCCAGTGAATGGGGAGGCTGGCTTTCAGATGACCACCTGCTCTCTCTTTAGTTTGAGGTATTGGGGAGCTCAGAGTAGGAGGAGCCTACATGACCCTAAGATTTTTGACAGTGTAGCCCTTCTGAGGGGAGCTTACCTATTTGCCATGAAGTAAAATCCCCATATACTTGGCTCATCTTTATCCAAAAAGAGACACAAAAATTCTTTGTAAAGCCTATGTAAGCAGTTCTTTGGGCATCATCCTTACTACTCTTCACTCATGATCATGGATAATTGAAACTCACCTGCGGTTCAAACTGGAGGAGAGATATTTGGTGGCACCCTTGCATGGAGGTCTCTGTACAGTGTAGGGTCCTTAGCCCCAGAAATGCTGATTTATTCCTCAGCTAAGAGGTTGTTCACATTTCTGGAACATACACAATGTCTTATGTCCTGAAAAGCTCTATCACTTTTATTCATTAAGATGAATAATAGCCTAGAGGAATGACCTTTCTCCAGATGATTATCCTCCCCCAGACGTGGGGTTTGTGCAAGTTCACTCAGCACGTGGTGTGCTTGGGTTGTTGTTAAGAGTGTTACAAGGAGCACCAGGGGAGGTCCTGATGCTGTTCTGCTGAGGATGGGGTGTGGGTGCTTTCTACACTGAGGGAGGTCTGATTGCAGGGCAGATGCCTCTCCTTCATGGTCAAGGGTATCTGAAGGAGCTGGTCCCAGGGCTATGAGGCATATTGTGCCTTGTGAGGAAAGCACACTTGTTTTTGAACAGCTCCTGGAGTTGATAAATGAAGTGGACAATACCTTCAGCTTACCAGACGGGCAAACCTTACCCCCTAGGACAGGTCTAAGCAACCCTTTGGAATTTATTGTATCATCTTCCAATTCTCAAAGGCAGTTGTCTGGAGAGAAGGACGGCTAGCTGCCTCATCTGCTGTCCCATCAGTCAGCAGGGTGGGTAGGCAGGCTGGTCTGCCTAGACTCTGAGTGGGTCCTTCTTGAAGCCGCATTTTGGTTCCAGCAGAAAGCCTTCCAGGATGGAAGGTTGGGTGGCTAGGCTGTGTTTGGCTGCTGGCCTCATCTCCACAGTGCTTTGCCCACTATGGGGATCTTTTGTTTTGGACCCAACATCAGCTGTTAGTCACTTAATGACTTGTAGGTCATGGGGTCAAAGGGGGGGTCAATCAGATCTTCAATAATGACATGGGACTGGTGGGGGGCTTGAATCTTTGTTATAATGGAAGCTGCTGGGTTGAACAAAAGGATAAAGGAAAAGGGTTCAGAGCAGGTGGGTAGCAGCCTGGGAAGCAGGGCCATGAAGTAAGACAAGCAATACCATGGTTGTCTAGTAGAACATAATTAGGAATTTGATACTGAGGATAGTTGAAAGTTAAGTTTAAGTTTAGAAAGGTAATTGAAAATCTTCTCTTCAGTTCCCTCATTTTTTTCAGGTATGAAAAACCAAGGCCCAGAGTTTAAAATCGTACAACCACCTTTTAGCAGACCTGATACTAGAAACTGGAGTCCTAATCCCTGAGTGTGAGTCTCTGCTCTGCCACACACTGGCTGTTCTGGACTATGGCAAATCATCCTCAGTTTACCTTTGGGAAAGTGGGCCCAGTTTATACCCAATAAAACCTCTTGTGGGTTTATGTGAAGCTTACATGGGATAATGCACCGGAAGCCCCTCACCTAGTTATAAATACAAATGATCCTGAATGATTGCTGTGTTCATCAGCTAGAACATGAGGCAGCCTGGGCCACTTCAAGTTCTTGCTTTTTTTTCAAGTTATGTGAATAGGATCAGCCCAGCACCATCACCTTTTGAAATTCTGCTTTTGTTCCCATTTTTATTTCCAATAATAAGAGTGACTTTGTCTTTAGTGGTCTGTGGTTCCACCTTTGTTTGTGGGTCCATTATCTTACATGATGCCTTAGGTCAGCAGGCTCATTATTATACCCTGCTTGTAGAGATAAATAATGAAAACAGACCTCATCCAAGAACCACTGTGTCAATTATATATGCAAGTGTATATATAATTTACTGAAGTCAGTTTGTACTTCAGATGTCTGTGTTTCTTAATATGATACTGGTGCCTGTATCTAGTGAAATAGGAATTCATTCATTCATTCACTTATTCAACAAAATTTTATTTTCTATTTGCAAAAAATGTAATTGCTATAGCAGAAACATATATACTGCATATTATTGGTGAAAAATATGAATTGCACAAGATTTATAATAAAGGGTAAAAACCAAATTTGTTATAATAGAAGATATCATTAATAATCAGCACACACTTACATGGGCCTCTCTATGCCACACACTTTCTCTGTATGTTATTAGAATTAATTCTCATAGCAACCTTATGAGACAGATACTATTTCTGATTACTTTTTTTTTAATATTTTATTATTTTTGATACAGAGAGAGACAGAGCATGAGAGGGGGAGGGTCAGAGAGAGAAGGAGACACAGAACCGGAAGCAGGCTCCAGGCTCTGAGCTAGCTATCAGCACAGAGCCCGACGCGGGGCTCGAACCCACGAACGTGAAATCTGACCTGAGCTGAAGCCGGACACTTAACCGACTGAGCCACCCAGGCGCCCCTGATTACTTTTTATAGCTGAGTAAACTGAAGCGCAGAGAGATTAAATGACCTCTCCAAAGCTGCACAGCCAGGAAGTGGTAGAGCCATGCATCACATCCAGGTACTCTGGCGGCAGTGTCCACTCTTAACCACTTTGCCACACTGCCTTTGAGATTAACTGCTACATTAGAAAAATGAAGGCACATAATTGTAAATGAGAAATGGCTCACAGCTTGAGTTTCCATAGGGAGAGGCCAGGCTAAGATCTGGAGATCAGAAAAGTATTTTCAAGGAATGTATATGCGGGGTGCCTGGCTGGCTCAGTTGGAAGAGTGTGTGACTTTTAATCTCCGGGTTGTGAGTTTGAGCCCCACGTTGGGTGTAGAGATTACTTAAATAAGTAAATAAAAACTTAGAAAACATAAATGCATCTGCATAAATTGATCCTTCTCTCTCAAGTTGACCTGCCATAATTCACAGGCTTTGTACAAAATTTCAGTGCAAAGGTAAGGGGCTAAGGACTACCAGTTTTTTTCTACTTTGGTACTGTGGCCTGAACACATCTCTTTATTTGCAAATAGTTATTTGATGGTTTGATATATTTCAAACCACATAAATTCATGCTCCCATCATAGTGGCCTGGATTGTGGCCTACAGTTGTCAGGATTCCTTTTTGTTCAATTTATTATAGGTAATTTTTTGTGTTTCCTTTTATCTACCTACCTCTTGTACTGTATGTTTTACTACATGGCACATCCCAGGATCACCAGGCTACAGGTCTGTGTTGGTAGATAACACTCATCTACTGAGGAAGAGAAGCCCTGGGAAATAAAAGGCTTTCCCAATTTTTGGCTCACCTCTTGTTTTAGTATTGATATTGGTAGTCCTAGAGGCTTGGCTTCTGAGATGTTCAGGAGTCTTGAGCCCACATTGAGCCCTTGATCACCTGCTCATTACCTGGGACGTTCAAGGGCTCGTCCTGTCCTCCCTCTGTAGCCTTTTCCTCAGTCATTCTCTTTTCTTCCTCCCAGCCCAGCCCTAGCCATGGTGGGCATCCTCAGGGGGGAGGATGAAGGAGCCTGCCCCCCCACTCCTAGGCACTGAGTCTATGCTGGGACCTCCATGCCTGCTTGGACACCCGCCTTTAGGAGCCAACTTGGTACCATCTTTATTGGGAGTGTCACCTGGTTCCATCATCTCAGAATCCCTATGCTCCTGTCTGACTCGCCACCTGGGACATGGAAGCTCATACCATTGCACCTACCTGTGCCAGGCCTCTTTTAGATCATTCTTCCTGCCAGAGGGGATTTAAAACTGCATCTCCTATTGATGCTTTGAATCTTATGTTTTCTTTGTCCTTCATCTCTTATGGGTTCTGGGTCTTTAGTATTCCATTGTGGGCACTTGTGACTGTGGACAGCCCTCAGGTCTAATATGGTCAACTCCTGAATAACATGTACTTTTGTATGTTGAGATACCTAAACTACCTTTGGTAGATCAAGTTCAAAGTTTTGAGCAGCAGCTAGTGAACAAACACCTTGAGCTATGGTTGGCTGGCACTATCTGCCAGATGGTAGTTTGATTCCAGAAGCATATATTCATGGGCCAGGCACTGTGCTAGCGAGTGCTGTCTGGTCACTTGTAGCTGCCTCTCTTACAGGGATTTCAGCCCAGGACTGCCACCTTTAGACTTTGATCAGTTGGGTTTCAAAACCAGACGATAGAAATGATGTATCAATGAAAGCAAAGACTTTTTAATTCTGTGGTCGCTTGATTGTATGACATAGAAAACTGCTTCATGTACTTTTGTCCCCAACAATAAAAACTTGCAGTTAAATGCTTCCACTGGAATGTATTTTATTAGCTTTATAAATTACCTTAGGGCTATATTTATAGAATCATTAAAAGTCTAAAGGGGTCCCTTAAATTTTTCAGTTATACTTTGCTGCATTTTATTGGGGGAAATTGTGTGCCATAACAGTATTTGGAAATCCACATAAGTTTTGGGACAAGGGCCTCTGTGTATATACATATATGACAGAGATTCATGTTTTTGATGTTCATTCAGTCTTTTTGTCCTTTTACAACATGTCGTCCCCTCTTAGTGATGATCCGTGTTGGAAAGCAGTTAGCTTGGAAATCATTAAGCCAAAGTTTTGGATCATGATTTGGCTCAAACTTAGTTTTAGGTATAATATTATCTATCTGGGAGTCTTTTAAGGTCCTTACATGAAATACACAATTTTATCCTTAAGATATTCCCATGAGGTAGATTTGGCGGTCTGTATTTTACAAGCCTGCAAACTGCGACCCAGAGAAGACATAACTTGCCCAAGATCAGCTAGGTAATCAATGGTCGAATCAGGATTTGAACTCAGAGGGTCTGATTCTAGTTCCAACACGTTATAGCTTCTCCTTTCTTTGGGCCTGAAATTTCTCATCTCTAAAATAAGGGATTTGGATTTCATGATTTCTAGTGTTCCTTCCAGCCCTGACATCCTCTGTTCTCAGATGGTAGAAGGCTGGACACACCCTCCTGTGCACACGTTCACATAGGCACCACATACACAGATGTCAGCAGAATGGTCTTGTTGAAAATGCCTGCATAAATATTGTGTCTCAGTGCCATGGATGAGGACAGAATCTCTGTGCCATTCTGCATGCACCTTCAGAGGAGGAACAACTGTTCCTTGCTAATTGCCCAACGCATTTGTAATTTATAATGGGAAAAGTGCCACAATATTGAGAACCTTTTTATTTTTTTTTCTTTTTTAATGTTTATTTTTGAGACAGAGAGTGCGGGCAGGGGAGAGGCAGAGAGAGAGGGAGACACAGACTCCGAAGCAGGCTCCAGATTCTGAGCTGTCAGCACAGAGCCCGATGCGATGTGAGGCTTGAACCCATGAACTGTGAAATCATGACCTGAGCCAAAGCCAGACGCTCAACTGGCTCAACCACCTAGGTGCCCCTTGAGAACCTTTTTAAAGAGGGAGGTTCTTGGGACACAGCAGAGCACAAAATGTCTTTTCAATACCTTAATTCTTCACAAAAATATAGAACATGGTCCTTCGTTGAAGATAAATTTCACGAAAGCATACCTGAGCTCTGATATTTGTTCTGCTGGAGACATCTCAGTGAAGTGTTGCTCAGGTCTCAGAGCCCAAACGCAGAGCTTACTTGCATGGTTTATAGAACACAGCAGTCCACACTCAGCCTTGACTTAATACTTCCTGCACTTCGCAGAGGGTAATGGCTGACTATGGAATATTCCATTTAGAATGATCTGTTGTCATCATAGAAAATGTTAGTTACATTCACTGGTGCTGGAAGGCACGTCAGTCCTCTGCGTCCCAAATGTACAAGGAACTCCATGCATGCAGCCTGGCAGATGCTTAAGTTGGCAGGATGTTCTCATCTGAGCAGCCACTGGGTATGGTGATGGGAAGGAGAAGCTCCCCTAAGTAGCCTTCCTCCGCATTATACAGAGAAAAACCGGGGCCACTGAGCAAAAGAATCATTAACTATTCAAAGGAGGAGAGATTATCTTTCTGCATTTAGTACCACAGACTAACTTTTTAAAGGCTCTGTAGGAGGGGATAGCTGTGCAGGATGGAACAGTCAAGTTGTCTTCAGGTTCTTGCTCTGTGTGTGTGTGTGTGTGTGTGCATGCGTGCATGTATGTGGTGGGGAGGTGTTTGTGGGCATGTTTCTAAGTCCATGTATCAGGATACATTTGTATGTCTTTTTAAAAATTCTTTTTATGTTTTTATTTTATTTTTGAGAGCGAATGCGAGCGGGGATGGGGCAGAGAGTGAGGGAGACAGAATCTGAAGCAGGCTCCAGGCTCCAAGCCATCAGCACAGAGCTTGACGCATGGCTTGAATTCACAGAACTGTGAGATCATGACCTGAGCTGAAGCCGGATGCCCAATCGATGGAGCCACCCAGGCGCCCCTGTATGTCTTGATCATTTTCAGATCAATGGCTTGGGGAAGATGAGTGGGAAAGTTGTGTGGAATTTAGGAAGCCAGCCTGGGCTTTGCCGCCTCTCCTCCAGTCTGTAGATGCTACGGCACTGTCCCCATTGCCACAGGAGACCCTCTTCCTGACCCTCCACCTCTGAGTTACACGCCATAGCTCCATGTGGGCCCTGGGGGCCCAGAGCCCAGAGCAGGAGAAAGTGAGCATGCAGAGAATTGTTTTCTGGCTCTTCCTCAGGTGACCATCTACTCAGGTGACCATCTACTCAGAGAAGCTTTCTGAGCATCAGCCTCCTCAGCTATGATAACGTGCAAACCCCTCTAAAACAGGACCTGGCATACAGTAGTTGCTGATTGAATACTAAGTGATTGAATAAATAAGAGTGGGGATGAAGAAAGTAAAAGTTAAGGGTATCTGACATTTGGTGACAGTTAAGGTTGGAAAGGTGACTGCTTTAATTGTGGTTAGCCTGAGGCAGAAATGGAAAAATAAGGGAAACTGAAACTTGTCCAAGGCTGCCAAGAAACTTGTAGAGGCCTTCATGTTCAGGGGTCAAGTGCTGCCCAACTGAGAAAGTTGAAGTGTCTGTTCCACCCAGTACAAGCCACCTGCCAAAATGGGACTCTTTAAGAGTTCTGTGAGTCTCTGGTAGGCCTCTGGTCACTGAGGACAGAGCTCTGTTCTTTGTGGAAGAAGGCATGGCACCCGCTGCTGGCCACCCCTGATCTTTGCCTCTGTGTTTTTGTAGATCTTCTGAGAAGCTGTCCCTATTCACCCCAGTCTTTCCCTGATTGCCGCTTGTAGAATTTAAAAAAAAAAAAAGATACATTGGGCACTCTAAGGAAAGCAGAGATGCAGATCTTCATATGAGCTGGGGCAGCTGTAGGGGAAAGCACATTTTGCAGAGCACAGTACATGAGCAGGGCTGGGGGCTGGGGGCCTGACCAAGCCTGCACGGCACCTGCAGCCCCGGGTTTGTACACACTGCCTCGTGCTGGTGCCCTCCACACTTGGTAGTGGCTTGATCAAGGCCCAGGCAATAAGGTAACCAAATGGTTCCAATAGAATGACTTACTTATGGTTTTGATGTTCATTGTAGACTGAATACATTTCAGTTTCTGTTGTGATGAACAAATTATTCATCTCTAAGTATTACTGAATTAATGGCAACTTTTTGCATATGTGCATTAATTTAACCCTCGATTATTTTATCATTCCTTTCTTCATCAAACATTACTATTGAGGAATACTTCTATGAACTGGTCCCATAAGGTTCACACTATGGAAGATGAGGGGAGAAGAACCACAGGTAGGAAAAGAGCTTCAGCCCTTCAAGTTCCAAGATCTAAAGAAATATTCTCTCTCTAGCTCGGTAAGGCTTTATTAATTGCCACTTGCAAATAAAGCGAGACACTGCATACTGCTACAAATGTTTGTTTAAAACAATAGCAGCAAAGATAAAACTATGCTTGCTGGGTTGCCTCTAGCAACATGTCTCGTTTTCCCTTTTCTCCTGTCTCCTCCATAAGCCATGCACCAGAAGAGTATGTTGTTAGGTAAAGCTGCTTAGATACAACAGGCGCCCAAATTTCCCATTTGATTTGCTTGTGCAAGACTGCAGGCTATAGTTGCTTGCAGCTTAATCTTGGTAACGTGATCTCCACTGACCAGAGTTAAGAGGTGATGCTGGGAAAGGAGTGTGTCTCTGGAGTTCTTAGCAGCAGCTGGGTTGCTGAGTGAGCCCAATGGTTATCCCAACAGTTTTCACTGGCTGGACATAAGTTAAGCTGCTATTGAGGATTGATAAGCAAAACCTGTAATATTACTGATGTCCAGGGCCTTAGTTTTATTTCATTAATATTGGTGTAACCATAGTGAATTACCACTTGTCTTGAACTCAGATAATTTGGGGCCTTTAGGGAAGAAAGTTTCTGATTTTAAGGATACGTAGGAAAAGCCCCATTTACTACCTTTCCCATTGAGCTGTGACTGTAGCTGCTTTTGAAACCGGGAGGGCTGTGTCCATGGGTCCTCACACTCATTCTTTCTCCATTTCTTATAGCAAACCCACTGTTTTCTTTTATCTGTAGAAGTCCTTGAGATTATTCCCCATGTGTGCCCCTGAAGAGTTGTAAAAAGTCCTTTTCATGTGGTGCCTTCTCACATGTCCTTTATCTGAAAGGAAACCTGTGATCATTGACATTTTATAATTTTGGTGTAGAATTTGTGTATAATTTTCTCTGTGTGAAAAACATATACTTAAATTATCCTCTAGTGTTTATTGGCTCTAATTTGGACATGTAGTGGAGAGGAGGTGAGTACAGTACTTTATATGATTTACACACCTTTAATAGCTTAAATTAGCAAAGACAAATGGGCTTTTCTGATTCCATGTGAAACCAATGGAGTAAAGTGTCTTCTTCTTCTTTTACATCTTTCTCTTTAGCTTGTATGTCTGTGTGGATAGTCTGTGGGGAAAGCATAAATTCAGGTACAAGTGAAAGAAACAAAACTGAACCCCTAAGTGCACTTCTCTCTTCACCTCCTCCAGTGCTTTGGATTCAGTTTAACTCCAAACAGTTACTAATCACCTGCTTTGCTAGATGCTAGATATGCAAAGCTGTGATTTGTTGTGGGCTGGAGAGGTCTTGCCATTGGGTGAGGCAGACAAATAGACAAACAATGACAGCAACATGAGAAGCACAGTACTGGAGGGATGCTCTGGTTGCCATGGGAACATAGAGGCAGCAATATTTTATTGTAACAGGAATGGAGAGGTTGGGGAAGGCTTCATGGACGTGGCACTTTTTTTTTTCTCCTGGAAGGCCAGTAAACATTTGTCAGGTAAGGTGTGTGAAGAACAAGTCATTATAGGCAGGAGAGATGGTGTGCACCAAGGCACAATGATGGGAAGTCATGGTGTGCATGAGAACATCCTTGTGTTTTGGTGTGTCTGGCTTCCAGGGTGATGTGTAGGGGAGTTGGGAAGTAAGTTCATAAAGGTGGTCAGGAGCACTTTAGGTGGAAGACCCTTATGTGCCTAGTCGGTATGGGCTAATATTGAAGGCGATGGGATTCTTTTGAAGCATTTAAAGTAGAGGAGACATATATTTATGATTGAGAAATAACAGTTTACTTGATAGAATAAACTTTCATTCAACAAAAAATTATCTTTGAGAACCTATTACATTACATGTCAGATATTTTTCTAGGCCTCAGGGAAGTAACATTAAACATTCTCGTTAGGGGCCTAGTTGGCCCTGTCAGTTGAGTGACTTTGGCTCAGGTCATGATCTCATAGTTCGTGAGTTTAAGCCCTGCATCAGGCTTGCTGCTGTCAGCATAGAGCCCATTTCAGACCCCCTGTCCCTCTCTCTCTGGCCCACTCCCGCTCATGCATGTGCACACTCTCTCTCTCAAAAATAAACATTTTTAAAACTTTGATAGAAAAAAATTACCTTAAAATTTCCTACTTTCAGGAAAACTTAAATTCTTGTGATCAGAGACCATAAACAAAATAAAAGTTAATTGTAGGGCTTATTAAAATTGTTAAATGCTGTAGAAAATATAAAGCAAGGATCACAGATAGGTAGTATGGGACATGGGTCCAGGAGGGTTACATTTTTAAATAGGGTGCTTTGCTTTACTTTAATATAAAGAAAAATTACTTTGATGTGTCCTTTTTTATGAATTTGTTTTTGGTGTAGGTTTGAGGTCTCAGGTTCTGTGTCACATTCATATTTTAATTCTGTCAATTATTATTGCTGTTTTATAAGTTTGTGTACAGAAATAGTATTGAGAGGAGCACCTGGATGGCTCAGTCAGTTAAGCATCTCTTGATTTTGGCTCAGGTCATGATCTTATGATCTCATGTGTTCGTGAGACTGAGCTTTATGTCAGGCTCTGCACTGACAGTGCAGGGCCTGCTTGGGATTCTCTCTCAATCTCTGTCTCTGTCTCTGTTAATGTTAAAGAAACATTTAAAAAATACAATTGAGAAAATCTCCTATATTGACTGTGAAATAGCATTAAAACTCCACTCCATTCCATTTAGTATATTTACTCCTTCCAGTAATGTAGACAAATATGACAAATTGGGAATTTGGAGATGAGAAAGCCAAAGACTAACCTCAGAACCATGTTGGAGGGTGTGAATTATTTAAGTGAGAGCATTTACTTCTATCCCCTTTAAGGACAGAACAAGATAGAATGTTCCTTAGCAGGAACATTAAAGTTGAAGTGACAATGTGTGAATTTTCCATACTGAAGTGGCTGGCCTAGGGAGCTGGATGAATTGTTCTAATCATGTGCTTCCATACTTATGGAATCATTGATAGTACGGTGGTTATCAGTCCAGCTGATCTGGGCTCAGCTGCAACAACAGTAAACGAGTCCTTTGACTAGGTCACGGATGGTGTTTGAGGCCCATTCTATGTGTGTGGGGGTGGTGTAGAAGGGTAGCAAGGCAAAGATTGAGAGTGATTCTAGCCTATGAAGGGAGACACAATTCCAGGAAGATTGGTGTGTTGAACAGAGCAATCAGTGGGAGGAGATTTGAGGACAGTTGACCAAGAGCAACAGGATGTCCAGAGCTCCTGGGTCTTAGGTCATCAGGTCATACCACATAAATGAAATAAGCTCTCAATTGGGTGTGCCCTCAGGTAAGAATTGAGCAGAATGACAATTCTGCTAATTGCAGACGGTAAGTATTTCATGAACCAGTGTTCCATTGAGGAGGATAGGTTTTAACACCTTGGTCTAGGTTATTATTATTTTTAATGTTTATTTAGTTTGAGAGAGAGGGGGAGAGAAGGAGAAGGGCAGAGAGAGGGATAGAGAATCCCAAACAGGTTCCATGCTGGTAGCCCTAACTCGAGGCTCAATCTCACACACCATGAGATCATGACTTATGCTGAAATCAAGAGTTGGTCACTTAACTGACTGAACTACTCAGGCATCCAGTCCAGGTTATTAATCAAATTGTTTTGAAGTCTCTTTAATTCTATCAGAAATAGTCCCTTTTTGGTTACTGGGGAGACAGGCAAAGGAATTCAGGAAGTCTTATTTTACCCATGGTACTATAAAGAAATTCTCTTTCAAAGACATGAAATGAGCACGGTCAGGGCAAAAAATGTGTTTTCTTTGAGGAACTTGAGATTCTCACCTGGTCTCAGTTGTCAGAAGTAGGTCATTTTCTCCAATTAAACAGTCACCGTGCATGGAAGTAGAGTACAGTGCTATAGGCTTCTACGTCTCTCCTGCCCACAGCAGGAATGGTTCTGGATCAGTGGGACCCTCCTGCTGAGAGCCAGGAGGTACCCACCCACCTTGCCCCAGTTTTCCTCCTTCTAAAGTATGGCATTTGAGGAGGACATGGCAATGGCTTTTCACCCACATTGACCTCTGCTTTGAATTTGATTAGTTGTGGAAACCAAAACCTCTTATTTTAAGTATCTTGAAGGTCTTCCTCTAGACATGAAAGGATAGCTCTGTCTACTGAACACTGAGCATCTCTAGGACTGTGTATTATGAGGGAGCTTTGCGATTTAGCTGGATATAGGACCATCGTGGATAGGAGGCCATCAGCTTATCCTGGAAGATAAGTGGGGCTGAATAAGGCCTACAGTGGGAAGTTTACTTGAGGCAATAGAAAAGGTCTTTAAAGGAACCAATAGGGGAAATAAGACAAAGCAAAATGTAGCAAATATTCTTTAATTAGGGCAAGGTACATTTTTCTTACAGTGGAGCATCCTGTTATCCATTAAAAACAGTATAAAGATACCATATCAAAATTCCAGTGTGGCTTGGCTAAAGGAGGCAGGAACATAGGAGTTTAGATAGCTGTCTTCCTGCTGCTCTTTGAGGTCATCTATGGATTTTATGGAGGTCTCAAAAAGTATAGGTTTTCAGGAAAGGAAATTTCTTGCTTTAAAAATTTTTTAGGGGAGTGAGGCTGAAGGTGTCTCAGCCTTGGGGAGCAGGAGAGGGTGTAGGGAAGAAATACAGGGGGATTCCCGATTGCTGGCTCTGACACCTGAGGCAGCTTGCACTTTGGCTTCCTGTCAACCCGACCTGGGCATGACAGGGTTTGTCCCTCATCTCACCTCAACAGCAGGCACAGCTGAGCCCTTATATGAATCTATGAGAATCTAGGAAGGAGCATTTCACTTTTCCAGTGTCTGGGGAGCCCCTGGGGCTTTGCCCTTTGACCTCTGATATGTATGCGGCTTCTGTAACTCCAGAGCTACCTCAAGAAACAAGCCAAAGTATGCATGATAGTGAGTCCCAAATATTGCTGAGTAGGGAAATAAAATAATCAAAGGCACAACAAGAGAAACTGAGAAACACCATTAAAAGAACATTTCCTGAAATGACAGGCCCTGGACAGCCAATAAGCCTCCTTTAACAGAGCAATACTAACAGATGCACAGTGCACAATGAGCTTTGTAAAACTGACAAGAGACAGAAAACTAGCCAAAATGATAAAACGAAAGAACTCTCCCCTGAAGAATCTCCAGGAAAAAGTCACATCCACAGAAATGCTAAAAAAAGATCTAAACAATGTAACTGAACAAGAATTTTTAAAACTTACCATAAAATTAATCGCTGGGGTTGAAAAAAGCATCAGAGAAGCAACTGAGACAATGACTAAGGACTTTGAAAACAGGTGTGACAAGTTAAAAAGGGCTATAAATGAGGTGAATAATAAAATGGAGGTGGCCATCTCAAGGATTGAAGAGGCAGAGAGAAGAATAGGTGAATAAGAAGACATAATTATAGCAAAAGAGGAAGCTGGAAAAAAAGAGAGAGAGAGAGAGAGAGAGAGAGAGAGAGAAAGTGATCCAGGAGCAGGAAAGGAGAATTCAATACCTGAGTGATATAATCACACAGAACAACATCCATATCATAGGAATTCCTGAAGAGGAAGAAAGAGAGAAAGGTCCTGAAGGGATACTAGACCAAATTATAACTGAGAATTTCCCAAATCTGGGGAAAGAAATAGACATCAAATTCAAGAAGCACAAAGAACCCTCTTAAGACGTAATTTGAATTGACCTTTAGCACAACATATCATAGTGAAACTGGCAAAATATTAAGATAAAGAGAGAATTCTGAAAGCAGCTAGGGATAAAAGGGCCCTAACATACAAAGGGAAAACTATCAGAGTGGTGACAGACCTACCTAATGAAACTTGGCAGGCCAGGAAGGAATGGCAGGAAATTGTCAATGTGATGAACAGAAAAAACATGCAGCCAAGAATCCTTTATCCAGCAAGCCTGTCATTCAAAATAGGAGAGATAAAGGTTTTTTCCCAAATAAACAAAAATTGAGAGAATTCATGACCACCAAACCAGCCCTACAAGAAAATCTAAGAGGGACTCTATGAGGGAAATGTTGCAAAGAATACAAGGTGCCAGAGACCCCACAATAAACATGAATTCTACGGAGAACACAATGACTCTAAACCCACATTTTTCATAATAACACTGAATGTAAATGGACCGAATGCTCCAAATGACACAGGGTAGCAGAATGGATAAAAAAAAAACAAAATCCATCTATTTGCTGTTTTCAAGAGACTCATTTTAGACCTGAAGATACCTTCAGGATGAAAGTAAAGGGATGGAGAAATATCTATCATGCGACTGGAAGCCAATAGAGTGCATTAAACAATTAATCACAAACAGAAACAATCTTATTGATAAAAATATGCTAGTTATGGGGGACGTTAACACTCCACTGACAGCAATGGATAGATCAACCAGACAGAAAATCACTAGGAAACCATGGACCTGAACGACACATTGGAACAGATGGAATTGATAGATATATTTAGAATTCTGCATCCTGAAGTTAGGGAACTCACCTTCTGTTCGAGTGCACATGGCACATTCTCCAAGATAGATCACATAATGGGGCATAAAGCAGTCCTCCATAAATATAAATAAATTGAGATCATACCATGCACACTTTCAGATCACAATGCTATAAAACTTGAAATTAACCACAGGAAAAGTCTGTAAAACCTCCAAAAATGTGGAGGTTAAAAACTACCCTACTAAAGAATGATTGGGCTAATCAGGCAATTAGAGAAGAAATTTAAAAATATATGGAAACAAATGAAAATACAGCAATCCAAAATCTCTGGGACACAGCAAAGGCAGTCCTAAGAGGAAAGTATATTGCAATCCAGGCCTATTTCTACAAACTAGAAAAGTGCAAATTGAGTATCTAACAGGGCACCTAATGGAACTAGAAGGGGAGCAGCAAGAGCACCCCAAACCCAGCAGAAGAGAAGAAATAATAAAGATCAGGGCAGAAATAAACAATATAGAATCTCAAAAAACAGTCAAGCAGATCAATGAAACCAAGAGTCGGTTCTTTGAAAAAATAAACAAAATTGATAAACCTCTAGCCAGGCTCCTCAGAAAGAAAAGAGAGAGCACCCAGATAGACAAAATCATGAATGAAAATGGATCTATTACAACCAATTCCTTAGAAATACAAGCAATCATTAGCGATTACCATGAAAAAATATGTGTCAACAAACTGGACAACCTAGAAGAAATGGGCAAATTCCTAAATGCACATGCACTACCAAAATTCAAATGGGAAGAGATAGAAAGCATGAATAGACCGATAACCAGTGAAGAAGTTGAATCCGTTATCAAAAATCTCCCAACGAATAAGAGCCCAGGGCCAGATGGCTTCCCAGGGGAATTCTACCAGCCATTTAAAGCAGAGCTACTACCCATTCTTCTCAAACTATTCCAAAAAATAGAAATGGAAGTAAAACTTCCAAACTCATTTTACAAAGCCAGCATCACCTTGATACCCAAACCAAACAGAGACCCAGCCAAAAAAGAGAACTACAGACCAATATCCTTAATGAATACAGATGCAAAAATACTCAACAAGATACTGGCAAATGGAATTCAACAGCATATAAAAAATTACTCATCATGATCAAATGGGATTCATTCCTGGGTTACAGGGCTGGTTCAATATTTGCAAATCCATCAATGTGATTCATCACATTAAAAAAAAAAGGATAAAAAGCATATGATCCTGTCGATAGATGTAGAAAAAGCATTTGACAAAATACAGCATACTTTCTTAATAAAAACCCTTGAGAAAGTTGGAATAGACGGAACTTACCTAAATATTATAAAAGCAGTTTATGAAAAGCCCACAGCTAATATCATCCTCAATGGGGAAAAACTGAGAGCTTTCCCCCTGAGGTCAGGAACACAACGGGGGTGTCCACTCTCACCACTGTTGTTTAACATAGTGCTGGAAGTCCTAGCATCAGCAATCAGACAACAAAAGGAAATACAAGGCATCAAAATTGGCAAAGAAGAAGTCAAACTTTCACTTTTTGCAGATGACATGATACTCTACCTGGAAAACTCAATCAATTCTACCAGAAGCCTCCTAGAACTGATCAATGGATTCAGTAAAGTTGCAGTGTACAAAATCAATGTACAGAAATCAGTTGCATTCCTAGACACCAAGAATGAAGTAGTGGAAAGAGAAATCAAGAAACTGATTCCATTCACAATTGCATGAAAAACCATCAAATACCTAGAAGTAAACCTAACCAAGGATGTAAAAGACCTATATGATGAAAACTGTAGAAAACTTTTGAAAGAGATTGAAGAAGACACCAAGAAATAGAAAAACATTCCATGCTCATGGATTGGAAGAATAAACATTGTGAAAATATCATTACTACCCAAAGCAATCTACACATTCAATGAAATCTCCATCAAAATTGCACCAGTGTTCTCTTCTCAAAGATAGAACCAGAAATCCTCAAATTTGTATGGAACCACAATAGACCCCGAAAGAGAAATCGAGAAACTGAGCCCATTCACAATTGCACCAAAAACTATAAAATACCTAGAAATAAACCTAACTAAAACTGTAAAAGATCTGTGTGAAAGAACTATAGAAAACTTGTGAAGGAAATTGAAGAAGACACAAAGAAATGGAAAATCATGTCATACTCATGGATCAGTAGAATAAACATTGTTAAAATGTCAATAACTACCATAAACAATCTACACATTCAATGCAATTCCCATCAAAATTGCACCAGCATTCTTCTCAAAGCTAGAACAAACAAGCCACAAATTTATAAGGAACCACAAAAGACCCTGAATAGCCAAAGTAATATTGAAGAAGAAAACCAACACAGGAGGCATCACAATCCTAGACTTTAACCTCTGCTGCAAAGCTGTCAACATCAAGACAGTATGGTATTGGCACAAAAACAGACACATGGATCAATGGAATAGAATAGAGAACCCAGAACTGGGCCCACGAATGTATGGCCCATTAATTTTTGACAAAGCAGGAATGAGTATCTGATGGACAAAAGACTGCCTCTTTAGCTGGTGGTGTCAGGAAAACTGGACAGCAACATGCAGAAGAATGAAACTAGACCACTTTCTTACACCATACACAAAAATAAACTCAAAATGGCTGAAGGACCATCCAAACCCTCGAGGAGAAAGTAGGAAACAGCCTCCTTGACCTCAACCACAGCAATTACCTACTTGACAACATCCCCAAAGGCAAGGTAAATGAAAGCAAAAATGAACTATTGGGACCTCATCAAGATAAAAAGCTTCTGCACTGCAAAGCGAACAATCAAGAAAACTAATAGGCAACCGAAAGAATGGGAAAAGATAGTTACAAATGACATATCAGATAAAGGGCTAGGATCCAAAATCTACAAGGAACTCACCAAACTCCACACCTGAAAAACAAATAATCCAGTGAAGAAATGGGCAGAAGACATAAACAGACACTTCTCCAAAGAAAACATCCAGATGGCCTACAGGCACATGAAACGATGCTCAGCATCACTCATCATCAGGGAAACACAAATCAAAACCACACTGAGATACCACCTCACACTGGTCAGAGTGGCTAAAATGAACAAATCAAGAGACTATAGATGCTGGCGAGGGTGTGGAGAGACGGGCACCCTCTTACACTGTTGGTGGCAATGTAACCTGGTGCAGCCACTCTGGAAAACAGTGTGGAGGTTCCTCACAAAACTATCAATAGAACTCCCCTATGACCCAGCAATAGCACTGGTAGGGATTTACCCAAGGGATACAGAAGTGCTGTTGCACAGGGGCACATCTACCCCAATGTTCATAGCAGCACTGTCAACAATAGCCAAATCATGGAAAGAGTCTATATGTCCATCACCTGATGAATGGATCAAGAAGATGTGTTATATATATATACAATGGAGTATTACATGGCAATGAGAAAGAATGAAATCTGGCCATTTGTAGTAAAGTGGATGGACCTCAAGGGTGTCATGCTAAGTGAAATAAGTCAGGTGGATAAGGATCGATACCATATGTTTGCACTCATAGGTCTAAGAGGAGATCAGGAGAAACGTAATGGAGGATCATGGGGAGGGGAAGAGGGAAAGAGATTTGGGGGGAGAGAGGGACACACACCTTCAGAGACTATTGAATACTGAAAGTGAACCAAGGGTTGAAGGGCGAGGGGAAGGGGGAAAAGAGGTGATGGTCATGGAGGAGGGCACTTGTGGAGAAGAGCACTGGGTGTTGTATGGAAACCAATTTGACAATAAAGTATTTTAAAAATTTTTTTAAATGTCCTTTTAATTTTTGAGAGAGAGAGACAGACAGAGTGTGAGTGGAGGAGGGGCAGAGAGAGAGAAGCAGACGCAGAACCGGAAGCCGGCTCCAGGCTCTGAGCTGTCAGCACAGAGCCTGACATGGGCCTCTAACCCAAAGACTGTGAGATCATGACCCAAGCTGAAGTCAGATGCTTAACTGACTGAGCCACCCAGGCGCCCAGGTAAGGAAGTTTCTTAAAGGGTGTGTGACAGTTGGTGGACTCCAGGCAAGCAGCCTTGTCAGGTGCAAGACAGGAAAGTGAGGCAGTTTTTACCCAAATAGGGAGAAATAACTAGCCCTGATCAACTTGAGGACAACAGTGGGTCAGTAGTAGCATGAGTTTATAAATACCTGCCTTACTCTCTGGCTCCTGTGAGCTTGTTGTAAATATTAAAAAATAAAACAGGTGGAGAACTCAGTGTCCACACCCAGTTCTCAGGGTATTGGAAGCTGTTAAGGAAGGAGCTGGCTGTTTCCTGAACAAACAGTCCAGTGCTTTAGCCAGACAATGTGCTTTCTCTCCAAAACACACAGGGTTGCACTGAGAGAGAATATTGTGATTTAGGAATTAGGCCAGATGACTGGGAAGGGACAGATGGAAAAAGCCTAAATATTTATGACATTGGAGACTAGAGAGAGATTAATTCCATAAATGAAGACCACAGGTAATTAAAGTCTATTGTGGTTAATCATTTTAATTCTTTGTCTTAAAATATCTTACATAATTTGCTAGTAATATATTTGAGTTTTATCTCTTCTTTGTCTCTTTTCTACCTCATTTTCTGTATATATATCCCTAGAGAGGATATTTGCTCAGATAGAGAAATGTTTCTTCACTCAAAGGGATACCAATAATTGTGTTTCCTGTAAGAACCTCTGGATGAGTTTTTACTTCTGTTCTTTGATTTATTTAACAAGTATTTATTGAATGCTTATGATATACTGCCCTGTTTCAGACCCAGGGAATTCCTTAGTAAAACCAGGCAGACAGAAATCCCTACTGCCTTCATGTAGTTTATGTTCTAGTGGAGGATTATGCATATATTTAGATGTTACATTAGATGGAAATGAGTAGTGGAGAAAAAGGAAATAGGAAAGGAGGATGGGAAGGGCCAGAAGTATGGGGAGAGTGTAATGGAGAAGAGGTTCCAATTTTAAACAGAGTAGTCAGAGAATACCCCATACAGATGTAACATTTGGGTGAAGGCCTAATGAAAATGAAGGAGTTAGCCAAGCAGATATCCCGGGAATGTTGTAAGCAAAGGAACAGCAAGTGTAGGCAAGTCTTGTGTGTTCAGGGGACAATGAGGAGGCCACTGTGCCCAGAGCCAACTAAGGAAGGGAGAGAGAAGGTTGGAGAATTGGTGGGTATCCAATTATGGAGGGTTGTGTAGAGTTTATTATTAAGACTTTGGATTCCCTCTGAGTGAAATAGAAGCCATTTGAGAGTTTTGAGCAGAGGAGAGTGCTGATCTGGCTTCCATTTCATCAGGAACATTCTGAGTGCTCTCTTGGGACTAGAATGTGATGGGAAGGACCGAGAGAAGATCGGATACTCGTCAGGAGACGGTTGAAGTAATGTGGTAGAGAGATGTTGGCACCTTAGGCCAGCATGACTATAGTGAGATGGTGGGAAGGGGCCAGTTTCCAGATGTATTCTGAAGGTGAAGCTAATAGAATTTTTTAATTGACTGGAGGAAAGAGTCAAAGAGGACTCACAGTGTTTTTGCTTGAGCAACTTGAAGGATGAAGTTCCAAGATATAGAAGGCTATGAATGGAGCCAGTTTGCATGGGAAAACAAGGTATCCAGTGCTGGCCCTGGTAAGTTCAGGTGTCTGTTACATTCTGCGTGGAGGTGTCAAGCAGGTGATTAGAGGAATTGAAAGTCTATGGAGAGGTGGGAAGGTCCAGTATAATTGTGTGAGTTATTAGTATGGAGATATTAGACTGCTTGAGATCTCAAGGGAATGGGCTGAGGGTAAGCCTGGCCACTCCAAAATGCCCTCCAAAATGAGGAGGTTTTGAGAAGGAGTGGCCATTAAAGTAGGAGGACATATCCTTGTTGCTTGAAGCAGTTGGTTCCTGGTGGTGGGATTGATCAGATCTGTCAAAGGCAGGGGTGCCTGGGTGGCTCAGGTCATGATCTTGTGGTTCGTGGGTTCAAGCGCCACGTCAGGCTCTGTGCTGACAGTAGCTCAGAACCTGGAGTCTGCTTCGGATTCTGTGTCTCCCTCTCCCTCTGACCTTTCCCTACTCACGCTGTCTTTTTCTCTCTCTCTAAATTAAATTAAAAAACATTAGAGATCTGTCAAAGGCAGTCTGATAAGATGAGACCTGAGGTGTCCACATTGGAGCTAACAACATGGAGGTCACTGGGGTCATGGACAAGCAATTTTGATACAGTGACAGGGGTCAAAGCCTGACTGGAATTTGTTTAGGGAAGAATTACAGATTAGAGGCATTAAGTTGTGGGAGCAGAGAAGTGGAGAATGGGGACAAAAGCATTTTTATTTTAAGAAGGGGAAAGTTCTATCATGTTGGCATAGCTGATGTGAAGAATCCCACAGAGGTGGTGCTGACAATCAGTATGTATCAAAATATCCAGAATTCATAAATTTTAGAGATCATGTGTCATTTGGATAATCGAGAGCAGGCAACAAAAGCAGCAAAGGGCTAAAGTGGAATTTCATTCTTTAAAATGTATTTCTTAAAATTCTATAGAATCATGATTGTAAGGATTGAAAGAATTTTTCGGATGTAAGACATTGGGTGGCTTTCAGAATTTTTATCTGGGGGACACCTTTTTCCAGTGAAATCTCAGAGGAAAGTCCAAACTATATGCAGATCTTAGTGGAGCTGCCAAGATTCCTTTACTAACCCCAAAGCCAACACCGTCTCTTGCAGGTGACCCTGAGGCCTCAAAGAGAACATGTAGGTTGTTCAGAGGAAAGATTCAAAAGTACTGGTTTAATACAGGTACCCTATTTACCAGTAAGGAATCTAGAGGTTAAGATTCTTGCCTCTGGAGAAACAAAATCGTCACTTGAAGACTTGGCGGAGAAGCCAGTTTTCGGAGTTTCAGGACAGTGGACTGTTCGCGTTTACCCTTGGCGCCGGTGGCCGTGCTCCTTGCCCCAGACAGTGCCGGACACTTGAATGAATGAATGAAGCATTGAAGAGGGGGAATTGACTTAGAGAGAAGGAGCATGAGGCCCAGATGTTGCCATACCCAAAAATAAATGCCTCCCTTTCACCCTGTTGGGTCCCCCATTTGGGGCGTGGTTTTGTGCTATAAAACACTTGTGCATTCATTTATGTTAGTCTTACCAGTTGACTGTGGTCCTCATGGGCTGTGTACCTGAAATGCGTTTGGTAAAATCTGGTGGTGGACACATTAAAACTCCTGTTGAGTTTTATGGTTTATGCTGCTTATGTGCTGCTTATATGCAGGTTATTTGCTCAGTGAAGCAAAGTAAGAAGAGAACCTTTATGCAAGGTTAGTCTTGATGAGAATATATTAAATGCTTTGTACTGTCCAGTTACCATTACATTTAAATACATGTATTTAAAACCTAGAGACTGAGAGCCATTAACAGTCTTTGGCAAGGCATACAAGGTTCTTCATGACTGGGTACATGCTCCCTATCCCCCCTGCCTTATTTTCACATACAGAGACCTCCTGTCAAAATGGAAGTTAGAACACCCCAAGGAACCCTACCGCCACCCCACGCCTTTTCTGTATCGTGATTAGTGTGCTGGTTATATGGGTGTTGTTTTTTTTTCCTCTTTGTATAAACCCATTGACCTGGATATCTCTCTTTCTCTCTTTCACCCACCCACATTTACACATACTGTACTGCAATGAAATATTTTTTACAGGGTCAGAGGGTATCAGTCCTTGTGCTTAATATTATTTAATGCCTCAGGTCTCAGTGTTAAGCAGCTTTCTGCCCAGAGGCCCACAAGCCTCCACAGGCCTGGCTCCACTTCACCGCAGACCTTTCATTCGTCACTCCCCTGGGGCAGTTCCCAGGGCAGTTCCTGGTACCCCTTCTGCTGCTAATGGTCCACCCATGATCGTGGTCAGCACGTATTTCATGACAAGAAATGTAACTGAAGTCCTGTTTATACTTATGGGGTTGGAGCTGTCTGTCTGGATTTCTGTTTGGATGATGCCATGGGCAGTCAGGTGTTTTATCAGTGCCTTTAAAATTAGGATTGTGTGGCGCCTGGGCAGCTCAGAGGGTTGAGCCTCTGACTCTTCACTTCATCTTAGGTCATGATCTCAGGGTCATGAGATGGAGCCCCACATTGGGCTCTGCACTGAGTGTGGCAGCTACTTGGAATCCTCTCTCTCTCTCTCTCTCTCTCTCTCTCTCTCTCTCCCCCTCTGCCCCTCCCCCGCTTGCACTCGCTCTCTTGCTCTCTTTCAAAAAAAAATCAATAAAATTCGGATTGTGATAGATTTAGAATTCTACAAACATTTGATTCTCACAGAGATTTTCTGCCTTAAAATAGGATTTATATTTTTCTTGATTAAAAAATCATACTTAAAATTATCAAGGAACTTATAAATTATTAGTGATCCCAGCACCCAGAAGTAGCCACTATTTATATTTTGATCTGCATCCTTTCAAACCAATTTCTCATGTGCATTGCATATATTGATATACCTTTTTTGTTCCTCAAAGTATTTTAAGGTAGTTTTTACTTGCTTGCTTTTAGTACTGTGCTAACAAGTTAGTAAGAATACCTCCTCAAATTTATATACAGAAAACCACAGAAATAAATTCATTCATTAATTGGTTTTAAATACAAAAAGGTAATAATGCTGTTTGCAAATCCAAGTCCTAAAGGACTTTTACTGACTTTTAAAATGTCGTGTGGTGTTTCGATGAAAGTTGGACAGTGTTTAAAGCTGCTCCAAAAGGTAATTGTAGGACTAGAAGTCTAAAGCCTGAAAGTACCTTGGACTTTTAAAGAGCACATTTTTCACTTATGTTTTTCAGATAATTTCAGACACATTAAAATTATCTTTTCAGCACCACAGTGGGACTGATAAGCCATATCATAAAATGGATTGAGTTTAAAAAAATTTTATTACTGTCTTTGATGGGAAGCCCTTCTACGTTAATCTTATTATGTGGGCCAACATCCTTTTATCATGCCATATTCATCTTTTTGAAGGACAACTATGATTTCAGTAGTACCATTTAAGATTTGACTTTTATTAAATGCTTGTGGGTAATTTCATTCATTATACAGAATATAAACCTTCTAATTAAATTCCCCTTTGTTCCAAATTTATAGCCAGGAGAGTCAGCTCTGTCTTTGAGGGAGGGGAGAGAGCATCAGTGATACAGTATCTTTACCTGTGACTTCTGGCATGCTGTGTAGGTCGCTGTATGACATTAGGGGAGGCACACACAACTTCTGTAGACCTCTTCCCTCAGATGTCCAGAGAGATCAGTGTTGCTAATATGTAGATATTAAGTTCCATACAGGTTACTCAAAGTGTGTTCATTGCATTGAACAATTTTGTAGGAGAATATGCATATTATCATCCGTATGCCATTCACATACTGTCAAAAGCTGACATTTGAGAAGAATAGCCCTAAGGATTAGCTTTTCATTTCTGAAGATTCTCAAAGCCGTATCTTCATAGTTTGCTAAATCACTGCTTTCTGGTGCTGTTTTCTGGCTCCAGTACTCTAACTTCACTGAAGGCTGATAAAGAAAGAACCGTACGGGGAGCCCTTTCCCCTAGTTGACAAAATTGGTACATAAAATAGCTTCCACCCTGGTGTAGGCACCCCTTAACGAAAGCCGTTGTGGACGTTTGTAAGTCTTAAAAGCAGGAGCAAGTCTGTTTCTGATTAATTGGGACTCCTGCCGCTAGCCAGGGCTGGCCGCCGTGCCTCTGGTGTCCGGTCTCGATGGCTGCTCGTGCTTGGACTTCGTTTTAGTGGCCGGTTACTAGAGCTCTCTTACATCACAAAGTTGTTCTCTTTTCTCTTGCATTGTTTTCCTTCATGCTTTTTGTCTTTTACTCATTGATTTTCATTTTTATTGGACTTTACCTTGTGGGGGAGTAGGCCTTGTGTATATAGATCAGTAAAAATATTGTTGTCCACTTTCTACTGGGAAATGTAAACTTACATAGGTTGTGGTAAAATTGTTTATGCTTATTTTAGAAACCTATTAATTCTTCACCTAGAGGTCACTAACAGCTAAATTTGATCTCGCTGATTCATAATGTGAGTACACTGAGAAGGCCCCCATTCCTGAGAGCAAATTCTAGATTTGGTGTCAGAAACGTTGGAGCCAGAATCACTCTCAGTTTTCAGGTTTGTGAAGGATAGAAGTGTGAACTGAATGAGCCGATGTTGCTGTATGAATTTTAACTGAAATAGCTACCATAGACTACTTTGCCAGTTCACAAAAAGGCTGATTTTACAGCTGTGATGGAATACTGTATCTAGGTCCTTATTTTGTGACTGAGATTATACATGTGAAAACTAAGGCTTTACAAAGAGTGTACGGAAAATTGAAAACAGTGTTTTGTTCGCTGCCCGCACCCCCGTTTTATTGATATATGATTGGACATGTAACATCACATAGGTCTGAGGATACCGCATGTTGATTTGATGCATACTGCAAAGTGATGACTGCTACAGCGTTAGCTAACGCCTGGGTTAGGTCACCTCTCATCTAAGGTTCCTTGTTTCCCACAGCACAATAACCGGGCTCTTAGAGGACCGCTGAACACACCGGGCTTCCGGATAGCAAAGGGTGGGGGAAACGGCCTTGCAGAGGGAGTCAGGATCAAGTGGAAAGCCTGCCTGTCACCAATTGTGTTACCTTAGACAGATGTTTTACTCTGCACTTTTATTCCAACTTTAGCATTAATCTTTAACGCTTAAAAGTGTTTTCTACATCACATCAAGAATAGAGTAAAAATTTTAATCCAGTCATTTTGATTCAAGTGGCCATGTAATGTAAAGACCTTTAGTTTGATATTTAGCTAATGACTCATCATTGAGAAGATTTAGATTTTATGAATTTGAAATTCTGTTGGTTGATGTTGATGTTTTCCGTAAGAACTAAGACTTTTTTTTCTAAGCAAATTAGTAGCAAAAGCCTTGTTAACACATCCTGAGTAATGTTAAAGCTACTTAAGAAAACAAACTGTTTTGGGGCGCTTGGGTGGCTCAGTCTGTTAAGCGTCCAACTTTTGCTCAGGTGATGATCTCATGGCTCATGAGTTCAAGCCCCGTGTCAGACTCTTCGCTGACATGACAGCTCAGAGCCTGGAGCCTGCTTCGGATTCTGTGTCTCCCTCTCTCTGTTCCTCCCCCATTCCCACTCTTTCTCTCTTTCAAAATTAATAAAGATTAAAAAAAACTTTTATGTGAACATCTTCATTACAAAGGAACCTTACACATTCATGAAAGCACACTTGAAAACTGAGAGGCAGTTCTGGAGAGAGCCTGAGACCAGAGGTAGTGGATTTGGACACAGTTGAATTACGCCGTTTATTAGGTGTTCAATTATGGGCAAGCCACTTAATCTCTGAGTCTTAATTTACTCATCTATGAAATGGGAATAATATCTACCTAATTATTTCACAGGGTTTTTATGAGGCTCAGATTAGATCATTCATTTATCCCATAAATACGTGATTCGCTGAGTGGCTCTTACTTGTTGGGCAGCACTCTAGATGTGAAGCATATAAAGAAGGAAAATATGTCCTTGGAAAGAGTTAGAAAATATATTGGTCACTTCTCACATGATTAAAAAAAGCCATGGTGTAAGCTCTTTGAAGAGGGCTTGCTCTTTCATCTCTGTGTTTCCATGTCTTAATACCAGGCACATAACAGAGAAGGGGCTAACTATTGATTATATAAATGAATGAATCACATAATTCATTTCCTTGAAAACATTTTGTTCTCTGGACTGGGTCTCCCTTGAACAAGTTGAAACGAGTCGTGTGGGTGTGACTTCATGTTCCTGCTGGTTTCAAGTTCCACACAAATGAGAATGTGGTAATCGTACCTGAGATCCTTTCAATCCACAGCAATGGTTAATCTTTGAGTTTGAGTTTGATGCAATTTAGGTTAGTGTTCCCTTTATTCCAATTACCATTTCAACAACATCAGCCTGTTTTTGGCTGATGTCCTTTTCATGTTTGGTACTAATTGAACTGTAATATTTCTTTTGGAAAGTAAGATAAATTCTTTTCTTGACATCTCTTTTTTCCATTAAAAAAAATCACTTCATAAATGTGATTTCAAACAGCTGGATTTTAATGTTTCAGCCTTATGGGAAGAGTGTTTGGCATCAGCAATGTTCCTACCACATGGCTTGGATCACACTCTGTGCACAAAGTTTTTAACCTAGACCCTGTGGCCAGCGATGAACTTGTAGATGTGCGTTTGGGCTGTGTTCACACACTGTTCTAAACTAGGTCAGGGGGTGGGCTAGTGTCTTCTATCCTCTTTGAAGAAAATGTGGGCAAATGAAGAATTGTAATATCCTTTTCATACTGGACCATAGAAATATTTTGAGGATTTAAGTTCTGTCTCTTTGCAACAGGTTATTCTCTTTGCAGCCTCATTTATTGTTAACATAGCTGGAGGAGGCCTTGGTGTGCTGATGCCCAGTCTTTTATTTGAATTATGGAATTTTAGAGTTGAAAGGACCTATGATTTGATCCAGGCCTGCCACCCATATTTTAGACAGACAAAACAGAGGTGAAATGAAGAGGCTATGAGAGTCAGCATTGTAGCAATCTGAGATGCTTTTCCTGAAGTTTTCTTTCAACCCAGTTATGTGGACATACTGTGTAAGTTCTGCCAGCTTCTGTGGGTACTCCTGAGAGAAAGTTCACAGTCAGAATGCAAGATGATATTCAGTGTAAGATATGCATAGATTTTTATGTGCCCATGTATATATAATTCTATAATTTCCATTATCCTTAAATGCTTACTTTGATAGTAATGTGTTAAGTTTGCAAATTTATTTCAAAGTTTTATAAAAGTAAATTCCATTTTCATATACTGATTTGTAGAGATTTCAAGGATCCCATGTTTGTGGCCTATAGGGATTTAGGCTGGGCTCTATCACATTCGGTAAGTTACTCACATGGCCCTTGGCATTGATGTTTCTTAGGTAGCAGAGAGCACACATTATTTTCCTGTGATTTACATCATAAAGTCAGTGCTCCCCCTGCTTGCTATTAAAATAGGTTTTACTGAGACACAAGGTGAATGAATACCAGAGAGGTTAAATATTTTGCCCAGAGCGCCATGATATCCAGTGACAAGTTGGAAATAAAATATCTGAGCTTCCTTTTGTTAGGCCTGAGCTCCCAAGTTCTGCTGGACTTCTGCTGCTGCTTCTCAGGGTCCCCCATGTCCTTAGAGGTTTGGAAAACTGCCACAGATGTTTTTGAGCAAAATAAGAGCCCTATATCTATGACTTCTTTTTTGCTGGGCAGGTCATGGGAAGAAAGCACCTGTGTTACTCGTTTTGTTTTATAGAGACATGGGGTGAGTGATGTACAGCGGGCTCCAGAGTGCCTGTGGGACATGGTCTTGTGTATTTCATAGAAGGAAGGTCCTTACCAAGATAGCCCTCTCTGAGTTCAGTTTCTTGGGATCTACAGAAAGACCGATCTCCCAAACTATCATTGCACAAAAATGCACAAATGGGGGGAAAAAAATTCAAGAGCATGAAGCTTGTATTGACTACTTTATGCTTTATATTGTACTTTTTCAGAGTGCAAATTCACCTGCACCAGCGGTAAATGCTTGTATCTTGGTTCACTGGTCTGTAACCAACAGAACGACTGTGGGGACAACAGTGATGAAGAAAATTGTCTCCTGGTAACTGAGCATCCACCTCCCGGCATCTTCAACTGTAAGTCCCTCCTACTTCCTTTGGTACCGTTATGTTGGATGTGTTTTTGAAATAAGAGGTGAGTTCATAGGGAAATAAAAAGGATATTGATTTTGGATTAAGAAAAGAAATTTTATATTTTCACAAAGGAAATGTTTTTGTTCTTTCAGGATAGAAAGATGGTGTGTCTAAAAGTGGGAAATTCATTCTACTTTCAGAGATGGCCAGTGGCACTGTGTTTTAGAATAGGCTTGGCTACTTATTTTAGAAACACCAACAGGATTATAATAAATAATATGTTGATTTAATATTCATGTCAGTTTTGTAGAAAGTTTTAGAGTAATTCAAAATAATAATTTGAAAATAATTTTAAATAAGCAAAGAAAGACATGTGGAGAGTTCATAATTAACCACGTAATTAAAATAAGAAAGTAGAAGAATTTATATGAGACTTGAAAAAAGCTCTGATCATGTATTTTTCTGTTTGGTACTAGACGGATAACAAATTGAGGTGTTTACATGTATGCATCCCAAGGCTGTGGCTTTGACCATTTCTTGTACTGGAAAAGGTGAAATCAGAGTTTGAAGTTCATTCATTTTTTTGATCTCATAGTTTTTATGAAGAGGAAGGAATAAGAAGGCAGCTCTGAAACACTACTGACCTTCTCCTAGAAAATTTGCCTTATCTTTTCCTGTGTTTTCTTGAGCTGAGTGAAGTGAGTTGATGAAGAACATGTCTTTGCAATAGCTTATCCAGGCAGGACCCTACTGAGGGTCCTCCTGAGATCATTTTATGAAATTCAGCTTCTCTCCCCAGTTTTACAGACATTATCTTGAGATGTTATATTTGTTTTTATTTACAGATTTAAAATTTTGGATATGGCCATCAGACAGCATAAATATTGATACTATAATGTGAAATGAGAAGAGATTTTTAAAAAGAAATATTTTTCTCTTTCCTGCTGTGTTTTTGTATTGAAGGCAAGCTCAGAAAGTGGCCATACCTTGTGAGTTTTAAGGCCTATTCTTATTTATGCTTGCTAAATTCAGGAGTCTAATAGTGTAATAGTTTTCTTCATGTCAGTTTGCATTTTCTTATACTGAGTGTTCTCTATACTTTGAGAAGACAATTTAAGATTAGGAGTGTGCTTTCCTGATATTTGTTCCTTGTGTCTTCACAGGAGCAACATCCATAGAGATGTCTTCAAAGCTCTTGTGCTACATCTTGGTTAGGGAGAGTAGAGTTCCTTTGACTTCTCAGAAGCAATAATTGAGTAGCCTTTGTGGTCATAAGTACTGTAATTTGCATAATGCAGTTTGCTTGGACATAGGAAAAGGATCCCCACAGTGAACTGTCCTGCCTCCTTCAAGTCTGACTTTTGGGTTAGGATCCTGGTCATGGCACTCACCTAACAGTGGGGCAGCTCTGTGACTATCTGCAGAGTGGGGCATGAGAATGGATATTGTGGGGATTAAGTGGGATGGTCTGCATAAAGCACTTAGAGTCTTGCTGGTCCTAACACTTAATGTAGGTCAACTAGACGCAAGCCAGGGGGTCTTAGAAGGAGAACAATGTAAAGGCAATTTCTTATTTTGTTTTCTCTAGACTTGAGTAACAGCAAACATATTACATGATAGACTACAGAGAGAAAATTACAACTGTGTGGTACTTTGACTGGTTTGGAGAGTTCTATGTGAAAAGCAAGCCATCCAAACCTTTGGTACTCTAAGCTGGGGCACTTCGCAGACTATTACTCCGTATCTTGAAGGTGCTTCCCCTTCTCTTTAGGATAATTCAACTGTAGTCCTCTTATTGTATTGAACCCTCTTACCTCCCCTTCCCCTCGTCCCTTTCCCCCACCTCTTTCCCCTTCTTGTTAGCATTCTTTTCTGTTCTTTAAAAATGTACTTTTCTTGAAGTTTATTATTTTTGAGAGAGAGAGAGAGAGAGAGAGAGAGAGAGAGAGCACGCAAGCAGGGGAGGGGCAGAGAGAGAGGGAGAGAGAGAATCCCAAGCAGGTTCCATGCTGTTAGTGTGGAGCCCAACACAGGGCTTAAACTCACAAACTGTGAGATCATGACCTGAGTCGAAATCAAGAATAACCAACCAAGAATAATCAACTTAACCAACTGAGCCATCCAAGCACCCTTTTTTTTATTCATTTTTTAACAATGTGAGTGCTTTAATTTTGCTTAAGGCAAGGTGAAGGAGTCACACCTATAAATGTCTCAACATTGCCCGGGCAGCTACAAAAGTTTGTCCTAATAGGAATCTTAAGATCTTGTTGGCAAGCTGTTGGTCCTTGCTGTTCAGATATAACTAAAACTTGTGTCCTTATAGCTAAAATGGGACATTAAGACAAAAACCAGGAGGCATAAGGACACAGAGTAAGACTGTGGCTGTGATTTGGGTTCAAGTTTCAGCTTAAGGAAGTGACTAAACCCCTTTAAGGCTTAGTTTCCCTATCTATGAAATGGGAATAGTGCTCTGCCATATAAGGTTGCTTTGAGAATTTAAGTGAGATGATATACATGAAATGTATCATTACTATCATCATCCCCTCTCATGGTGTGGCCATTTCTTGGGGAGCTGGACCACCATGACTTTGTATCCTTTGTCTCTAATGTCAGGTCCACTCTTCATATGTTATAGAATTTTTCGCGTGTCCAAAGGTGAGTTCATCTTCACATATTCTGGATGTTTCCTACCTACTCTGTCCCCTCCTCAGCTGAGGGCTGCTTACTCTGATCTGTCTAGCAGCCCCTCTGTGCTCCTTTGCCCCAGTTCTTCACAGGCACCGAGAGAACTCAGCCCACTTGTCATATCAGGACTCCTGCTCCGAGTTTGTTGTAGCTGGTGTGTTCTTTGTAGTCAGGAGTCTTGGGGAAAGGCTGTAGCTTTCCCACTCTTTGTTGATGCTAGAAGACGATCTAGAATGAATTTATTTTTCTCCCTATACCCTATTGGGCAAGAATATAAACAAAGGGTATGTTTCTTTCTGTTAATAGCTGTGCAATGAGGCTTAGAAGCTCTCCATTTGAAAGTGGGTTTTAATAGATCTCCCAATACATTTCCTATAGCAGATGGACAGTCTGATGTTGAGGCTCGCCTTCCTCTCTACCTTGAGAACTTGAAATTTTACAGGAACTCTTGCCTATAAAATGTCACATCCCAGAAAAACACATAGTGCTTCCTCCTTGTTACTATTTAAGAACAAGATCTATTTACTTGATTTGCTTTGTTCCCACCTGAAGGAAACAGTGGTCTGCTATTTGATGTGCTTATGGTAAAGCAAATTGGAATCTTCTGGATTTCCAGATGAGTTAAAATCAGTTTTCTGTCTATGTATTAGCTCTGGGCATGCACCGTGGCTCAGAAGTCTTGGTCATCTCTGTCTCTCACTTGATTTTTGGTAAAATTTACCATGAATTAAAGTTAGAAAGAAAATATTACTGTCATTTCTGAAGTCAGTAATACTAATAATCATGGAGGCCTTTGTAGTAAGTGTAAGTAGCTTTTCCTGTCAAAAACTGTTGTTGGAACCTAGACTGAGTGGTTTCACCTGCTTGTCTACTTTGCTAACTATGGTTAGACTATCCATTGACTAAGACTCACTTATTTTCCTGTTAGCCTCAAAGGATTTTGCATAGATGTGGAGGACTGTGCTGGTGTTGATGGCCTCACAGGGAAAGAGTTTTGTTGGATTCATTCTTTTTTTTTTAAAGAAGAGGAAAAATGCTATCAGCCTAAATTGCCAGTTTTTCACATATCTTTTCTCTTGGGTGCTACATCAAAATATTGTACTCATGAGCGTTAAAAATACAAATTATATAAATAAAATGATTTATTGTATAGAAAAATAGACTTATTTTTAAACAGATTATTATATTTACAAATAAAATTATTAAGTGCCTTATTTGATCATTGTATCAGGAACTGTGTGGGATGAAGGAAAACATAGATCCTGTTATCAAGATACTCATAGTCAAAGAAATGAAAGATAACTAAATATGAACACAGGATAGTGAGAGCTAAGCAATTCTAGTATTTTTGGTTCAATAGTTTAGAGAGAATTATTTTGGCTGGACTGGTAGTCATGGTGACTTTGTAGAAGAGACATGCTAGGTGGCCTAGAGAGGACAGGGTGTGAGGGCCAAGAACAGCATGAGCATGGGGAGCATAAGGGGTAGCAGGTAGCCTGAGATGGGGTTGGAAAGTGGATTGGGCCCATTGAGAAAAGCCAGTAAGTCTTGCTGTGCTTTCTGGCCATCTCTAAAAGACAGACTGCCTGTGGGTCTGCTGCGCATGTGCAGGAGGGAGCTGCACAGCTCACTTGTTCTCCTGAGTGATGGTGGCATTGCCACTCCCAGACACTCAGTGAACTCTCCTCTCTGTACCAAGCCAACTGTTTCCTATTACACTGCATTTTCAAAGCCACTGTGCTCCATCTTGGTTGGGGAGAGGCAGAGTTCCCTTGACTTCCAAGAAGCCTTGGAAAGAGCTGTGTACTTTGGAAGTTTTGGCAAGAACAGGCCTTCCTTAAGCAATCACTGCTGAGGAATTCATGCCACTAGACCTTAAGAGTAAGCCCAAAGTTGAAACGAAGCCAGCAGTTCAATCAGAAAGACTTTCACTTTCAGGTCCAATAGAATTTCCAATGAACTGAGGGGGTCTGCTTCAGGAAAAGTGGGAGTGGAGGGGCTCCCATCCCCAGTGGAGGGGGAGTTGCTTCTTTCTCCATAGGTGGTCTCATAAAACTGAATCTCCAAATCGAATGAACTAAAGCTAATAACGTGTACCCAGTGAAGCCAGGATTTTAACTTCAGGACTTTTTAAGAACGAAATTTTTTTGGCCCAAGGCCACTTAGGGTAATAACAAACAAATATGATAAAGTTCAACATACTAAAATCTGAGCTGAGTATCTTTCTTCCCAGACCAGCTGTTCTCACAGTTCTCTGCCCTCACCCCGCAAAGGGACCAGCACCTAGCCTCAAGTCATGTTTAGACACTGAGCTACACTACCTGGTACTTCACCTTTGACTGTTAACTTCCTACTTTCCAAGTATGCTTGTTTGTTTGTTTGTTCGTTTGCTCAGTTTTAAGAAATAATTGACATACAGCACTGTGTAAGTTTAAGGTACATAGCATAAGGACTTGACCTTACATATATTGTGAAATGATAACTGCAGTAAGTTTTAGCTAACACCAAGTATTTCATATTTGGGACCAGCCTTGTAAACCATGTGGAGAACTTATCACAACCAGGCTTCACAAAGACCAGACCTTCCCCCCCCCCCCCCCCCGTAATTATTTCAGTAAACATTAATCATCACTACTGTCATCAAATATCCTGTCAGGGTTCATATTTCTTTAATTATCTTATAAATGTGTATGTTGTTTTGTTCTTAAGTTTTTTTGAAAAAATATTTATTTTAAATAAGTTCTAAGGCCCAACATGGGGCTCAAACTCATGACCCCAAGGTCAAGGGTCACACGCTCTACCAACTGAGCCAGGCAGGCACCTTGTTTTGTTCTGTTTACAGTTTGTTTGAACCAGGATCCAAAGAGGCTCCAAAAATTGCTCCAAGATGGATTGATATTATCCTGAATACTTTTTTACTTTCTTACATAGTGTAACTTTTTGGTATAAGGGTCTGGATTGTTTGTTCTAGAGGGTTTCCATACTCAGGATTTTGCTGACTGCTTTCCCATGAAGTCACTAAATGTGCTCCTCTGTGCCTTCTAGTTCCTGTAGTTTGGTAGTTACATCTAGAGTTTGGGGAGATTTAGGTTTGAATGTTGTGTGTGTGAACTGGGTTCATAGGTGCCATTGTCTTCCATCCAGAGGCTCATCCTGTCTAGTTGTCCCTCTGTTATATGATTATCATTAGTAATGAGGGGTTGCAAAATAGTCATAATCTAATGCCATCCTTTTTTCTTCACTTATTAGTGGGGATACTTGTATAAAGAGAAACTCCCCATCAACTATGTGATTACCATGAAGTAGATATCATGTAGGATCAGTTTTCTTAAAAATGAGAAAATTTCCTCTCACCCTTCATAGGTAACCGATGAGAATTTCTTTATGTGTCATTATGAACTGATGTATTAAAACATATCTGATGTATATATGGAACCTTTTGGGAAACCCCCTCTGGTGCGCTTGGGTGATTCACCTCCTAGGTTTTATCTGGAATTCTGAATCCCAGTGGCTTGTTCAAACACATACAACTCTAGGAATGGAGGGTCTGTCCAGTTCCCCGGTGCCCAGGAGCCTCATGAGCTCATTCCCTCATGCCTGTTCTTTCATCTCACCCATTTGACCCTCCCTTTCCCTCCCTTGCACTCTGAACTCCCTACACCCCTGTGCCTCTGAGCCCAGCACTTCTCTGTTGCACCCACTATGTGGACTCTGGGATGTACTCTGTTCTCCAGCTCTTCCTGAGAAGCCTTTAGCTGCCAACAGGCACCACACCTTGACTGGACATGGCCTCCACTTGGGCAGGGCCCTCAGCATCCCTGAGAATCCTTGAAGTTCCCCACTTGGAGCCCTCTATTGCTTTTCTCCACACTGCTGTGCAGAACTTCACTGCTTGCTTCTACCCTGCTTCCTTCCATTCCCTGGATTACCTTAAAGTGCATTCGGAAGACAGCTAGACACCCCCTGATTGCTTCCTCTATAACCCCTTTTTACTAACCACCACTTGCTCCTAGCTACTTTTGCTGGCTCTCTTACTCATTGCCAATTCCAGTGGACTTTTTTCCATTTCTGATTTTACTAGTCTTTTCTCTGCAGTTGACAAGGTTGATCATCTCCTTTCTGAGATTCTGTTCCCTTGAGGGTCACAGGATCTGCAGCTGACTGGTCTCTGGACACCTCCAGCTGTTCCTTCTCTTTGGCAGCAACTCAGTCCCCCAGGTGCCAGCCTTGGCTTATAGTTCTCATTCCTAGCCTTTGTCTGGGTAATACCAGACACCACATGGGCATCAAAATCGTGCCCATATTCTTATCTCCAGCCCAGACCGATGTATCCAACTGCTTATTGGGCCTCTTCCAAGCCTCTTAAGCCCTGAGCATCCAAAGCTGAAGCAATGATGTCTCCCTCCACCTCAGACCAGTTTCTTATTTGGTGTTTTTTTTAGAATTTTGACCATCTGCCAGTTATATCCAGTTGGTCACCCTTTCTAATCCCCTCCCCAAAGCCAGAGACAATTTCTCCTACTTGGAACACTGCAACACATTGTGCCCTTCATAAGGTGCTGTCTGTTCTGCTTGATCATTACATGTTTACAAGTATAGTTCCTACTAGATATTGATCTTTTTGAAGGCAGGGGCTATGCTTACATCTTTGGAAGCCCTGATACTCCTAACATAGCATGAACTGTACATATATGGACACTTGAAAAACATTTATTGAGTTAAACTGAAAACCATTTGTTCTTCCTCTACTACTTCTCAGCATGCTGTAAACATGACCTTCAGTGAACAGGATGTATAAGGGTTTCTGCTATAGCTCCTATGCCCACCAGAGCCCATGGTATATTTAGCATATGGTGCATGGTATATGCATATGGTGCATGGCATATATAGCATATGGTGTGTGGCATATATAGCATATGGTAATAGGCATATCTAGCATGTAATACATGGAATATATAGCATGTGGTTCATGGCCCTGTATGTATTTGCTGAGTGAATTGATGAACATGATTATTTTTGAAAACTCAAGTCTGACCAGAGGATGCATAAAATATCATTTTGCATGGCCTAGTGCCCTGCTAGTAGAACTGAAGAGTTAAAAATATCTGTACAATCCTGGCAGCCCAAATGACAATACACAGAAAGAGGTGATAATAAGGTCTGCCCTCCCAAATTGTCCGTCATTACAATATATATTGGGTTACCATAAACACCCAAACTAACCAGACTATAAGCCTACTCTGGGCTTAGTGTAGTGTAGTTTAAGTGTAGTGTTTATTCTGTAATCAACAGTATGATAGACTTTTACTGTGCTTTACTGAGGTCAAGGTTTCCCAATATAGCAACCCTTGGGAGATAAATCTTTGGCTTCTGGATACCCTCATACTTTATATGAAGGGCTTGTTCATGCCAAGCCCAGAAGAAATATGAAATGCTTCCTTCCAGGCCCTCAAGAAATGTGAGTGTGTGCGCTAGAGTGTGTGCAGTCTGTGCATGCTTGAGTGTGTGTAAGTAATGGCAATGCATCTCAGTGTGGGCGTGGTGTGTACCTGATTAGTCCTACCAGGGCAGGTCCCAGTTTCATGCCAGTGTATCTTTAGCACCCTGGGGTTCTTATTGCTCCTGGAAAACACATTCTCCTGTGGTCCCATAAACTGTGATTGGGCTCCCAGGCTAGCCTTACAATTTGTTTAAAATACAAGGTATAGGGGCAGCTGGGTGGCTCAGTCTGACAGCTCGGAGCCTGGATCCTGCTTCAGATTCTGTGTCTCCCTCTCTTTCTCTGCTCCTCCTCTGTTCCCACTTTGTCTCTCTCTTTCTCTCTCTCAAAAATAAATAAATATTAAAAAATTAAAATACAAACTATAGTATCAGGTCCTGAGTTCTAATCCTGTAGTCACCACTCACTTACTGTACCTTTAGGCAAGTCACTTATCCGCTTCCTGTCTTGACTTTCTTATTTATAGATAAAGATGATAATATTGGTATTTCCTTCAAAGGGTTCTTCTGAGAATTTCATAAGATAGTTTAGGTAAAGCAATTACAAAAATGCCTCGTACACAGTAAGTTCTCAGTAAATATTATTACATTTATACCCTGTTTATCTATTTGCTGTCTTTTAAAATTCATTTTCAAATAATTGTCAAACTTAGAGTAAAGTTATAAAATTTATTCTTTTTATCATTTTGTCCCTCTATATTAACATTTTAATTTTTTTCAGACCCAGTTTAGAGTAAGTTGAAGACACCATGTCTCTTTACCTCAAAACACTTCAGTGTGTATTTCCTAAGAAAAAGACACTCTTCCATAACCATGATATAGTTACCTAAACCCCGCAAATGTAATGTTGACACAGTCCTGTTTTCCAATATAAAACTCAAATTAAACTCGTGCCAGTTGCCTCAGTTGTATTCTTCATAGAATATTGTTTGTGTCTCTCAGCAGAGGCTCAGCAGGACAACTGCTTGTGAGGAGGCTGTGCGAGGACACCTGTCGCATCCCTCCCATCTTAATCTGTTCATCATCTTGAATGTTGAAAAACGGGAGTGCACACCGCGTGCTCACTGACCCTGTTTTTTTTTTTTTACCCATTTCTGGTTCCCATGTGTTTCATCACTCTTTATTCAAGAGGAAGTATGAAAACACTGCTCTCTTTCTCTGATGACCGGTGGGTACAAAGAGTTTATCTGAAGGCCTGCAGCTTCAGGGGTAGAGATGAGGTAGGCAGAAAGCTGCCATTACTGAGTGCCAGCTGTTTACATGCATCATGTCATTCACCACAAAGCCATCCTGGAAAGTTTTCATATAAAACAGTACTCAGAGAGGTTAGGTAAGTTATTCAGGCTCACAGCGCTAGAACATGCTGTAGTTAGGTATTGAACTTAGGCGATGGTTTTGTTTTTGTTTCTATGTGTTTGGGTTTTTTATCATGATTTTTTAAATTAATATTTTATTACCAAGTTGGTTTCCACGTAACACCCAGTGCTCTTCCCCACAAGTGCCCCTCTCCATGACCATGACCCCCCTTCCCTTTCTGCCCTCCCTCTTCAGCCCTCAGTTTGTTCTCAGCATTCAAGAGTCTCTCATGATTTGCCTCACTCCCTCTCCCCAACTCTTCCCCACCTTTCCCATTCCCCTGGTCTCCTATTAGGTTTCTCCTATTAGACCTATGCATGACAACATATGGCATCTGTCCTTCTCTGCCTGACTTATTTCACTTAGCATGACACCCTCTAGGTCCATCCATTTTGCTATAAATGGCCATATTTCATTCTTTCTCATTGCCATGTAGTACTCCATTGTATATATATACCACATCTTCTTGATCCATTCATCAGGTGATGGACATTTAGGCTCTTTCCATGATTTGGCTATTGTTGGCAGTGCTGCTATGAACCTTGGAGTACATGTGCCCCTATGCATCAGCACTTCTGTATCCTTTGGGTAAATCCCTAGCAGTGTTATTGCTGGGTCATAGGGGAGTTCTATTGTTAATTTTTTGAGGAACCTCCGCACTGTTTTCCAGAGCGGCTGCACCAGTTTACATTCCCACCAACAGTGTAGGAGGGTGCCCGTCTCTCCACATCTTCGCCAGCATCTATAGTCTCTTGATTTGTTCATTTTAGCCACTTTGACCAGTGTGAGGTGGTATCTCAGTGTGGTTTTGATTTGTATTTCCCTGATGCTGGGTGACACTGAGCATCATTTCATGTGACTGTTGGCCATCTGGATGTCCTCTTTGGAGAAGTGTCTGTTCAGATCTTCTTCACTGGATTATCTATGTTTTGGGTATGGAGTTTGGTGAGTTCCTTGTAGATTTTGGATCCTAGCCCTTTATCTGATATGTCATTTGCAACACTCTTTTCCCATTCTGTCAGTTGCCCATTAGTTTTCTTGATTGTTTCCTTTGCAGTGCTGAAGCTTTTTATCTTGGTGAGGTCCCAATAGTTCATTTTTGCTTTTAATTCCCTTGCCTTTGGGGATCTATCGAGTAGGAAATTGCTGCAGTTGAGGTCAAGGAAGCTATTTCCTGCTTTCTCCTTGAGGGTTTTGATGATTTCCTGTCTCACATTCAGGTCCTGCATTCATTGTGAATGGTGTAAGAAAGTTTTGAGCAAGGTAAGGATTTACTTAGCAGTTTTTAGAAATTTGTAGGGCTTGGGGCTAGAGATCAGACAGACTGTTATTATGAAGGTCCATAAAAGAGCGTGCTCTAAGAACAGTTGTTTATATGACCATTTTTAATTGATACATAGATGCTGATGATCTTGGTTTCACTGTGGATTTTCAAACAGATTATAAAAAATTAATTCTGTAGTCCTAGTGTGTCAAGAATCTTTGGGTTTCCTCTACTCATTAATTAATTAATCCCTTCTTCAGTTCTGCCCAGGTTGTGTACTATTTATGTGACCTGACCGAAGTCAGTTCCCCTCTCTGTCTGACTTTCCCCATCAGGAGGGTGAGTTTGATGACAGCTGCACTGTACACATGAGGGATTGTGTGGCTCAAGCTTGGTGGGATCCAGTGAGCAGAGCAACTTTCTGCCATTACTCTCCCCCTTTCACCTGCTGTGAGCACCCCAGCCCTCCTTGGCCATATGTGGGCTTGTGGCCCTACACCCCTAATTTTCCTTCAGATCTTATGTGTGCACTGTGGCCCCTTGAGATCCTTTCAGCAGTCCCAGTGGAGTGGGGGGCTACCTGTTTCCTGGGCCCTTAAGCAACTCAGTGGATGAGACCTTTTATACTGCAGGGAGGCTGGAACAGGGGTCTTCCAGTGTGTTGTGTTGTCCTAGGGCATAGGGTAGGGGTGGCTTGTACTTTGAAGGCTCTACTTGCTGAATTCTGGCTTACCTTGGTCAAGGCCAGCAGTGGAAGCCATTTGCAGTAAATCAAGCTGTTCTATAGAGCAGTGTGTATTCTTTGACAGGGCCCCCCACTGATTTCAACATAAGAAAAAAATCCATGACAAAACCAATTTTTGACTTGTATGAAAATGATCCAAGATGGTATTTAAAACAAAGTGAGGAGAAGGATGTGCATCTCTCTGGCTGAGCCGGATCAGGTTGCGGGTTATCGCTGGCAGCATTCCACCTGAATGTGTTTTGTGGGGTGAGCCACCAAGGAGGCACTAGCAGCGTGCTCACCCCCCTTCACTGCCGAAGAGGGGCCTCCTGCACCGCCCCCCCCACCTCCGCCGCTCGCCCCATTGGTTTGCTGCCTTTGTTTCTCTAAGACAGTTTTCTGATCAATTAAAATCTTGTAGGGTCTTGAAAGGCAATTCTGCCTTTTCAGATAAACAAAGGCAGAGAACGAATGGGAGGGAAAGTTTCAATAAACCTGAGGCATCATTTCCTCCTGCTGTGACACTAAATTTACGTGGATAAAAACAACCTCTTAGATTTACATTTTGATTCTGTTCCTGCTTTCATGTGTGCAGGGCTGTCCCACTTCAGATGAAATTTATCCACTTCTTTAAATATTTAGTAGTCTAGCGTGGATGTTAATGAAAGTCTGGCGGTGCTATTTTGAGAATTGCAACAATGATAGTAATTTTCAGTGTCAGATTCCTGCTTTGCAAAGGCAGAGAGGGAAGGGAGGAGGAGGAGGGAAAAATGGTTTCAGTTCTAATAGAGTTTGCCATCCGCTGGGCCGTGCCAGACAGATGGGTCATGAATACTGTCTAGACACTCTCTGCCTGAGCGAAGCCCTGGTCTCTAAGGACACGCAATGAGACGCCGGCTTAAGTAACCGGGGAAAGTCAGGGCAAGCTCTCCGGTAATCAGATAGAAATCAATGTGGATCCTGCTTCCTGGGGGAGGCCAACGGGTGGGAGGGAGGTTAGATGTGGCGGGGGTGTTAAGAGAAACCGCCCTCTGTTACTGATCAATTTTAGTGCAAACTTGACTAATATTAGACATTAGGGAGAGCGTGAAAGGAGAGTTGTAGTATGATAACACTATTGATTTAAACTGTACTCCGCCACAGAATCCAGAATGATTTAATTCAGACATGGTCTTTGGAAGACCACAGAGCAGAAAAAGAGGATGTCTTCTTGTGTCATTAAAATAAGAACACAGACCATTGGGTGACCTGCATTAATTGTGTGTATTGAGCCAAGTACTGCTCTAGTCAAGGCTGTCCATTCTGACTGTTCATTTTCTAGGGTTTAGCCTCTTAATTAAGGAGGATTTTAGAAACTCACCTGGTTTGCTTTCTTTTCTGATGAATCTCTTGAGAACTCTCCAAAGCTGGATCTCATCACAAGCAGCTCTGCTAATGGGGCTATGGGAAATGAGATTAAAATCTCAGAAGCACCCTGCCTGGCTGTGCTCTAGTACATGGCTACTCCCTAATGGTTATTTTACTATGTGTTAACTCAGTGCCAGGAATGGAGTTTACATGGTATAAGTAATGAGTTTCTGTTTATGAAGACTCCCAATCTAAGCGTGGCGGTGGTGGGGAAGGGGCTGTTTGCTTTCAGGATAAAATTATGGGGAAATGCAAGGGACTACCAACAAGAGGAACATGACTCAACTCAGCAGGAAAGGGCTTCGTTTTGGGGCTTGATATGAGTAGTCATATATTTGTCTTAGAAAACTTAACTGATGGGACACCTGGATGGCTCAGTCAGTTAAGCATCTGACGTCAGCTCAGGTCATGATCTCACAAGTTCGTGGGTCCGAGCCCCTCATCAGGCTCTGTGCTGACCACTCAGAGCCTGGAATTTTCTTTGGATTCTGTGTCATTCTTATTCTCTGCCCCTCCCCACTTGTGCTCTCTCTCTTTCAAAAATAAACACTAAAATTTTTTTTACTAATTTAAATTTTAAAAAAAGAAAACTTACTCAAAAGCATCTGCAATAAAGCTTGAAAGGGACCATCTTTGAGTAATTGCAAAAATACAGCTAAAATACAGCCACGATGTGACATGTCTTGCCCTGCAGAGCTGGAGTGGGCCCTCCTGCTCCCCTCCACCCCAAGGGTAAGGCCCCTGAATGCACTACCTGAGCTCATAGCTTTTTTAGTCATGTCTCAACAGAGACGTGGGCATAGACTTCTAATTTGGAAAAAAACCCTCCAACAACATAAATTTAGCAATAATAATTTCTTCACTCCTTCATTCATTCTTGTTCTGTTCTAAGAGCAGAGGGGAAAGTAGATGGTTTTTGCTTCTTCTTTCCCAGAAGGAAAAGGAAAAACAGACGAAATCCTGTGTTCAAGAGCTGCAGCCATAAGCAGTGAACAAGTAGTCCTTGTTCCAAGGTGTGCTGGTATTTCAGAAAGGCATCTTTTTCTCCCCAACTTTTTGCCTGTAGTCCCCATCAGACTCTTACGCTTACAGCCCAAGTCTCTTCCTACTCTTTGGATAACCCATAGAGAGCGTCCATTTGTGGCAACAAGGTGAAATGTTGGGGGAGTGATGTCAGCTCACACTGGCGGTCTTGGGTGTCTGGAGGGTGAACCACAACACTTGGCAGAACCCCAACAGTTTTTGGCTCTGCTCACGTGCAGTCAGAGAAACAAAACCTGCATCTGCCTGTTTTAGGGACTCCAGAGATTTTGTGGGGTGACTCGTGGGCTCGTGTATGTGCTTTGGCTAGGAGAATATGGTATTGTTCCCCCTCTTTGAGAAAAGGCACCGGCCCTCACGGTGGCACACACCTGTTATAGGAAGGGTGCCTCGGTATGTTGCCTCCTTATCTTTGTCTCTTTATTGGGAGTTTGGGGCTTCTGTTACTTCATTTGATTCTAAAAAAGAAAGAACAAGGAACATGAGCTGCACCTCTGATCCCTTTCTCCTTAGATCTTGGGGGGAAGGCCCAGCTGTTGCTCCTGTAAGGTGCACCAGTGGGGTTTGCTCACACAGCCTCTGATCCCTTTCTCCTTAGATCTTGGGGGGAAGGCCCAGCCGTTGCTCCTGTAAGGTGCACCAGTGGGGTTTGCTCACACAGCCTCTCCCAACCAGTCTGGGTTTGAAGCAGGCAGCAGGCTGAAGTTTGGCGGCAGCTTTCTCCGTCATGGGAGCAGTGGCTGGGCCAGGCAAGGACAATTGTTTACCTTCTGTGACTTGATTTAAGTTTGTGTCTATTACTTGACATAGTTTTCCACAGAAGGGCGACCAAGGAAAATGCACTCCTCAGAGACACCCTCCTTTTTCTGTTAGGTATACTTAGAAGATAGAAATGTCAAGTGTCATTTATTCCATGGGGAGAGAGCTTGGCATGACACCAAGTTTTTAAATGCTAATCTGATCTTAGGAGATGGAAGGGGTCTTCACTTTCTCAGACCTATCCATGTATTCTGCTAACACCCACAAGGCTGTCGGGGACCAGCAGCCATTGCCTCCCTGTGCTCGTGCAGTGCCATGTTTGTTTTCATGTCGAGACATTTTAATCTGGAAATGATAAGAGCCGATGGCCAGTGTAGTTAGCTTCTCAAAAACACACACACACACACACACACACACACACACACACACATACACACACACACAGACACAGCATACCGGCACTGATTAATTTTTAAAAGTTGAAAGAGAATTAGTTGTTGAAAGGTAATATCTGAGCAGGATGCCGGAGAGTGCTCTAGATATATTTAGGGTAGTTACTTGCAGAAAATGACATACTAAATAGAAGCAATATGCCCCTTTTTTGGAGGCATATTTCATGGAGAGTATTTTTGTGGGTTGAGTATGTAAGAGGCACAGGGCTGGGTGATGGGGTGGGTGCAGGGTGTTTGGGGGAGGGGCATGCAGAATATGTTCTCTGTTTTCCAGACATTTCTATCTAGTGCTAAAAATGATGCACTTGAGAAGATCCATGAAAGCTTGGGACAGCTTCTCTAGTGCTAGTGTGTGGGACAGCAGGGAAAATCTTTTTGAGTTTGGGTGCTCAGGGTAGACCTCATCAGGGGGCTTTCTGGAGAACTTTCATTTCTTGAGCAGCAGGAGGGGCTGGGAGCACAGGGAGGAGTGGGCTGCAGAGATGTCATGTAGAAGTTGTCATGGTAAGCCAGCTTGCTTGGAGGTAAGGGCTGCCTCTGAGGAACACTCCTACAAGAGGCAGGTTGGGGCCAGATTCTGAAAAGCCAGGGGTATCGGTCCGGTTTTTATTCTCTCTCCTGAAGGAAGTCACTGAAGATTTTTGAGTGAGCCAGTGAGGCTAGGCTAGAAAGCAATTCTGTGCAGGAAGTTCCTGAGAGATCACCTAGTTTAGTGATCCTCTTTATAGACTTGAGACCTTTAAACCAAGGGAATGTAAATAACTCTCTCCAGGTCACAAAAATAGTCAGTGGCAGGTACCCTGATGTGAATATTTTCTATCTCTTAGGTCAGTTCTCTCTCCACTCTATCATGTCTCCATACTAACTTGTCCCGTTAGGCAGTGACAAGGAAAGACAAAAAAGAAAGAGGGAGTTGCCTGGAAGGAGCCTTGAGGGTACCCCTTGAGGGTAGAGACACAGAGACATAACTCAGAAGGTTATTAGAGTGGGTAGGCTCCCCGCACATTGGCCTTATGGGGCATCTTTTCAGCAGTTTTTGAGGATAGTCCTATTGTTATGATAGTTGTGTAGGTCATGTAGAAAAAAGCATTTGGAGGAATCAGCGTGCAAGCCACATCGGAGGTGGATAGGTAGGTAGAGTGTGCCCCAACTTGCAGGCGTCCCTTATGTGGGCGGTCCTAGTGTGGGTCCTGCATGTGTCCTGCAGGCTCCCTCATTGCTGTAATGTGGGTCCAGTGCTGTCCGAGAGGCTTGAGAGGCTTGGAAGAAAGGAGAGGGGGAGGGAGGAAAGAGAAAGGAAGGCAGGAAAGTTCTTTCAGGGCAGGGGGTGCCTTGAAGAGGGCAGCGGGTGACCAGAGCAGAGGGAGGACCCGAGACAAGTTTTTGAGGGAGACAGGATCCAACATAGAGAAGGGGAGAAGCCACCAGGTGCTGAGGTGGAGCAGCACCCTGGGATGCAAAGGAGGAAGAAAGATTACCTCATAGGGCAGGCAGATCCTCACAGTAACAGGGCCTGCGTTCTCCTGCCAGTCCACTGGGGCTCCCGAGGCATCACTGTCAACATCCTGGTTGTGCTTAGCAACTTTCTTTAATTGTTTTTTTAAATTTCAGCTTTATTGAGGTATAGTTCACAAAAAATTGTAAAATATTTAAAGTGTACATCATGGTGATTTGATATATGTATATGCTCCCATCTAGTTAACTATGTATCTGTCACCTCACATTTATCTTTTTTGTGTGAGAATACTTAAGTTCTCTCACAGCAAATTTCATTTATAAAGTATAATATTTTCAACTATAGTCACCGTGTTTTACATTAGATCTCAGATCTTACTCATACTATAGCTGAAAGTTTCTTCCCCTTTACCAACTTCTCCCTGTTTTCTCTACTCTCTGGGGTGCCTGTTAGTGAGATGTGTGTGGGATTTTCTTATGTGCAAATATAACATTTGAATAAGAGTAAGAATTGTATTTGAAAAAAGATACAGGATCGAGCACTTTGCCTTGAAAGCTAAGAAAGATGGACCGTGTTTTCCTTTGCTGTTGATGTGTTTGGTGTATGATCATGTGCGTGCACTGTGGAGGTCGGGAAGTCTGTGAATTGTGATAGGTTATGTAGAAGCTTTGGGTGTAACGTTCTCTGAAGGGCCAGGACCGTCAGTGATATTCTTCTTGGAAGACCAGTACTGAAACTTGTTTTTATCGTGGGTGACGGTGATTTGTGCTTACTTGTGTTAGGAATGAGCAGCTCTGCCACTCTCTGTAGCGACCTTGGTTCTTCAACACCTTGGTCTGCTGGCAAGTAAGGTGTTTTTTGATCCTAGACTCCCATGTAGTTCAAAACAGCATGCGAATTGGTGACTTTACTTCTGTTTTTAACTTGAATGAGATATGGAAACAGCATTTATTCAAGAGAGGTGTTTGTTTATAAATAATGTAATTATTTTTAGGTTTCTGAGAGAGGTGCTCATCAGGCCAGAAGATGTCTACCAGTGCCCCCTCACAGAACCTCCCTCTGTGTGATCAGCCCATTCGCTTATTACAAAGTACCAGGTGCTCCGTCTGCTTTTCCCACTGTTCCCCCTTCTCATTACCTTTCAACCTCCATCCCCAATATTGCTGTGTAATCTGTTCACTGGGGACAATAATGACGCAATGTGTGAATCCAGTGTCTGGCACCTAGTAGCACCTTGACAGAAATAGAAAGCTGTGATCTCAGCAATAAAATATGCTAACAAGCTGCAGGAGCTAATGGGCGCTGCTTTCTATACTGCAGATGTTCCTTCGGGTGCGGTGCCTCTGCTGAGTGCGGAGACAGAACAGGAGGGCGGCTGCTCAATCCCAGTGTTTGGTGGGGGGTTTTGTTTATTGCAGTGTCATTCTCCAAGAGGGACCACCTGTCTCCTTTGTACAGTATGCTGCCTTTCTGGGGCTATGATGATGGAAGAACCCCCTTTAGTGAATTAGAGAGAGAGAGCAAGACGACAGGAATTATGTGGAGGAGAAATGTTAACAATAATGATAGAATACAGTTGTTTGATTAAAATAAATTAGATTTTATCTGTTGGTGGTTGATTGTTTATCTAGTTAGAGAGTGAGCTCTAGAAAGAGGTTCTAAATGTGTTATATAAATGCATAAAGAAATTCTAGCATACCAAATTTAAAGGGATGATTTGAGTGCATTATGTTAAATTTTAGATGTATAGAATTTTGAATTCCTGGCTTAAAGTTTTGTCCTGTATTTTCTTCCTGGCTCATATTAACAAATGACTCCATGCTCTTCATAATCTTTGCTCTTATTAAAGCCGAGACACCACCTCAGCTCCCCTCACTCTTTATTTGCTTGCTCTCACTTTGCAGAAGTCAACTGGGCAAAAAACATAGTCAGACTGAGTGGACCAGACAGCCGGATGCTGTCCCTGCTGTACAGGGATGGTGACATTTGTCCAGACTGAAGGATTACTGTCTCTGCAGGGAGGGCGGCCGGAGGGCATGCGTGGCCCACGTTGGGAGTTTACCTAAACTGCAGGTCCAGGTGGCTGGCAGAGGTGAGGTGGACAGAATGCTGAGTGCCAGGGTACTCAGATCCCGGGCATACACACAGCAGGCCTCATCCTGAAGGTTCTGGGGAGCAGAGAAGCACTGCATTCCTATGACAGATGCTGTTATATTGGATGTTTTGTGTTACCTTGGATCATACAACTCAGTCCACAGATACAGGTCATAATCATTTATATAAATTCATCCTCCCATCAGATGTCCCACTCGGATGTACACTTATCATCCAAAGAAGGAACGGGCCATAGAACCTAGTAGGTATTCGATCAGTATTTGTTGAGTAGTTCATACACACCAGCCACTGTACTGGGTAATCCAAATCACGTAAGGCTTGGCGGTCCTCCCCTGCAAAGGACAAAGTAAATGATGCTGGGGTACTTTACACACATGTGACTGGGGGTCAGAGAGGAGTGAGCCCTGCAGAGGAGGGGCCTGGAGAAGCCCAGCAGGGGAGCATGCATGCCAAAGTGCTTCCTGGCACTGCGACTGGGGTTTCCCCAGAGGGCACTGAGGCAGGGATCCCAGGGGCTCCAAGCCTTTTGAGGGCCTACACAAAGAATGGAAACCCAGAAAAAAGCATTCTGCCTCTGAGATAGGTAAAGAAGACTGCAAAATTGAAATGAATGTGTGAAATTAAATGTCAACGTCATGTAATAGCACACCAGCTAGTTGATTGTGGCTTATTGGCTCATGTGAGATGAGGGTGCGCTTTAGCGGTCTAGGGCGCATAGGTGAGACCCTTGCAGATGCTGATGTGACCCTGGGCAGCCTTTGGTCAGCCTGTGATGAGAAGAGCCTAGAGCCTGCAGTATTCCTGCTCCGGACTGGGAAGGTACAGAAATACCAGGAGCTAGCTTCTTCTCAGCCTTATTCTGTAGCCCAGACATCCCATTGAGGGGGTGTCTTCCTCACCGCACATGTATCCCCACTCTTCATGAAGGAGTTGGGCTTGGTTGCTTTGTCTGTGTGCTTAAATCAGGAGCCAAAGGGCAGGTTCCCCACTGCATCTGGGCAGAGTGGGTGTTTGTTCCTTTCCCCCTTCCACGTAGCTCCCAGGTAAGCTGCCCAGGAGCTTTCCTGACTACCTCCCCTTCACCTGTGTTCAGCCCCACACCAGGCAGCAGCTGAGGAAGAATGTGAGCACAGAGCACCTCTGAAAATGTGAATCAAACAGTAAAAATTTATCAAGAGGGGAGCCTACTATGTGATAGCAGCATGAACAAAGCCAGAATCCCAGTTGGGCTAGGTGGTAAGATGGATCTTACTGTTAAAGGGAGGGCATGGTCACTGCCCAGACCCTTGCAGACTGCCCCAGCCCCTTATTTGGGCGATCCCATGCTTCCCCCTCAGTTCCATCTGCATGGAAACATTTGCTCTTGTCCTAGAATCTAGTCTGCTGGCCTAGCCCAGACGTGTGCCAAGATTCTCCTCTTGAGGCAGGACCCTCTTCCCACTAGAGGGGAAAGGGCACCCCTTCACCTAAAGAACAGAATGGTAGGGAAATTGCCAAAGGGGGCGTTGAAAGAGAAATAGCTTCTAATAGTCTGGTGGACGGCACTCTGTATGTGTGTGTATATATATATACCAGGAGCATATTCTTCTACAGTCTCTCTCTCTACAGTACGATTCATTGCTAATATGTCCCACCTGCAGTCAAGGTCACTGACATACAGTTGAGGAGACTATATATAAACTGCTTTGCTATGTAGTAGGAAACTTGTCATAGATTCTAATTAAACCAGAGTCACTCCTTCTTCAAGCTTTTCTTAATACATTAATATAATAATTTTAGAAGGATATTTTGCTACACTGAATTTTTTTTCTGCTTCCCACACAGGAGCTAAGCTTGAAACATACGTGTTCTCATCTTCTCTCCCTTCATCTCTTTCCCCTTCCCTCCCTGCACCCTCACCATCTGATTCCCTCCTTCACTTCTCTTCCTTTTTTTTTTTTTTTTTTTTTGCTTAAACTGGATAATGATATCTGCTGTCTGTACTTAGGGCTGTTTCAAATAAAATGTGGAGGGAAGGTTTCAGCACACGTGTTATAGCTCAGGGAATGAGAATGTATTTCACACGGAGGCAGAGCTCTCTGAAGGGTGCACAGCCCTATAACAGTAGCTTCTTCACGCACTAGAATAAGAAGTCCACACTGGGAGTCCACCGCCTGCAGATGTGGCCCCTCTCTTTTTGGGTTCTTTTCAGACACTATAGGCAGTTGCTTGCCACTCAAGTCAATAAAAGACTTTGAAGTGTACTCCGAAATGAACATGAGCACAGGGTGCAGAGTGACAGAGTCTGTGTGACGTGTGTGGAGCGAGGGAGGCTGTACATTTCTGTAGTTTACACTTTTTATTATTTAAAAATGGTCTCTTGCCCTTGTAAATTGCAATATTGTAAGATCTCATAGGATCCTGAGATGGCTTTTTCAGGAACCAAGCCTCACTTATAACATACCAAGCAACCATCTCTTTTTCTGGATACAGCTGTCCATCATTTTGAGCAGAAGTCCCATCTTGAGTAATTCTTCTTGGACATCACTTACCAGACAGCAATGACAGGGAACTAATACAGTTTTTCCCTCTTTTCTTAAAGACTCAACTCTACTATCCTTATATAAAATGCCCAGTCACTATGCTTACCCTCAGTAAGAATAGAAGAATGAAATTGCCCTTTCCTACAACGGAAAATACTACCTATTAGAGGAGATGCGTTGTCAGCTCATTCCCACAGAGTGTAACAGGTGCAAGAAAGGGATTAAAGTAATGAATGACAAGAATTTCATCTCAATCTCTCTCCATTTTTCCCCCCTCTTTTCAGTCCTCTTCCTCCTCTGTGGTGTGGATTTTCTGCTTGGCAATTCTGTCTTAACAAATTCTTTGGACATAATTCTTGCATATTAATAAACTGTCTGTTCTAAGAATAGATATGTTGTATATGGTAAGGTCAGATTAGTGTGACCATAGAGGAGAAGAGAACAAGGCTCGGAAAGTAGTTTATTATGTTCACAGGTCTCAGAGAGGGAGTCAGTGCATGGCATTCAGAGCCACAGGGGAGAACCTTAGAGTGGAAGCAGAAGACAGAAGTGAGGGGAGAGCATGGACCGCAGCCTTTATTGGGGTTTCTGTGGGAAAGGCAAGGTAGGGCTGCCTACCTTGGCAATGGTTTGGTTTGGCTAGTTTGAATAATTTTGGCAGGCTCTGGGCTACAGGGGTGGTCTCTAGTTGCCTGGTATCTGGCCCTGGGATAATTGAGGCCCCGGAATGTTGCCTCCTGGGGTATACAGGCCAGAGAGAGGGGGTCTGGTTCTGGATAGGTCAATTTCCATATCAAAGGCCTGCTCTAAGATTCCTTTGCTAGCTCCAAGAATTGGCTAGTCCTGGGAGGGGCAGCCTCTTCCCAACTAAAAAGGTTTTTTTAAGATGTCAGAACATCATAATATACAGAAAATCAATATATATAATACATTATCACTGTATGTAGAAAAACACACAAGTGGTGTATCAAACAAGTCACAGCCTTAAAAATATTATTTAGTGTATAAATTTGGGGCAAAATAAGTATATTTGTTAACACAAAAGTGTTAATTTATTGACATTTAAATTTTTTAAGTTTAGTTATTTTTGAGACAGACGGAGACTGCAAATGGGGAGAGGCAGAGAGAGAGGGAGAGAGAGGATCTCAAGTAGGCTCCAAGCTGCCAGTGCAGAGCCTGATGCAGGGCTTGAACTCACAAAACCACAAGATCATGACCTGAGCCCAAACCAAGAGTCAGATGCTTAACTGATTGAGCCATCCAGAAACCCCGATTTATCAGCATTTAATAAAATTCTCTTATTTCATTGGTATCGGACATTTACTAATAAAGGCCTAGAAAAACAAAATCCTAATACATACAAGGATGTGTTTTGAAGTAATTTTATTGCATCTGTATAGTAAAAAGTCATTCTCAATTTCTCAAAATGCAGTCACTGGTCCTCTTGTGAAAACTGCAATGCTTTGATGTCATTTTTGGTGACTTAGTATGTGGTTGACAAATATTGGTGGTGCTAAGATAAATGGATGATAAAGTTATTTACTTTTAAGATTATGAAGATAGCAAGAATATTTGTGAAATAATTCCTAGCAGGTGACTATTCCATTATATGCTTCTTTTGCTTTCCATGTGTGTGCCTGACAGGGCTCCTTCCAGGACTACCAGTTTTCTCACAAGTGCTTTCCATTGTTAGGAGAAACATGTTCTTGTGTTATGCCAGATTTATAATATCGTCCTCAAAAACCAGAGACCGCCAGGGAAACCGAGTCACACATGCAAAAGCAAAGGGCAGTTTTATTACAGGCTTATAAGCTCAGGCTCACAGACTTCACCAACACAGTGGATCCATGCGGTGAGTGAGCCCCAAACATGGCGGGGTAGGGGCTTTTTTAGGAAGGGGACGTTACAGGAAATGGCGACACAGGCACAGCAGTCCAGTCCCTACACTCTATCAATACTGGCAGTAACTTTAACCATACGTCGATACTTTTAGTGGGAGCCAATCACAACATTTAGAGTATTGACCAATCACAGAGTGGGCCCAGGACCCTCACGGAGGGCGTAACTTGTCTTAAGCAATAGGTGATTATCTTTATAGCCTCCATCTTTAGGCCCGCCCTTAGAAATGTTAATGGTGTTAGCTGGCCTTCAAAGTCAGAGGGGAAGCTTGAATCAGACCTGTGTCCTTACACTTGTTTGGCTCCCAGCATAGGGAGGAAGCATCACATATTTCACTGATGTAGTAAGAAAACATCTTCTAATAACTAAGGGGCATCTTCTCATGGACTTCTAGGCAAGAGATGGGTCAAAAGTCCAGTATACTCTGTGGTTACCAAAATGACCAACTGTGGTGGAGAAGTGAGAGGCTGACATGAGTTTTGCTTTAAAAGGTGAAAAGACTAGATTTCAGAGATGGTAAAAACTTTTATTTCTCCTTGAATGTCTTTCTCTGAGCATGCCTTGCCTGGGAGAGGTTGCTGCTTCCTCAGCCGGGGTGCACTGCCTGCTTCCCCCACCACTACCTGCACACTTCAGCCACTCTTTTGGGTAGGGAGTTCCCAAGGAGGGGCAACGAAGCAGCTATCATGGTATCTGAGCCATTTTATGTTCTCAGTGAACTGATGTCCCTTTCTTTCTTTCTCTTTCTCTTTCTCTTTCTCTTTCATCACCCTGTGGATCCCTCCAAGACATATCATGTTGGATTTTAATTATTTGTTTAAATATTCCTCTCTACTAGATGATGAGTAATGACTCCAGGATATGGTGTATATTTTATGCGTCTTTAGGTCCTTAGTGCCCAGCACAAAGTCTACCATTCTCAGTGCGTGTTGATTGTGACATAACATACCACACACTTTTGCATATAAATGACTATGTACACATATGTCTATTATAATTTTATTTTATTTTTAAATTTTATTTACTTGTTTTTTGGGGAGGTGGGCAGAAGGAAAGAGAGAGAGAATCTTAAGCAGGCACCACACCCAATGCAGAGCCTAACATGGGGCTTCATCTTACAGCCATGAGATCATGACCTGAGCTGAAATCAAGAGTTGGATGCTTAACTGAGACACCCAGGTGCCCCTACTATTTTATTTTTTAAACTATTTATATAAACATAAATGTGAAAACAATATTATATTTGCAAACATAAACTAATTTTTCCTATTAACGTAGGTTTGGACCCCAATCTGAAGCTAAAGAATCGTAATTGTAGTTCAACAGAACTATGCCATGTGCTTTTCCTTAACCACACATGGTTTGTTCTGAATTCTGTGGTACAGTGTTATCTAAAATTACTTCTGTCGCTTCTTTGCCTTTCCTCTCATCTCTGAAAATTCACATCTCACCCTCCTTCGTGGTCCCGCGCTATTGCCTCGCCCTCCAAGCTGCCCAGTGCTCTCTGCTGTGAGGAATCGCTCTGTCAGCTCCATTCTGTTAGCACATGAGGCCCCTTTTGCAGTTTACTTACTTCAATGCTTATCCTACCAGCCTCCTGGTAGGTCATAAGTTCCCTAAAGACAGGGAACCACACCTTAGAGATCTTCCTGTCCCCCCTAGAGCCATGAACATGACTAGTACTTGATAAATGTTAAGTGAGCAAAGCCATGAATGTTTGTAGAAAACAGTGTATTACAGCATCTTAATGTTGGTCACTGTTACATGTTCTGATGATATCTTTGCCTTTTCCTAGTGGTGAGAGTTATAAATTTATTCATGTCTTATTGAAAAGTGTAGTTATGGTGAAGACTCCCAAATGGATCAAGAACACAGCATAAACGTCCTGAGTGGAGGGAGGGGAAAGGAAACGCTTGGTGGTTGATTCTAAGGCAGGAGCAGTGGAAGAAATCTACATAGTAATGTCAACTCTACACGACAAGGGATTCAAAATGCCATTCAGGCAAAAAGAAAAAAAAAATAGCAACTAAGAAGGAAAGCTGCACATTACTTTGAACATGCTATTTGTCAGCGTGTGCAATGTAAGACTTCATTCTTCTTCTTTGGCTGGGGAAAGAGAAGGAGTCTTTTTTTTTTTAATGTAAGATTGTGGGAGAGAGCGCACAGCATGTGCATGCAAGTTGGGGAGGGGCAGAAAGAGGAGGACAGAAAATCTGAAATGAGCTCTTTGTTGACAGCAGAGAGCCTGATGTGAGGCTTGAACTCCCGAACCGTGAGAGCATGACCTGAGCCGAAATCAGGCACTTAACTGACTGAGCCAGCCGGGTGCCCCAAGAATGAGTCTTCTTATGCACATATCATTTATCCAAGTATCATCCTGGGCTTTCCACATGAGCAGACTTGTGGCTATGCTGGAGTGTGCACACCAGGTGAAAATTAGACCTGTCTTCATGAGAGCAGTTCTGCACTATGCTAAGATGTTCACTGCATTATTTTGTCTCTCTGGTTAATTACATAGGTGCAGTAGGCAGAATAACATCCCCCAAAGTTGTCTACATGTGAGTATTTTACCTTGAGTGGTAAAGGGACTTTAAGTCCCTAAGGATCTTGAGTTGCAGGAGTTATCATGAGCTGTCCAGATAGGCCCAAATACATGAGCCTGAAAAAGCAGAGAGCCTTTCCTAGCTGTGGTCAGAGGGAGACGTGACAGTGGAAAAAAGATTAGAGAGAGAGATGTGATTTGAAAAGGACACAGCCTGCCATAGCTCGCTTTGATGATGGAGAAAGGGGCTTTGTGCCAAGGAAGGTGGGCAACTTCTAGAAGATGGAAAAAAAGCAAGGAAACATTCCTTCTGATATCCTCTGGAAAAGAACACAGGCCAGCTGACACAGTGATTTTAGTTCAGTGAAATTCATTTTAGACTGTCAGCCTCCAGAATTGCAGGATAATAAATTTGTGTTTCAAGTCACTAAGTTTGTGGTAATTTGTTACAGCAGCAATAGGAAACCTAATATGCATGGTCTTGCATACATAAAGATATTATTTAAATAAAAAGAAGAAAAAATTTTCTACTTCCACATTTTCTCAGTGTTAATACTGTGAGCAATATGGACATTTACATTCACTGCAAGTTGATGAATTTTAGCCTGGCCACTTCATTTTAGAAAGCATTTCCTAAGTTTCTGTCTCAGGTCATGTACACTAACAGTGACACTAACTTTACTGAAGGCCAGTGGAAGGTTCTTGTAGGAAAGGAAATTACACTGAAGAAGGAGTTTGGAGTCACCTGCTCAGTTAGTTAATGTAATTGAGGTTTATTCTACAGAAACTACAGAAAATTTTTGAACAGTGGGCTGACATCATAGCCATCACAACAACAGCTACAGCAGTAGAACACAACTAATGCTATGGAATTCTTCACCATCTCCAAAGTAGACAGATTGTCAACAGTGAACAGATAGCAAATAAGTGTGCCAGGTGTGAGATAGGTCTGAATGGGACAGTGGCAGCAAGACTAGGAAGCAATCAGTCAATGTGAATACTCTTAAAACTTCAGGGAAGGATAATCAAAGGACTGTGGAGCTGGTGGGAGAGAAGCCCAGGGGAAGCTTTCAGGCGTCAAGTGAATGAAGGTGTGATTCATCAAACCTTGCAGTCAGGGAGGAGGGTGCTTTTCAGGAAAAGATGCCAAGTTTGGTGTAAGATGAGCTGAATTTTAGATAGGACTGTGAGACATTCAGTGTCCTATAAGTAGTTAGATCTTGGAACTGATTTTAATGATTATAAAAAGGAAATTTGGGAGGTATGTAATTGGAATTCGTTTTCTTAATTGGTGCAAAAATCTACTATGCTTCAGCCTTGAAAAGCCTTCCTTGGAGACAAGGAAGGAGTGTGTCAGTGCAGCAGGGGGGTGGTCCAGAAGAACAGGGCAGGCTCAGTTGTGGTGGCTGTAGGGGGGAGAGCATGAACATTAAGGACATTGCCCAGAAATGTAAAGACCTCAAGCAAAGCCCAATCCGGGAACCTTTCTATAAGGTAGGAGCCAGATGGATCCAACTTTTGGTGCCTGGACATTCTGCCTAGACCCAAAAGGAGCATAACAGTTCTTGTGAAGAGGTGGTCATGTGAGATCTGGACACTTTGGGTGGAGTTGCCATGGGAGCCTTCCCTGGGCTCTTGAGGGACAGCTGATAGGCAAGTCCGGCCCTTCAGCCAGCCATAGAAACTAAGATTGGCTTGAAAGGTAGTGTAGTGTTTTTCCTACTTTCTCTTCTTTCGGGCCCGTGGCTGTAGAATCTTTGTGAAACAATTGGCACACAGAATTTCAGGCAAGATGTGTGTGTAGTCAGGGGAAGGGTTGTCTTGTGAATACTGACTTCTTCCTGGATGTAGCCACAACATTGGGCTTTGTCGGGTGAGGACAGACTTTCAGGCTCCCTCCTTTTCCCCAGCCCTCTTTGTGTCTAAATAGAGCTCCTTTCTCCTCCTTCATGTTTTGATGTTGTTTTTTTTAAAGAAAGGAATCCTTTCTCCTCCTTTGAAAGGGCACACTGCTTGTCAGGCTCCACTTGCCAGTCATTGTGCACCCTGTACACCCTAGACAGGGTTTGGAAGAGCATAGCCAGTGAGCTGCCTGTGGACACATGACTGATGAAAAACAGGACACACTGCCTTTGTCGCCTGTTAGTATTGTAGCTCTGTTCTGTTACTTTAATATTTAAACAGGCTTAAAAACAGTTCTTAACACATATTCTCATCTCTTAAATTGTAGTTTTTTTAAGATAGTGACTTGACCAAAGTACATTGTGCCTTCCAGAGGCTCTAATTTGCATCATACAGTATACACTCCACCCACACAATTCTGATACTTAGTCCTGATTCTGAGAAATTAATTTCAGGTTACACTTCATGCATCCCAAAATACGCTCATGGGCACTCTTGTGCGTAGGAAAGATGGCGCTGGCATGGAGACCAGTTGCAGAGCACTGCATTTTCAGACCATCTTGACAACCACCCTTCCATCTTGGGAGGAAATGTAGCAGCTAAGAAATCTGTGCCGCAGAGTAAGAGAAGAGGGCCCAAGATTTCTTTTTTAAAAATGTGTTTCTTAACTGGTTTTCTGGCATAATTTTTACATTTATGGATGGTACTTCTCAGCCTTTCATGAAATTTCTGCCTCTTATTTGTGGGGGAAAAAAGAGGCTATTTTAAATTATAAAGGCAGGCTTTAATCTTGTCCAAGAAACTGGGGGAAATAGACTTCTTTTCTCGCTTTCAGCCCCATTTCCTTACCTAATGTTAAATATGGCTATTTCTCCCAATTTAGAGGGTTTTCTTTGTAGAATATGAATGAGCTATTTACTGGGTAACAAAAAGACAAGCCTTTTAAGTACAAATGGAGCTTTGGAGATCTCTCAATTTGAAAGACTAATCTCTGCATAAACACAACTGTTTCTCCATATTGCTGGGAACACTCCATCTAGCTGTTTGGCCACATTTTCTATTATGGTTTTTATAAAATGAAACTATAGCTAATAGCTCAGCAGAGAAATATTTGGGCACAGTAGCAATAGGGATGTGTTTACGTTGCCTTATCTATGTTGATGAACAAAGAACAGTAATTTTCTTTAGAAATTGATCTAATCTGACAAATAAAATTAAACATTGCATATTTTCATCCCCGACATTTTCCTGAGATCCGGGTACCCAGCAATCTCATTTCAGTGTTTTGGGGTTTTTTTATTAAATGTCTGCTTATGCCTGTTACCTTTCAGGCTCAAAATTTTATGACAGCCTTGCTGTCTTTATGTAAATGAATGACATAACATCAAAACTGTCTACCATAGAGAATAATTTGGAGGTCACTCTATATCTATCGCCTTCTACCAGGAAGTGCCTCTGGGTATGGAAAGATGGAGCCATTGCATTCAGAAATACCCTTTGGGGCTGACAGGGCCTGACTGTTTCAAGTTTCACATCCCTGTAGATGGGGCTTGGGAAACCCTTCTTCCCTTCAGCCCCACCCCCAAGGTTCTAGGATAAAACTGGATTAGTGAATTCATGGCTTGATAGACTAAAGAGAAAAACGAGGCTCTGTGCTCCATATTCATGTGCATCTGCCCCTCTTGGTGACATGCTAATTGGTTGGCCTGGGCACAAGACTAGGAAGCACAGGTTTCCTGTTGCTCACACAGTGCATCCTGTCTGCTGGGATGGGAGAGAAGCGAGTGAGGTGAACAGGCCTGAAAGACAATGCTCATCTGATGATCAGCAATCTCTTGGATATAAAGTCAAATGACTGTTTTCTCTAGGAAGCTCCTTATAAAATCTACATAGCTATTAATAAGTATATTGCTGTTTTGTAATTTAAAATAGGTTGTGTTTAACCTGCATAATGACTGGTTTTAAAAACCTGGATATGTTTTATTTCTGTGATTTAGTTAAATGGCATTCAGTTGTTGCTTCCATGCATATAGTCAATTTCCCAAATAGCATGCCTGCTCTACATTGTCATGACGCATTTCTCATTATTTGAAGGTAGATGAATATGTTCAAGTTATTTTTTTTTAATGTTTATGTATTTTTAAAGAGAGAACACCAGCAGGGGAGAGGCAGAGAGAATCCCAAGCTGGCTTCGTGCTGTCGGCATAGAGCCCAATGCAGGGCTCGATCTCACCAACTGTGAGATCATGATCAGAGCAGAAAGCAAGAGTTGGCTGCATTATTAACCAGCTGAGCCACCTGGGAGCTCCTGTGTTCAAGTTCTGTGGCATGTAGGAGTCAGCAATGAAAAGACGATGTAACATTTTATAGCTTCTTAATGAATCTACAGTATTGAAAAATTAGCCTAAAGGAATTACAGAGAAATGCATATTTTCATCTGTTAAAAATGAATAAAAGGGATGAAAATTGGAAAGGTGGGTATATTGAAGCATTTGATTTTGGACTATTACTCATCTATCACTCGATGAATTCTACAACCTTGTTCTGGTTGAAGAGGACAATATTTGCTAACATTTATGCCCTCACTGGTTCATGACACCAAAAGAACCACGTTACTGTTGGGATCACGGTCAGTATCTGGTAGTAGAGGAGCCAAAAGGAAATGGTATTTCCTAGTAGGGATTGTGGCTTGGCAGAGGATTTTTGTGGGAGACATTAGGTCTATTTAATAAACAATTTCTTCCTCTTCACTAAAAGTGTTTTTCTTTATTTCTAAAGCAATGCCAAGTTATGAACATGTGTATAAACTGTAAAGCTACAAGTTAGATAGTCCTCTACCTAAAATTGGCCTCCATATTCTCTGCCACCTTTGTTGCTTTATTACTTTTTCTTACCACTTGCCACTAATTAACATGCTGTATATCTTACTTACCTTGCTTATTGTCTGTCTGCCATCCCAGAATGTTATTCCAGGAAGGCAGATATGTCTGTTAAGTTCACTGATGTGATGTAGCTTCAGTACTTAGAATAATACCTGGGAGTGCAATTAACATAAGTTGAAGGAAATAATGAACTAATCTTTAAAATGATGCTCAGAGCATAGTTTTTACATAGTAATACATATTTGTGATTAATTATCTTTTTAAAAATATTGGAATTGTAGTTCAGCATAAGAAAGCCAACCAAAGTAATATACTGCATTAATAGAATAAAGGAAAAAAACATGTTAACTCACTAGACACAAATATGACATTTGACAAAATCCAACATCCTTTCACAATAAAAACACTCATGAAAACAGGAATAGAAGGGACCTTCCTTAACGAAATAAAGGACATTTATGAAAAGCTCACAGCTAACACCTAATCAGTGGTAGGAGACCAAAGCTTTCCCTGTAAGATCAGAAACAAGACATGAAGCCCTCTTTGACCACTGCTCTTCAATAATGTACTAGAAATTCTAGCCACAGCAATTAGACAAGAAGAAGAAATACTAGGTGTCCATATTGCAAGGAAAGAAATAAAACTGTCCCTACGTATAGAAAATCCCAAAGAATCCAGACACAAGCTACTAAAGATAGTTTTAAAGTACAACAAATTTACAGGAAAGATTAACACGAAGAAATCCATTGTGTTTCTGTACATGTGCAATGAACAATCTGAAAAGAAAATTAAGAAAGTAGTAACATGTTGACATCTAAAAGAATAAACTACCTAGAAATTTGACCAAGTAGAAAAGACTTGTACACTGAAAACTATAAAACATTGCTGAAAGAAATTTAAAGAAGCCCTAGTTAAATGCTGAGATATCATATATTCATGGGTAGGAGGACTTGATACTGCTAAGATGTCAATACTACCCAAAATGATATGCAGATTCAATGCAGTCCCTATCAAAATGCTAACAGCCTTTTTAAAAAATAAAAATGCAAAAGCTGATCCTCTAATTCACATGGAATTGTAAGGGATCATACATGGCCAAAATAACCTTGAAAAACAACAATGTTGGAGGACTCAACACTTCCAACTTTAAAACTTAAAAAGCTGCAGTAATCAAAACAGTATGGGATTGGCATAAGAATAGACATATTGACCAATGGAATACACTTGAGAGTCCAGAAATATACACAAATTAGAAGTTACCAGCTGCCCAGAGGGAAGAAAGGGGGCTCAGTGCTTGTTAGTTACAGAGTTTTCGTTTGGAGTGATGGAAAAGGTGGAGACACACACAGTGATGATTGTTGTGCAACACTGAGAATGTAATTTATACCACTGAATTGTATATTTAAAATGGTTACATGGCAAAATTTGTTATATATTTTATCACACAAAATTAGGATGGAATTATTGAGAATGGAATTAAGGTTGAATTTTATTTTTCCTTTTCCAGAATTAGTCTTACAGTTCTGGGGATCAGAAGAGATTGAGTAATAGGTTTTCTGTATAATGACTGTATATGACAAGAAAGTAATATTCATAGATCCTTTCCATTCAGAAGGATGCACCTGAAGACTTTGGCAGTATGTCTTAAATATGAGGCTGCAGAATTGTTTTAGAGCCTCCTGGCTTTCTCCAGAATCATGTTTTCATAGAAGAATAAGTACTTTCGATGTATTTCTTCACCCTGAGGTTTAATGGTCATTTTTCATGAAAAATGAAGTTTTCTACACTTAGCTGGCTCCCTCACCAGCCTAGTAGTTGTATACAGCTCTCACAATTCATGTCTCAAATTTGTACAAATTGAAAAACAGCAAATGTCCTAGACCACTGGAGCATAAGTTTCATGAAATGTATATGAAGTCATCTTGCATTCTACCTAGCATATAGTATGAACTCTAGAAGTATTTGTTGAATGAATGGATCAGTAGGTCACTTTCAAGTAGTTGAAATCACAGACTTAAATCTGTCAGTGAATATGACTATTCTGTACAGTATTGCTTTTAAGGAATATGTTTTGAAAATAGAGATACATTCCTAGAAATGGAATGTTTGATCTACAGTAATGAAACTTCCTCTTTCTCATTCTGAAGTGGGGCTTGAAGCTTTATTAGTTCTTTCATCCTGTGTGCAGCGTGCAGGAAGACAGGTGCAAGGAGGTTGTTTTCTCCTTCCCTAGATTGACACCTTACTGTTGGCTGCACAAGCACCTTCCATCTCTCCCCAGAGTGCTGGGCAACTAGAGCACTCCCACTGAGAGCACTCTGTTGACATGTGTGGATCATCAGAATTTCTCCCTTCCTCTTGCTGCTGAGTGAACAACCACACTCACTTCTCCACACCCTGAGTGACCTAAAGAAGCTTGTCTGCAGACAGTGTGTTGGGATGCCATTGCTGTGGGTGACACTGCACACTTGGGGATATTTTGTGAAGTCCTATAGGTATCATTAACGATGTCATAAGTAGTATGCAGCACATTTCACTATGTCCCCGTGACTGATGGCTGTCCCCTCAATTGCTCTCCATAGACTTTTTTACTGGTTTGTTCTGATGGGCCATACACTTCTCTGTTAAGACTGATGTCTGCCTCAGACTGTGGACTTCCCTTTATAGCCTCAGAGTGGCCCAGCATAAATAGGCATCTGTAAGAATCAGATTCATAATCTTGATCTTGTTAAGGCAATGTGCAAATAATAATAGTGAACACTGATCAGGGTCTTTGCTGTAGCAGCCTGTCGCTGTGTGTCTGCAACATAGGGAGAGCAATGGTGGTGAAGATGTGAAACACTTAGCATATGTCTCGATCACAATAGGCATCATCATCACCATTGGAAAGGAACAAAACACTGTTTTGCTTTTTTTAATAGGGAAAAGGGAGAAAAAGGCTCAGACAGTGATTGTTCCATTTTCTGTGCATCAGATCACTCTATCCTCTGAGATTCAGAATTTCTGGGGTATTCTGAGAGCTTGTGTTTCCTACAAGTTTGCAGATAATGCTGCTACTGCAGCAGCACTAAAGGGACAGCATTTTGAGAACCATCAGCCTAAGAGGATTAGAGAATGTGGTGGAGTCAGGTCTTGGAGGCAGCTGGAGGAGGAGAGGAAGGCTCAGTGTAGACTCACATACCTCATAGCTGTGCCTGAGACAGCCCCAGATCCAGATAAACTGGGTGGTCCCCAACTTCTTGCTAATCACTCACTGATGATGCTACATTGTTCTTGAACAACAAGCTTTGGGCACTATAGAAGACGTTTACTAAATAATTTATACCTTATTTTTCTAAGAGTTCTCATAAGGGGAAGTCATGAAGAGGAAACTCAGATGTTGACTTTCTACTCAGAGAAATCCAAACTCAGGATTTGTGGTTTTAGGCAGGATTCAGTGGGGATGAATGTGTCATGGCCACTGAAATCAAAGCCTCCCACCTACCACCATCCACTAGGACAGAGGGAGATAAAGACATGCCTGTTGGACGAGGCCTCACTGTTTCATCCAGCTAGCACCACAGCATGGCCGGTCGTTTCTCCTGCACCCTGCCATCTTCTGAAGAACAGCGTTCCAAAAGCCCACTAACCAAATCAGTTCTTTGCCCTCTGAGATGCTGTGGAGTTCATTGAAACCTGGAAATGCGACAGCACTGGCCTTCCTTGTTTTCATTCAGGCACTTGAAGGGAATGGCCGGCAAGCCGGGCAGATAAAAGGAGTCATTTAGGCTTCAGTTTCAGATAAAAGACTTGAGGTTCATGAAATGTTCCGATATAACAGTGTAGCTTCTGTTCTGTGCTGTGAAGCACATTAGAATAAGAACAAAGGAGTAGCACTGTGGAGTCGGCAGGATCTCGACCCTGCCAAGGCTGAGAGCCAAGTCTGAGGATTTGGGCGTCCTCTGAGCTTAATGAAAAATCCACCTGACAGGCTCCTTCACCCTATTCATTCTCCTACTCCCATCCTTTCTGTCTCATTACCTCAACTTGTACCTGCCTGGCTTTAGTGTTAGCAGGAAGGTCCTGGAGAGAAAGTTTAAGGTCAAGTGCAGTAAAATGATTTTATTTATGAATCACATAGGTTCCTGGTTAATGCACTACAGAATTTCGTATTATCCTATGAATAATCTTGCTCCACGAATTTATTCCATAATTTCAGTGGACGAAAAGGAGCAGGTTTCATAATTTGCAGTGGGCATTTATGAATAAAAATGAATCCCTTTCCTTGGGGAATATGTAGAGAAGATTTTGTGGGTGGTTACATGTCTTTTACAGATTTTCAAAGATCTTGTTAATTTTTAATTTACTCATAATCTCAGTATGTCAGTTTCATTCTCTGAACAACATTTGTTTGTAGAAGTCAACATTAATTAAGCTTCTCAACTGAAATGGAAATACTTTATTGGTATAGAGTGAATGCCACCAGTGCCCCCCTCGCTCCAGCACATCAGATGGGTTTAAACACTTGACGGCATAATATAGCTCACAGAAGAAGTAAACCTAATTATAACCTAATGATCATATGCCAGGTGAGTTGTGTTTTGTTCAAAACAGAGACGTTAAAATTTGTTTTCATCTTCCTCACACTGCAGTCCTCGATAGGAAAGGAAGAACATGCTGGCTGTGCCGTCCTGCCGTTTCTAGCTTCCCTCGTTGTTGTGGGCATTTGTCCACGGTCAAGGTGTTTCCGAGTGAATATGATATCCTAGCCAGACACATTCAAACACACTTGGTGGGTATTGGAGTGCTGAGGTCCAGTTGGATATGTTTGGCTTAACGTTTGCCGGTGGCAGTTATAGAGGACTGAGGCTGACCTAGGAAAATGTATAGCCCTTTGATGCCAGGTAATGGGGTTGGTTCAAGATTCCTCTTAGAGTCAGTTCACTGGCAAGAGTATGGGTCCTGTTTGGTCTTGGATTAAAGTGGCTCATGGAACAGAGACCAGATGCTTTGGTCTCCTAGGAATTACAGTTTGGGATCTGAGTTTGCCTTGGGTCTGATATGACTCTTTCCAGTTTCCAGAAAGCCTCCAAGTAAGGTTTAGCCCAGTTGAGTACTTACTTGAGTCCAAAGGGAAATAGAGTAGACTGATGAATTCAAGGATGTGAGCATTGGTTTGCTGTTTCCAGTTCTGTACTTTACACTGTTTCTTTTTTTTTTTTTCTAGGTTTACTTTTTTTTCTGTTTACTTTTGAGAGAAGATAGAATGCAAGCAGGGGAGGGACAGAGAGAGAGAGAGAGAAAGGGAGACACAAAATTCACAACAGGCTCCAGGCTGTCCACACACAGCCCGACACAGGGCTCGAACCCACAAAACATGAGATCATGGTCTGAGCTGAAGTTGGATGCTTAACCAACTGAGCCACCCAGGCACCCACTTTATACTGTTTCTTAACTAGACCTTTCTCATTTAGGCTGGGTAGCTCTTCTCCCTCCCACTGTAAGAAATGCCAAGCTAGGAGTGCCTGATCTGTTTTGTTTTAATTAATGTAGTGTGTTTTGTGACTGATGTCCCACATGCCTTTTTGTCTTCTGATATGTGTGAGCTCCTGTGACCCTGCTTAAAACACATGGAATCTTAGGAATAGTCAAAAAGACCTTGCTCCTTCTCCCCCACCCAGCCTGAAATAATGAATACATAGGCAACAGTTGGCTCACTATGACAGCAGTGTATGACTACATGCTAAGCTGTGGTGGTGACGATAAAGGATACATTCACCAGAGGCATAGAGGAACATGGTGTGGAGAGGTGGGCTGTGATTGTAGGTGATGAGTGGAAGGGAGAAGAAAGGCTGTTACAGGGAAGTAACATAAAATAACCTAAGCAAAGGGACAGAGATGGAGATGAAAATGGTATGTTCATGGAGATGCGGGAGTGTTTGTCGGGAATATGCAGTATAAATTGGATTAATCTGGGGGACCAGATAATGAAGGGTCTTTAGAACTGTAACAGCATTAGCACTTGATATGGAAGCAAGTGGGAGCCGTGGTTGTCAACCTATGGACTGTTAAGTTCCTTAGGGATAGGAGGTTGCTTTTTATGTGAGAGGTTGCAAATTGGCAGTCCTGGGTCACATCTGGTCCAAACATGTGTTTGATTTGGCATAAACACTGTTGTGTTTTAGTGTCTTAGGAATTATGAATAAACTGCTAACACTAAAAAAATTAGGGGACTCTAGTTTAATCTGGCCAAATTTATCTTCAAAAAATGGGACTGCATGGAAGGTGGTCCTTGGTGGGGATCAAGTAGTAGCTGGTTCCCCATGGCCCTTGCTATCTCTATCCGTCACACAGAGGCAGAGAGTCTTCTGTGCTGTTGTAAGTATCGCCCTGTTCTGTTCCATCCAGACCATTTCACTCACTGACTCCACGTACTCAGCACCTGGCAGTGAGTGCAGCTAGCCTGGGTATGGCCCCCTGCAAATGTTGGCCTGGCCTATTTTCTTAAAACAAGAGAATGAAGTGATGTGGAGAATATGTAAATACAATCAGATTATGTCTTATATCAGGAAAAATTATCTACTAATATTTTTTTGTCTTATCCTTTTTGATGTATCAAGAAAAGTTACTTATACAAAATGGCTCAAGGTGGTCAAAATAAAATAAGTCCTGGAGATATAACATGCAGCATGGTGACTGTTGTTAATAATACTCTATTGTATATTTGAAAATTGCTAAGAGAATAGATGTTGAAAGATCTCACCACAAGAAAAAATGTTTGTAACTATGTGTGGTGATGAATGTTAGCTAGGCTTATTATGGCGATCATTCACAATACATACAAAGATTGAGTCATTACATTGTACACCTGAAACTAATATCATGTATTATGCCATGTGTATATTGATTTTTTAAAAAGGTTACTTAAGTCTTTTTACAAGCATGTTTGAATTTGGCTGTACAATGGACAGGCCTTTTAAGGGATTGAAGTTACATTAATGAATATTTTAATATTTGGTGGAATTTTTCTGAGGTAAAGAATAAAGGAAGGAATACCAGGAGTAAGAAATCCTGATTGTGCCCTGATTTTCCCCAAGAGGGGAACTTCTTTTTATTTTCCTTCCAGCAAAATGGCAATGGTGTGAGACTTCTTTGCTCAGTCCGAATGACCAGAAGAGGTATTTGTTGCTAGGACTCAAGGTCAGAAGAACAAGCTGAAAGAGATAGCCACTTGCTGGGAAATGCAAGCTTGCCTGAGGGAGCAGCCAACTGCAACTCCTCCATGCCCACCCATCAGTATAACCAATGGAGGAAACAGAAACAATGGTGGGAAAGTTTCTAGAAAAGTGCTCCCCAATCTGCTTTTATTTTGTGAACTAATTGTACTTTCTTTCAGTAGCTGCTGGAGCCCAAAAGCTGGGGTAAAGTCCAACTCTGTGCAGCTAGAGAGGCTTGGACATAAATCTTTGAGGATGGAGCTCAGCTTATTGGATTATTGAATGAGGACTATAGGCATTTTTTAGTTCAGTCCCTTCTTTTCATAGCTGAAGAAAACCATGACCTAGACAGTGAGTGACGGGCCCAGGGGATATCCAGGTGTGTATATGAGTCCCAATTCATTGCTCCTTTTGATAAGCTATGTTCACATTGCAGAAGGAGAAGGTAGGTGCAGAAGAGACACATGCCCATTCTGATGGGCAGTCAAGAAAAACCTTCAAATTAGTGTAGTGGAAGACCAGCATTGTAGTACAAATCCAACAGGCACATCCCATTGGCCAGGGAAAAGGTGGAAGGTTTTCCTTGGTCCCTGGCTCTGATGACCCATCTCAGGTCAACTAAAGGTGCCAAAGATACATGGTCTTCACTCATCTGTTCACTGACCCCTATATCTCCTTCCCTCCCTGCTCTGGACCTACTTCTGATAACTTAGTGCAGAGAAACAACAACAATGACAAGAAAAATGTACCTGACTCTGGAATCTGTGCCATCCCTACTGACTCTCCCTGAGCTCAGACCCTCATTCTCTCGCTCCAAGACCCTGGTAACTCAGAATCTGAGAACCCACAGCATTTGTATCACCCGGGGCCTTGTTGGAAATTCACAATTCTGGACTCTATCCAGACCTACTGGATTATAGTCTGTGCTTTAGCACAATCTCTATGTGATGTGTATGCACACGCAATTTGAGATATACTGCCTAGATAGGCCCTTCCCCCATCCAAGCATCTGTTCTCCTTCGATCCATTCTGAACATCAGACAGAGTCCTGATTTAAAACAAAATCTAGCTTATGTCAGTTCCTTGCCAAAGTCTTTGCTTGGCTCCCCATTGCTTACCGAACACAACATCCTTTGCATGCTAGCTCCCACTTGACCACCTGACAACCCTGGTCCCCTTTGTAACACCTTCTGAGTTCTTTGCCTTGAACCTAAGTTCTTGAGTGGTCTTCCCCCCAGGTGGCTCAATGCCCATGCTCCGCTCAGACGTCCTTTTGTGAAGCATCTTGTCATCTCCAAGCTCATGTGCCCAGTGGTCTGATGGTCCATCTGATCCTGCTCTCCATATGGTTGTTAGGGCATGCTGTGATCCCTACTAGCATGGTGCTGGGCACAAGTAGGTTCTCAGTATGTGTGTGCTCGATGAGTGAATGGTGGTAGAAGAGGGCACCAGGAGGCCTCTGCTCAATAGGAATCTTACTCTGCAGATTAACAGACTGCTTTAATGGTGTGATGATAGTTCTCAAACATTAAGAGAGCCATTTAAAAAAGAGCCACTTTTAGACCTTGTGGTTCCCTTTTAGACCTGGAGGTAAACATTAACTTTTCAAGCAAGAAAAGCTTGAGAGTCACTGATGTTATATATCCCTTTGCCTGGAAGCTGCCTGTGCTTTTAAAACACTTCTGGAGAAGGATCTTCTACAGCAATGCTTGACGACATGGGCCTGTATTTCATAAATACTAGTCTGAGTGGCTGACCAAGACAGGCAAAGCCCTGGTCTCTGACATCTGAAACTGTTGCTACATCCCTAAGATTCTGGGAGGTTTTTCATAAATGTCTTAACTATTACTGTGATCTAAACCTCTTCCCTCTAACTTTGCCCTTTAGAAGTAGAAACTTGGACTCACGGGCCTCAGGGCGAAGGAAGACAGCTCTACTCCCTAATCCCAAAGCTTTGGAGGCTAGAGTTACAGTAAGTCAGACTTAGCTCTCTGGGATTCAGGGTTAGCCGGTGCATGGGGGAAGGAAAGAAGTAGGAAGAACTCCTGAGTGTGTAGAGACCTTGCTGGAGCATTTCCCTGTTGGCATCAGACATGTTTGAAGAAGTACAGATGCAGGGTGTGGAAGGGATGGATGCATACAGAAGCCTTATGTACGCCAGGTGACATGCGCAAGCTCATTAGGTATGAGGGTGAATTACTTTCTTAAAGAGTGGAGCTCATCATGTAATAGTTTTCAGGATTTACAAAGAAAATCAGTTCTTAAAAAAACTAAATGTTTGTTCTAACAAGCATGGTTAGGTGTTCTTGGCTTCTTCATTTTAGGAAAAATAATCTCTCCTAATGAGATTGTATAGCTATCTTGCCTTTAAAATAACTAACTCATGGTGAAACATTGTTAAACCACACCAGCGCTACCTTCCCTTTTGTCACCACGTCTTCTAGGTTCAGTTGTCTGTCATACAAGAGTGTCAGCTCACATAGGCTGTTCTCTGGCAAGTGGCTACACCTGTGCTAGAGGGCCATGCTCAATGTTCTTGCTATGGTTATTCATTTCTATCTTAAATGAGTCTGACTACAACTGTATAATTGTAACTTGGAAATCAAATTAGGCATTCTTTTTCTTATTAGGGAATTATTTGATTAATTTGGCAAAGGAAGGAATCATATAGTAACTTATAGCAAATAAGATAAAATTACTAAAAATATTTGAACTACACTATTGTGTAAAAGTTTAGTATTTTCAGATTTTTCCTCTTAAAAACACCTTGAAGAGAGCTTCATAATGTGGAAGAATGCTCTGAAAGTTAGATTTGGGCCACGATCACATGTGTTAGAAACCAATGGCCTGTAACAGAACATAGAAAAGTCACTCCAGCCACACCTCCACCCACATACCCCACATTCAGGCTGTTTCCGATGTAAGCTAGAGAGGCACAGCCAACACAATATCTAAGAAAGAACATGTAAGGATCATCTAAGCAAAAAGTTAGCTTTCTGGCAAAGCCCAGTTAGTCTTTCCAGCAGATGACTGGGAAGCTGTGAATGTGTGTGTCTTTGGGCCACAGACAGACACACCAGTATGGGCTGGAGAGTGGCTTCGGTCCTCACTGACACCATATGTAGCCCTGCTCCTGCCTCTGGTGGTCATCTGAAGATTCTCTGCTCTTGAGAGTGAACACACCTGCCAGGAAGAGGTAGCCTGGCTGAGAAAGTGTCAATGAGGAGAGTATTCTGTTGTGGAGAGTCACCAAGGAGACACTTCCCTCCCTCCAGCCCCTAAAAACCCTTAACTCCACGACTACTTTCTGGGCAGACGGGGTGATTCAGGCTCAGACCTGAGGAGGCAAGGTTTCTACAGATGGAGGCTGGTGGTCTGACATTAACCGTGTGATAGTAGTGGCTTGATTTCTTAGGGGACATGATATGACAGGGTTGTGCATGTGTCCTCATCTGCTGGGAAGAGCTGCTGTGGCCTGTGAGTTGTCAATGCTACCTAAGGCTTGGCTCCTATTGTCACAGTTCTATCCCCACCCCCCCCACCCCACCTGAGGCCTGTGCACTTACCCCCACCACTCATACTTCTTCCAGGTACAGTCTTGTTCTATCCCTGGACACCATCACTTATTTATTGGTTCCCTAAAAAAATATTTAAATACCTGCCCTACATCAGATCCTGTGCTGGGTGTGTAAATGCTGCAGGGCATGCTGGGTCAGTTTTCATCCGTCTTGCACAGCTTGCAACCTATTGGAAGGGGTAGGCAACTAGGTAATTATAGAAGGTCCTGAATAGGGGGCTTCAACTGGAGGGTCAGGAAGGTCTCCCTGAGGAAATGACATTTAAGCTGGGATGTGAAAGTTAAGTAGAGTTTGTGGGCAGGAAAGTGGCATGTGGGATCCCACAGGGCAGGAGAAGGAGAGAGAGGAGGCAGAGTCTGGAGGAGGAAAAGGAGTAGGGGAGGAAGAAAGTGACAGAGGCTAGGCCAGGAAGGCCTGACTCTGAGAGGCAAAAAGGAGAGTGAAAGGCGTCAGTGGCTGCAGGTGGAGAAGGAATAGAGGTGAGTGAGCTGAGAGCAATGGATGCTGTGCTCTAGGAGATAGATGGAGAGCAGAACCTCGGTGATACCTGGGGGCCTGCAGAGAAGAGCCAAAATGGGGCATTTCTGGGAGAGCCTGTGATGGACGGGTCTACAGTGCCACATTATTGTTTTGTAGGGACACCAGTCTTCCACTATCCCCAAAACAGATTCTGTTAGGAATGTGATTATAAGTAAGTTCTTTGGCTTGGCACACACTGCCACTCTTACTGAGCAACTAGGTGAGAATCTAGTATAAGTACTTAAATATTTTAGCCTTCCCCACCTCCCTTCAAACATAAAAAGTTACATAAAGGGGAAGGAGCACGAGGAGACTGAGTGTAGCGCTAGGCCAGAAGGGTCCCAAAGGATCTGGAGCCTGGGGTGACTGCAAGGCAGTGCCACTCTCAGGTTGGTTGATGAGCATGTTATGGAAAATTGTGGGACACAAAGGGAGCAAGTCCATGGCTCCTGAAGATGATTGGTGACGAAGTCACCACCAGGAGTTGCTTAGCATCTTGGTGGGCAGTTTGAGGTGAGGAGGTGGGAGGGCAGTGAGACAGCCTGGGGCAGGCATGCTGGGATCGGCCCTGGGCCCCAGGTGGTAGTGAGCCCCGGGGATGGGTTGCAGCTCCGACCTTCAGTGGGATAGAGAGCTGAGCCCAGCAGCCCTGAGGAGTAAATACACAGACCAATGAGATGGACAATCAATTACGGAAAGAAAGGTAGAAGAGGAAGCTGGAAGATGCTGAGCAGAGATGGAAGAAGTCTCTTGGTCAGTACTTTTAAGGTGGTACAAGTCGGAGGCAGTGAGCAGGGATTGAGGGTAAGAGGCTATCTTGCCTCAAGGACCTCCAGGCACAGAGATGTTTGAAAGGCAAATAACGGGAATGATAGTAAATCAAGGGAAGGAAGAACTGCTTTTTATTTTAGAGGTGCTGGTTTCACAGTTATATTTCAGAAATTTATCTATCTGTAAAAGGCCAAATCATTTTCCCCAAATTCTGAAACCATTTAGAGCCCTTTGAAAGAATCACAACTGTTATTTCTAGTTTCAGATAAACAAAATAAACAGCCCCTCAAGTAGTAAGTTTTCTGCCTTTGAAATCACTAATTGGAAATTTGGTGCAAAGTCTGCAGATCTTCTAGGTACTTTCTGATGGTTCAGGCTTTAGTTTCTTTTCATATCAGGACACTTGGCATTGCTAATAAACAATGAGTTTTGGATGCCACTTAAGTGGTTTTGCAGAGTTGGGCCAAGCCTCCCCCCTATATATATTTTAAACTAATACATCTTTTTCATGACTCATGATAAAGATTAAGAGTTGTATAGCACTACTTCAAAGCTCCTTGTCTGTTTTCTGAAGCAGTTGTAGGTGTGCCTGTGTATCACAGAAAACAGTATTCGCTGTGAAAGGGCAAATTAAAGAGATGCCTGATGAAGCAGGTCGATGGAGAGGTTTGGGAGTAGAAAGGACCAGATAGAAGGATGTGAGTTGTCTTTTCCATTGAAAAAGAGCTATAAACAGACTGGTAGAAAGAAAACCAATTAAATATCAGGTTTTGCTGATGAGAAACCTTGGACTCTAGATTTTCCCCTTGAGTTGAACGGTGGGACTGCAGAGATATAGTTGACACTTAATAAAATCATATGTGAGCCCTATATGGCAACTTAAAGTGAAAATGTCATTAAATCATTCATTCATTCATTTATTCATTCAACAAATATTGAGCACCTGCTGTGTGCCAGGCACTGTGAACAAAAGAGATAGTACCTGCCTTCGTGGAGCTTACATTTTGGTGCAAGGAAAGAACCAATAAACTAAATCAATTAATTAAATGTATAGTAGGTGATGAGTGCTTTAGAGAAAAGTAAAGGAAACAGCAGGGATCAGAAGTGTCAGGGGCTTCCAGTTTTAAATAGGTGGTCAGGGAACTTCTCGCTGAGGAAGTGACATTTGCATGATGACCCAAAAGAGTGGAGGCAGTAAACTATGCCGACCTAGAGGGAAAGGATTATTCAGTGCAAAGGCCCTGGGGCAGAGCATGTCTGATATAGTTGAGGGGATCAAGGAAGCACCTTTGTCATGGGAGAATGAGGGGCAGATCATGTGGGGCTTCATGAACCATTGAAAGAAGGAGTTTCTTACTATGAAATGAAGAGGCACTAGAAGGTTCTGAACAGAGATACAGGATATCACCTGTGTTTAAAAAGATTCATCTGAGAGCAGACTGTGAGGGCAAGAGTGGGAGAGAGAGAGAGATTGAAATAATACAAATGAGAAACAGTGATGGTGGTGTGGACCTACATAGTGCTGTCTGTGAAGGGGTAAGAAGTAGTGGGTATATTTTGAATGCTGAATTCACAGGATTTGCTGTGGACCAGATGGATCAGTGATGGAATGTGGGACAATGGAAGAGATAGGGGGGCTCCAGGGTTGTTGGCCTGAGCTCGTGGAAGGATGCAGTCACCATTGACTGAGTTGGGTTGACTGTGGTGGTGGGTGGTTTGGGTTTGGACATGTTAGTTTGTGATGAACACCAGGTGGTGACCGAGATGGACCATGGGATGGAGCACTCTGTGGGTCTGGCTCCCAGTCCTTGAAAGGTGAAGGGGAGTGAAGAAAGTGGGTATGGGCTGAGAGAAAGCTGGTGAGGTTTTCTGCACAACCCTGGAGTTGTCGATGATTTCTCCTGTAATAGCACAAGGAATTTAAAGTTGCTCACAGTTTTTATCCAGAATTTTCTAATTTTCTCTCATAAACTTCCCATTTGTCTTTATTTCCAGTAATACCCTTGCTTAGTGCAGTTTGGATGGAAAAACACTTTCCCAGGATCCTAATTCATCTTTGTTCTGGGTTGTTTCCTACCCCTGCCACTTATGGTGGGAAAAGCACATAAGAAATGTCCTTTTGCAGAAGAGAAAGGATAACCTTTTTACTTGAAAACAGCTTTGCAGCTCTGCTAATGATTCAGCATTTGATTTGGCTCTTGCATGCCTTAAACCCTTGTCTTAGGGATAGAATAAGTCAGAAAATGCCAGTGGTATGCTGCCTAGCATACCTAAGGAGGACACAGGCAGAAATTGCATGAGTTACTAAAAGTCAAAATTGGTAAGACTTTCTTAGAAATTAGTGTTTTAGTCTGAATGTTTAGTGACCCGCACCCCCATTCCCCCTCCCCACCTCCAAGCAACTTACACTTTTATCACATCTGGAGCTGCTTGGCTGGAGAAACTGATTCAGTTGATCAACCTGGGAAAGCTATTGAGCCCAGGTGGTGATCAAGTGGTCTACTAGAAAGAAATAGTAGAAAGAGAGGTAAGGAAGAGTTTAGATCAGTAACAAATCAGTCATTCCCTATCCTGGACAGTTCCTTCCTCTGTGATGTGATAACACAGGGAAGAAGGGATCTTGGAGGGAACCTGGCCAGCTACCTCCGTTTAAGAGAATTTTAAGTCACTTGCCCAAGGCCACACAGCTTGTGTGCAATTTTGCTGCAATTCTGTTAGCATCTTTCCTCTGCTGCTGTCACAGTAATAAAGGAAGAGATAGGCTGGTAGGGGAGGAAAAGAATTCTTTACATTTAAGTCCCAAAGATCTGAGGACTTGGACTGAAAATTTCGCCCCTCCCACAGGAGAGTGAGCAGCATCCCTTCAGGGCCCGTGACCTGGGAGGGAGGGAGCTCAATCACATGACCCTGAGATTATGATTTCTCACACCTTGGAAATGCCCAAAGGTGCATCAGAGTTGGGGGGGGTCCCCTCCTCCCCACCCCTTTCTAGCTGAGGGCTCTTAAACATTTACCCATGTTTCCACGTGGGTTCCATTTCTGGATGCAAACCGGGAGGGAGTATGTTGAACTCCAGGCCCCCCGGGCTCAGTATCTAACAAGAGCTGCTGTGACTTGGGGCTACAGTTACTGAATATCGCATATATTCTGAGGTTCAGAGCTTTGCCTGGTCTACCAAGAATTGCATTTTTAACCCTTGAAACGCCTTGTCCTCAAGTCTAGGCTTCCACATTTGCTGTGGAAACATTTGAAAACACATATCGTCCTGCCCAGATGGACCCCGGACCTGTCAGCACTAAACCATGGTGCTGCCAACTCCTGTGTTGAGAAAGATTCTGAGTCTGCATCCACTGGAGTGGAAAGAAGCACTGGTCTTGAGTGCACCTGCCACGGGGCGGGCAGAGGACATGGACCCTGTGCCCCAAGTCTGCGTTCCTGGCCCAGTAGTCTTGAAGAGGTAGATGAGACATGTTTGTTGGCCATTTGCTAAATGTCAGGTGTTGTGTATTTTGTGTCATTTAATTTTCCCAGTCTCTGTGAGGGTAGATGTTTTTATCTCCATTTTACTGGTAAGGAAATGGGCTGAGACAGGATGTTAACAGGGCTGGTCATACCTAGGTCTTGCTCTGCCAATTCTGAAGCCCTTCTTCCCCTCCCCCTCCCTGGGTTCTGGGAGGGTCTCTCTGGTCTCACCAGGGCCTACATAATGGACCCCAGACTCAGCAAGTTTGCTTCCTCTCCTGTTGTTTCCACCCTCACCCGTAATCTGATCTGATGGGCGCACATCTGACCCACTCTGACCAAGTCTGCAGGATCTCTGTCCAGGAAAGGGATTCTTAGCAAGAGCTTGAAACTGCAGAGACAATGGAGAACACAGGTCCTTGTTTTGATAGCCAAGCAATTTCTTGTTAAATTTTATATTAGTTACTGCCCCACCCCCACCCCCAAGGGAAGGGGATCTACAGCAGTGTGTGTGTGTGCTCACCCCTGGTCACATCTTTCACTTCCAGCTCAGGAGGGATTTTTTGAGTGGTCCTCGTGTGCCAGGATATCACCCAGGCTGCCCAGCCTCCACCCAGCCTGGTTAGGGAGAGAAGGCCCAGGTTCTAGTCAAATCGGAAACCAATTTTGTCTGACAACAATGACACTGTTTCCAGGAGGGGAACCTGACATTTGGAGCCCTTGCCTAGCTTCTCCTTCCCCCGCCTAGCAGGAGGTGCTGGGTCCTGCAGGCGTCTGAGGGGAACTGGAGTTCCAACAGTTAGGGGGGTGGAGGATCAGAGTGGGCAGAATATGTGTTTTTGGAGGAATTTTAGTAAGTCTTTTTTTAATGTTTATTTTTTATTTATTTTGAGAGAGAGAGTGGGGAAGGGGCAGAGAGGGGGAGGCAGGGAGAGAATCCCAAGCAGGCTTGGGAGGGAGGGAGCTCAATCACATGACCCTGAGATTATGACTTGGGCCAAAATCAAGAGTTGGATGCCTAACTGACTGAGTCATCCAGGTGCCCTTGGAGTACTTTTAGAAAACAGATTTTAATAAAGCTATGATTTTTATGTTACCTTTAGAAGATACTAAAAACAAAACATATTTTTATTGCAGGGCTACGTGACTGGCTTAGTCTGTAGAGCATGTGACTCTTAATCTCAGGGTCGTAAGTTCAATCTCCACATTGGATGTGGAGCCTACCTAAAAAGAAAAATTCTATTTCACTGATAGGAATTCTCCAGAAAATAATTCTCTCCTATCAGACTTAAAAAGATAATAACTCTCCCTTCCCTCGCTCCAGAAAGACAGTCACCAGTACGCATACCCAACATAGGTGCTTATACTTGTTTGTTTTTTCAAATGACTACCAGCTAATCTGGTACTGATTTGGATGCTTTGGGGGTATATTTAAATATCCTTGGTAGTTGCTTCGGCCTTGGATATAGCAGTATTATTAGACATTTTAACACTTACGGTAGAGGTTTATTCTAAAAAATTAGAATATAAGTTTATTTCTGCAGCTCCTCTGAAAACTTTAGAAAGGCATATTACCTAATAGAAGTGATCTATTGTGATCTATGGTGACACCTTCATATTTGGAGGAATATCCGACAGCACATATCCAGACACTATTTACTGAACACCCATTATTTGCTAGGTATTGGGCATCTAAAGATGAAAAGACAAGCTGCCATTGACATTGAAGGGAGGTCATGGATTGGTGGGAAAAGACATGCGAACAGATAGTAAGTATCACTACAGTGGTGACATGCGCCAGGGGCAATGAGACCTCATCCCAATATCTGAATCTGCCTGGGAGATTCATGAGGGCTTCATGGAGGAGGCAGCAAAGCTTATGGTGGGTGGTAGAGCACCATTCAATGGGCCTAGAAGACATCCCTCACCTCCTCCTGCATGGTTAGAACTTGGGCTCTTGTAAGAGCTTTCACAGCTCATCTGTGTAGATCAAATGGCAGATCAGGGTGGCACCCTGGGCTTGTTTTCCACTCTGGGCTTACATAGTGTACCCCAGGGGTTTCCTCGCTTGTTGTTTTTCTGGCTATGAGCTCCTTTAGTGTCCCTAGGATCGGGTAAACACCTCCCCATGTATTGAGAGTGGCTATCAGTGTCCCTACCCTCTCACAGCTGACCAAAACCTCCTAGGGGAGTACTTGCTTTTTTCATCTATGCTTTTATTCTTTGGGCATCTTGCCTTGGTGTGAGGCAGTGTAGCTGCACAGTAAAAGCACAGATTTGGAAGTCAGGAATGCCCAAATTTGAATCTTGGCCCAGCGGTCCTGGCCAAAAAAGCTTGGCCACACAACTGACTTAGTTGTGCGTAGAGTACAAATGTGTGTGATAATGGTGGCCGCTCATATCTGGGCATTAACCTGGCCCAGCACATCGCCCCAGGGTCACCTGCCCATGCACTGGAGTCTCACTGCTGATGTGTTCATGTGCTTCAATTTTAGTAATTCAATAATTTTCCCCATTTGTCAGATAGTACTGAATCCTGCCTTATATAATTTTTATGTTAAGGCACCAGGATAAGTAAGTAATATCACCACAAAAAATAAGAACAGAAAACACTAACTGTGGCTGAAAATGCAAAAATGATAAAGCCTTATTAATTTCTTTAAAAGGGGACATTTCTCCTTTTTGCTCCTGGTTTATTTAGTTTTGTAGTAATCTGGAAGCTGCCTCTGCTAAAGAAGCGATGGATTATTGACAGTTACCCAGGTTCTGTGGTGCACCAAGTACTTGGAAATACCAAGAACTAAGAAACAATCCTGAAACTGAATTTTAGCTCCATTATCTACCCTCCAAACAGTAATCAGATGGGGCTTCAGAAACCATCTAGGGGTGCCTGGATGGCTCAGCAGGTTAAGCATCTGACTCTTGGTTTCAGCTCAGGTCATGATCTCAACTGTTTGTGAGTTCAAACCCCATGTTAGGTTCTGTGCTGACAACACGAAGCCTGCTTTGGATTCTCTCTCCCCCTCTCTATCTGCGGCTCTCCTGTTCATGCTCACTCTCCCTCCCTCCCTCTCTCCTTCCTTTCTCTCTCTCTCTCTTTCTCTCAAAATAAATATACTTAAAGAAACCATCTAATGAAGAAACACCATCATTTCTCCAAGGGCCCTGAGTGCTGTTAGCATGGTAAATGCCAAGTATGAAAAGTACTTGCATGTTTCAACCAAAGTCCCCTGGGATTTGTGACACTGTACATGATTTTCACAAGAGAAATAATTTTGCTACCCATTTATTTTTTTGGTTATTATTACTTCTTTATGACTTTTCCCTTTACTGAAGAAAAGTTTCCTTTCTCCAAAGAATTGGAAATGTATTGGCTTGGCTAATTGTGGAAACAAATAGCAAAGTACAATTTAAAGCTATCTGGAAAGGTTAGTGATGGGTTTTGTTACATGCACAGAAAACCCATACACCATCCAAAAGAAGGGATCTGATGATACATAACCAGACTGACCAAAGCTCCTTCTACCAGGGAGAAAGAAGAAACAACACAGAGATAAGAAATAGCTAGAGAAAATGCTGCACACACCTTTCCTCTGTTTACTAAATAAATGTACTTTGAAGAAGTGGAGGGAAGAAAAGAGATCTCACTTTTATTTTGTCATTCAGTTTTTAAAAGTGTATTGAATTAGTATATACATTAGAAAAGGGCATATATCAAAAACTCACTGTATTTTTTACACAGTGCTAAATGCCCCTGAATTGTTCACTTTAAAATGGTTAATTCTATATTAATGTGAATTTCATCTAAAAAAAAGAAGCAGCAGCAGCAGGAGAAGTCAACTGGCCACCTACAGAGCTCCCTTCAGCTACCTTTTTATTAGGAAAATATGAGTGAAATTGCTGGGGCCATGTCCACTCTGACCAGTGACCAGCAGAATTCTGAGAGGTCAGTTTGCTCACGTACCTCTGCAATACTCATTATTGTGTGGCTTTTTCATTCAGCCATTTCTGGTGGGTGGGTAGTAGCATTTTCTTGAAACTTTAATTTGCATTTCCTAGATGACTAAGTGACCTTTTCATATGTTTATCAGTCATTTTGAATTTTTATAGTTCTGTTTTAAATAGAGATCCTTTTTCTCCCTAGTAGAATTTCTGTGTGGGTGATCACTTCTCTTTCATTCCCCCAAATACCACCCAGTTCCAGGAACATAAAGGAATTTGTTTTCCTCCTTTTTCTCCCCTCCCCACTGTAGCAAAAGCCACACTGCCCTCAGTAGTGGCCAAGAGCCCTGTCTGGCTAGGTTTATCCTTTTCTCCTCTTGTAGGAGGTCTGCAGGTTTCATTTCTGCTGAAGGACTCCTCAGGCCCTTGCTGTTTGGTTGGGGATATGCTCAATAAGAGGTACAAAGGCGTGTCAGTTCAGGGAGGCTTCATGACTTCCTGGCAGTGCCGCATGGCAAGGACAGGGAGAGGGAGATAGAGGAAGAGCCCCCGTGGAGGTGCAGTGCTGCCTGACCTGTGCTGAAAAGCCAAAACCTGGGCGCAGGGATAATCACAATATCGATGTCACTTCCTGCTGCTGCTGCTGCTGCTGCTGCTGCTCTGTCTCATTGGCAGGGTTTTTAATGCCCAGGAGCTGCCTGCATGCATTAATTAATTAATTTGGTCACTTCTTTATTTCACCCAATAAGTATCATTGAGCTCTTGCTACATCTTCAACCTTGGAGATAAAACACCAATAAAGCACCTACCTTCTAAGAGATTTTAAAAAAAAACAGTAAAAATATAATGTAATATCATGAACTTAGAGATACCCTGGAGAAGAATGAAATGAGTGGGGTGGAAGGGATGGAGAGTGATGGCAGCAGATGGTGAGGGAGAGCTTTATGAGCACATTTGAGCAGAGAACTGAACCGAATGAAGGAGTTTCCATGCGCCCATTTCATGGAAGAGTATGCAGGTGCAACGAGCAGCAATTCAGAAGCCTGAGGCAGGAACGTGCTTTCCCTGGAGGGACAGCACAGAGGCCAGTGTGGCTGGAGCGTCATATGCAAGGGGCACAGAGGTCAGAGGCCTGGTTATGTCCTCATGGTCCTTGGTAAGGAATTTGGATTTTGCTTAAGTGAAAGGGGAACACCGTATCAGGCTTTGGGCTGGGAAAAACGAGCTGATTGGGGTTTTTAAAGGATAAGCCTGCCCGCATCATGGAAAAGAAACCATCAGACTCCTTGGCCCCAGCACACATGCCCCGCTCCAAGCTGACCCTTTCCCCAGACCATCAGGGACTTTAAGAGACAGCTTTGCCTCCTTTGCCCCACTTGCCTCCACATCTGCCACCCCGGCCTTGAGTGTCATTGCTCCTGCTTCAAGTTTCTACTCTCGGGTCCTGGTCCTGTACATCATGCCCTGGTGATGAGAGTATCCCAGGGCAGAGCTGGGGCACGACCCACTGAAGGAGAGCTGACATCTCCTTCAGCGCCCCTCTGTGCCCTCCACACCCAACTGTCTTGGAGGGCAGAGGAGCAAGATTGAAATATGCCCTGAATGTCACAGGGGCTTAAAATCCACCTGGTCCTTCTCCCTGCCGCCCTGCCAGGTGCATTTCTGAGGTCCGTAGGGTGCATGAGAGCTGTGCTGATGGTCCTTTCTGTCAACCAGCCCAGGACACTCATTGTTGAGCACTCCTATGGACACACGAGGTGTGCGAGGCCTCTGCAGACACTGGCTTGCTGTTTGCCACTCTGGGTCTTTTTTTTATGTTTTATTTCTTTTTTTAATATAGTTTATTACCAAGTTGGTTTCCATATAACACCCAGTGCTCTTCCCCACAAGTGCCCCTCTCCATGACCATCACCCCCCTTCCCCTTCCTCCCTCCCTCTTCAGCCCTCAGTTTGTTCTCAGCATTCAAGAGTCTCTCATGATGTGCCTCCCCCTCTCCCCAACTCTTTTCCCCCCCGCTTTCCCCTTCCCATGGTCTCCTATTAGGTT